>NW_004797284.1:622611-625378 GCF_000002075.1 Aplysia californica | reverse complement strand
ATAACATAATTAAACATCTTCTCCCAATAGTGAAACATTAAAAATTTGCTTTGTGTTGTTGAGTTCCTTCTCCTTTCCTCTCCCACTGGCTAGGGTGTCTGATTTCCATGCTATACATTATTTTACTATGGCGGTAAAGACAAGTGGAAGCAAACATTGTGGGTTTCCAAAATGGCATGGATTCATAATACTTAACGTGTTAGGGCTGCAGACTGAATCAGGACTGGATATTAAACTAATCAACGCAACAGATGCTTAATATAATAAAACCAAGTTACATTCTTCAATGAAATTGGTTTATAATATCTATTCTTCAATGATCAATAGCGGCAGACAAAAATAAATGAGTGCACATTTGAATGTCTCGCACACTCTGTTGTTGAAAGAACGAATGATCTGAGTTTATTCAGAAGTTACAGAAAACAATAATTGCTTCGATTGTAAATGAGGCCAACATAAACAAAAACATCACCCATCTTTCCGAGGAAAGAAACTTTGCTGTTTTGCGAGGTATTTCTTACGAAATCGGAGCAGTCCTCCAAAATATAAAAAAAAGAAAAAAAAAAGAAGTTATTTGGTCAATTTCTGATAAACTGAATAGAATCGAATCAACTGGAACCATTCCAAAAATTCGGACCAGAATTTGGACTCAATAATATGTACATAATACATTGTACTGAAATCAAATAAGCGAACACCATGAAACATTGGTTGTTTTGAAAAGCTTCAATCTCTTCTGAACTGTGAACTGCAAACATATTTTTCTTTTTTTTTCCTCCTTTTCTTAACGTTAACGACAGAAAATACGAAATTAAGAACTATTTTCTGTCCATATCAAAGACATCGAGTGAGAAAGATGGTGCAGTTGGTATTTACTCCTGTCCTCAAGGGCATTGATTGGCCAAACCTTTCGTGAGTTGTGGATGCAACATTATTATTATGGAGCTGGTGTCAAGCATAATGTTTTAATGCGCATTGGCGACCAACAATGTCATATTTGTGAAATTGTTCTTTATTGGTGTAATATTGTGTATTTATGTAATTAATGTATTTTTGTAGGCTATGTGTGTATTTCTCATTACGTATTTATGTTTGTATATAGATTCTAATATATTTCCCATTGTAACCCAAATTTCCCCAAGGTGATCAATAAAATGTTGTTTTTTTTTCATTATTTATGATAATACATTGTGCAGAGCGGATAGAGTGTTTTATTATTATGCTAGGTCTTTATAGGACTATGATTTAGAGTTTTTATATATATTTTAAAAAATCATCGGCTGATGCCATGCCCTCTTTGACCCAAATCCTGAAGTCATTGATGTCTCACAATTCTTCCTGTTGTTCGTCTTATTATTGATGTAAATTATTATCTCGTCATTATATTCCTACATACTAGTTTTGTTTTCAAGGCAGTCTTAACAAACCATTTCTAAAGTCTCTGACTGAGAACAGACTATATGCCTATTTCCAGGCCGCCTAGCCTCCGCCTAACTTGCAAAACATCGTAAAAAGAAGAGTTCTTTTTCAAATTTAAAAATCTCGTATTCATGCATTTCTTTCACTTTTACACAACTGGTGTTCTCGAGCACTTTCGATATAATAAATACAAACATACATAATACATATTAAATATATATCTATTATCTATTTTCTTATTCAAAAGGCTTTTTAAGGGGTGGTGCTGCAGTTAGAAAAGCCGGTTTGTGGCCAAATTACACAAAATGAGATAATTACACATTAAGATTCCTGGACATGTCCCGAACAAGATCTAGAAAGTACTCACGCCTCCCTGCACCCTAAAGTGGTGTTTGGAGAATTTTAGAGTGTAGGGTCAAGTCTCTTTTAGAGAAAATATTTGCCAGTTTTGTCCAAAAAAAAGCATTCTATTTTTTTCACGATTGGTACTATTTTTCTGCTCTATTTCAGATTCGATTTCAATAAAACTTTCCCAGAATGTTGTAACCATACAAATCTAGCTTTTTGTAAGAGGAATTACTGATAAATGCGTTGGTTCTTAATCTGTGAGCTTGAAAAACTAGATTTTTCCAGTTTTTCCGTTATTTCGCTAGAGCCGGATTTGAAAGTGCGATAAAATAAAAAATAAAGTAGATATTAAAATTTCCTCTGACACAAAGTTTGGTCTTTGTCTTATAAGTGTGCATGCTAAGTATGAACCTAATCTGTTAATAAATAAGGTGAGAAAATTGTACCGTGTTATGTCTCTAAAATCCAATATGGCCGCCGTTTCCATGGTAACCGAATCAGTAAATTTTTTTTCACAACTGCTAACAAATCTCCATTGCCATATAATAGTCCACACCAAATATAAGCTCCATAGGAGTGGTATTAGCTGAGATAGACTTATTCTGCAGGCTTTTTAATGGCTGCATCGAGCGACTTGCGGTTTTCGCTAAAAAATTCTTTAAAATATTTCCCAGATCGTTTTTTTCAGTTTTGAGACAGCTTTGCTACAAAAAGCTAATTTTTTTAAATTTCGCCGATCGCTTTTGTAGGCCGACGTTTTTGTCTCTGTAATTTTAGAAAATCCGCCAGGTTTGTAGTGGGCGACCCGTATAGATCTAAGTTTAATTTTCAGTTTTTTAAATTAGTTTCGTTTAAATCTAATCTTGGGAAAGTCCGTCTTCTTAGACGACATTGTAAACACGTGAGGCTTTCGTGCCCTAGCTGTGCGTACTGTTCCTCAGTGACTCGATAATTGTATTCCTTTCTTCGAAAGGGGGCCCAGCTAGAATATATATATATA
>NW_004797284.1:620153-622461 GCF_000002075.1 Aplysia californica | reverse complement strand
GTGTGTGTGTGTGTGTGTGTGTGTGTGTGTGTGTGTGTGTTGTGCGTATAATATTACATACATACATATCAATTAGTTGTCCACAAGTCCCAGAAACGGCTAAGTCAGCCAGAGAAACATGTTCATTCACAAACCAAAGGGCTCGGGGGCGTTTCACCTCGGTTCTATCACCGCTCAGATCTGTCTCTCACCTTGCAAGATTTACATATTTTCGGAGTTTGCGCAAACATGTTCAACACCTCGACAACTTTGTATCCGTCAAAGAGGCTACGTGATGGAGAATATTTCAACTCAAAGTGACGAATCACATCTGAAAATCAGTCTGAAAATCTCCGCCTGTGATGCTTTTTTATAAATGTCTAAATGTGATATCCGTTTTTCCCCCCATTAAACGACATTGCTTCACGATATATTGAAATTTTGTCTATAAAAGAGTCAGAGATTTCGGCCGAAATTTATTCTGTAGCCTTTTATTCGCATTTCTACCATTGCCATTTTACGCGTATTCAATTAGTAAATTACTAACAATGTGGAGTTACCTGAATGTTTGAAAGTAACTTTAGAATCGCTGAAGTGGAGAAACAAGAAGTTAACATTTTGAAAAGTGATTATTTCAATGTGAAACGGGTGCAGAAGCATAAGCAAATATTTAACAAAATGATATAACCTCACAGCTGTGATACTCCCACAGCAAATACAGCTCAGCGTGGTGTGAATTAGATTTCATGCTGTGTGGTTACACACAACTAAATTAATGCATTGGTATGTTTGTATAATGCTTTCAAAGTTTTACCTAGCAAGACTACACAGATTTATTGAAACTTGTAAGGTTTTGCAAGTAGGGCCTCAGACACAAACACCTCAGCTTTTTAAAGAGGGCATAGGCACTGACATTGGAGGGATTGGGTATCATGTCTCTTTTGAGATTTGGGAAGCTGTATGTGCACAGTTGTATGCCTGTGTATGTATTTATGCGTGTGTATGTGCGAGCGTGCAAATTTTTGTCTGTGTGTATTCATTTCTCTCAACTCTCTCTCTCTCTCTCTCTCTCTCTCTCTCTCTCTCTCTCGTGCGCGCACGCGCGCGTGAGTGTTTATGTGTGTGTGTTTGTTTGTGTGTGTGTGTGTGTGTATGTGTGTGTGAGTGTGTGCGCGTGCGTGGGTTTTATGTTGGTGGAATTGTTACCCACGCCACCAGTTAGATGGTAAACTGTTGGTTCAGAATCCATCCCTTTGAAAACTCTAACGTTCTCTTACAGACGAATCATATTTTTATCCCAAGTAGCAGCGATGTATAGTGTGTGGTGAGCTTTGGAAACTTCTCAAACAACCGAACCCCATAAGCTCAAGGGAATTTAAAATTGTACTATGGCCATTCGCATCACAGCTGAGGGTAATGACAGAGTAACATTACTTCCGGCTTATTACTACAAGTATGATTTTAATTCCTTCTTTAAAATAAATCTAGTTAAATGGGTGGTGGTGTGCCACGAAATGTTTCTAAAACTGCTGAAGTTCAGAAATGCCTTAAAAGGAATTGAAATCAGGTTCGCCAAAATACATAATTTAGCCTGGCACAGACAGAGTGAACAAGGAGTGCGGGAGTGGGTAAGTTAGTGAGTGAAGGAATGAATGAATGACAGAGTGATGGGGGAAGCGTAGGAGAGAGGGAGAATGATAGAGAGTGCTTGAGAGTGAGTGACTGAGGCAATGAAGGAATGAGAGAGTAAGGGCGGGATGAGTGAAGCGTCTAAGGAGTAAGTGAGTGAGTGAGTGAGTGTGTGAAAGAAGAAATAAGGGGGGTAGTGGGAGACTGAGTGAAAGAAAGAGTGAATACGTGAGTGAGTGTGTGAATGAGTGAGTAAGTGACTGACTGAATGAATGAATGAATGAATGAATGAATGAATGAATGAATGAATGAATGAATGAATGAATGAATGAATGAAAATGAATGCTTAACAAATAAACGAATGAATACGTGGATGAGAAAATCTAGCACGTGTGACGTGTATCAATAAAAGAATCAAAATTAATCCATCAAATGCCGTTATACCCAGCTGTACAGCTGTAGGTCACCAGAGTACTGCATGTCCTGAACATCCTCAGTCAATCTCTGTCACACTTTCTGGAAACCACCAAAATGTTTCAGCCCTGCCCACTCTTTGATGTTATCGCCCTATATTCTTTTCTTAGTCGGTTCTCCAGCCCATAACCCTGAAGGCGTGTATGTTTAACTTTAACTAGTAACTTGTTGCTTGTTGGGGCGGGGTGAGGGTTGGAGGGGCGTGGCCTGTTACACAACATATATA
>NW_004797284.1:618403-619821 GCF_000002075.1 Aplysia californica | reverse complement strand
TAAATGAATAATCATTAATTAATTAATTTATGAATAAATGAATACAGGAAGAGAACTGAGACAGAACAGAAAGTAACAGCTGTATAGAGATCAGGCAGACCGACTTCAAAAAGTGGTGGTTGTCTATGGAGACAAACAGGTTGTATTTCTCTTAAAAGGAAAATTTCATTTACTAAAAAATAGCGTGTGTTTTATTTTTGCACTCTAACGAAAACGATACAAAAATTTTGCTGCGGAAATGAGACCTTAAAAATGCAACAACATTTCCCTACAATTAAATCAAATGAAGGTTCGATAAAAGTCTCCAAATTATGGTTCAGAGAAAGAAAATACATTCCCCGCTCTGTGTTGTTTTTCACAGTTTGTTTTCTTTATCGTAATTACGCCCACGGGGCCTTTGCCAGCAGATGAGAATTTAAACAAAAAGGTTCAGGAGAGAACAAAGTAATGACATGTACAAGTGAGGAAAAGACGCCATCCTAACGCCACAGAGATTTGGCGCACCAGTGGAGTTAAAACTATCAACAGGGTGTTCCGCCTATGTTGTGTTGTAGGGACAACAGATTGTTCATGTTTCCCGACCGCCATGGTAGCAGTATTAGTCATGTGTAACTAAAAGTCATCGTGACTATGTACAAGAGTCTTATACTTTATCTCTAAGTCTCTCCTTTCTGTTGGAGAATACTTTCTTCTAATCCCAGGAAGACGATATTGGGTTATTTCAAAGACGCAGCACTAAGCCCGCTAAGCAATGTGTAAAAAGTGAAGTTTGGTAGTGGGTATGGATAGGCTCTTGGGTCCACACCTAGACGGTCAGAGAGATCGGTAGTAAGAACGTATAGGTCCACACCAAGGGAAAACCTTCCATTAAGCCTTCCGTATCTTTTAACTGAGATAATATTATTTCCACGTGGACTGGTGGACTATGTCGAAGCAACCAACTTCTACGAAGATCTAAGTTGCGTAGATATAAGGGTTTAAAATATTCTCAACAACAAATACAAAGGTTATCAGCTAAAAAGCGAAACACCCTAGAAGTTTGAACCCTTATCTTTCCACACGCCAGCCAGATTCTTAAGTACTTGGTAGAGCAACGGGAAGCCATACAGAAATACACAAAATAAATAAATCAACAAATAAAACGTGTATTTCTTTAGAGTGTACGACGAACTTTTTATAACGCTAAATGTCAACTCATGTGAAGTTGAACATGTCTGCAAATAAAATACATCTGACCAGGAAATCCATCATCTTAAATCACTGTCTTTGAAATTTATCTACTGAATAATATTTTATTTCTTTTAGTGTTTTAAAATATTTTTCGTGACGTTATATGAGACATTTCACACTCTCACACACACTCACACACACACACACACACACACACACACACACACACACTCACACACGCACGCACG
>NW_004797284.1:613472-615228 GCF_000002075.1 Aplysia californica | reverse complement strand
ACACACTCTCACACTCACACACAAACACACACACACGCATACGCACGCATGCACTCAAACACACAGACACATACACATATACCCACATATACACACACATACACACACACGCACACACAAACACACACACACGCACACACACACACACACACACACACACACACATACACTTGAATGGCATATCAAGTCAGCATTTTGGAAACTCCCAGGCCATCAGGGTACTCTAGAAGTACATGTACAGGGTGATCCACAAAAAACTGTACAACGTATTTTGTAAATACATGTATTTTCATCTACACTGAAGTTTTGCGCTTCAAATTTATACCCAACATTTGGAAGCCAACAAGAATTTGTCTGATATTCATTTTAGATAAATCAACTGAATAGTTTTGCACTACATAGCGCGTAAAAAACAACCCATTTTCAGCTATGTCCCTATTTTCGTAACATAGCGCACTAGTTCGCTGTAGACCTACCACAAAAAATCCCAACAATTGCGGCATATTGTAAACTACAGTAGTATAACAGGCCAAAATAAGTTTGCTGATAGTTTTTCTCAAGTTTCCTTTTCCTGCTGAGATCATAATTAAAATCAGTAAAGCAGAGAGCTTTTTTGTATTGAACATTTCCTCACCACCAACTCATTGCGTAAGTGTCGCATAAGGTACGGAAATAAGTTTAAAGAGTCCTTTATGCTTTCTTTGATGTCAAGGGTGAAAGTGGTCCATCGGTTAGGACCTGTGGATACTCAGAACTAAAAATCCTCAGACAAAACGACCACTTCAGGTCAAACACACACCGCTCGCACCCCTTTAAATGTCACCAGGGTGCAGAATTCAGTAGATGAGCCTCATTGAGAGAAGTCTGTCCGTAGATCATGTCTGCAGCAATGACTTTAGTACATCTCAACTATCCACATTCTCAAGGCAGATCTTCATCTACGACTGTAGCATTTTCCTGTTCACGAAGCTATCACCAGAGGATAGCAAGGTGCTCCTGATTCCTCGATCGTCTTGAGAAGAGTGAACATTTCCTTTATGGCATTTGGTGCCTTTGGCAAAGCCCATATTCAACTTTCAGTTATATCAACTCTGCAAATGTTGTCTATTTGGGCAACCTCACCCCACCCCCACCCCCCCCTCCACAATGTCTCTAGACACAGCTCCATACTGTAAGATGTGTGTAGTTTTGAGTACTCATGGTTAAGTGGATCATTGTGTTTGGCCACCACTAATCATTACGACCGACGCGTTAGAATGTGTCGAGTCTAAAGGAAGTCATAGACCATTGGTTCTTGGAATTACAGAATTAAAAAAAAATATTAACTCTGTAGAGGAAAAGAAATATTGATTAAGTTTACAGGGATTGAAAGATTAGATTTTAAAAATAAAAGGAAAGGCAAAATGAAACAAACCAATCATTTCGTGACTTTCCTTACGAGATCTTTTAAATTAATTTGTGCATTTTGCATTTATAGGTGGTTTTTATAAAAGCCATTTCTGATTTCGAAAATTAGTTTTTTGTTTGTGAATTTTATGTCAAACAAATTCCTTTTGAATGAATTATATCTGTTCCAAATTACAACATTCTAGTACACAATTTGTGCGAGATCATCATCACCATCATCTAGTGCCAGATCTGCGACAGACATCGACGATCAATGTTCTCCTTTCATTCCTTTGCTCGGATGCTCTCAAAAAAGCTACGTTTTCCTGAATTTTCCCTGATACCCATTTGTTTAGGTTCCCTAAGTATG
>NW_004797284.1:610440-613240 GCF_000002075.1 Aplysia californica | reverse complement strand
CTCTTAGCAGTCTCCCAAGAAACCACATTTCTGTTGCTTCTATTTTATTTTCACTGTCTTTAGTGATTGTCCAGCATTCACAACCATATAGAAGGGTTGACCAAACCAGATATTTAGAAAAAAAGCCCTCTCATGTAAAGTGAGGCTTGTTCTCATGTGTGATGCAAAAATATTATAAATCAGTGATCGCTTTAGGGGCTGGTCGGTCAAACTTTCTTCTCATAAGCAATTATGTAGAGCTGGGTATTATAATAACACGAAAGGACCCTTTTATTCTGGTTTGAAAATTTCTAAGAACATTCCAGGACTGCAAGTGTAACATCCAAATGAGCACCTGAAATTAATGTAAACCACATTTTTCTTTCTTTCTTTTGGTAAGTGTTTTACGGCGCTCGCATGTGCATTATGTCATATGAGCCCGCGGGACACGTAAAGTATTTTCAGTTTATTAGGAATTAGTTTTGAATTTTGCCCCGAGTGGAGGCCGAAGCCTAATCTTATCAACTACAAGACGAACAAGGGATCTTTAGCGTGCGCAATTTGCACATGGGGCCTTAGAGATTTTATCACCCTTATCTGAGAAGACTAGATGCTTAATTTTACCTACCCTTAGATCAGGAGTGTCGCTGAAAGACAACAGTGAGAAGGAGCCAATGAGTAGATCTTGCAGTAGAAAGGCAGCACAAGGCGTCAGGAGCCCAGATGAGGGGGCAAAGGGTGTGCTGGGGAGGGGAGAAGAGGCAGAAAGTGGAGACGAAAGCAGACGACAGAACATTATTATAGAGCAAGGAAGATAAAAGGGGAAATTCTTTTTAAATTTGGAAATTGTCCATCGCTGACAGGTTTCGAACCCGGGACCTGTCGAATGAGAAGAGAGCACCGTGTCGCTAGACCACCAGAGCCCCCATACCACATTGCAGGATTTGAGAGTGTATAATGTTAAATCAGGACTAAGTGCAATGTCTCTAAAAAGATTAAAAAGGAATCCGACGTGCACCGTACAAAGCTAGTACCTGTGATAGACCTCATTTATCTATGAAATAAAATAACGGCAAAGCCTTTTTTTTCAAGTGAGCAAAGGACAAAATAGCGCATCAAAGTGTACCAGACAAACCTGGAAAGCTGGGATACCCTTAAGACTGCATTCATGTGTACACTATAAGGAAAGTGTGAGACTTGAAAATTGAGCTATATTTTTTCTGGTAAATGATCACATTAATTTTGTTATTATGGAGCCCTTTTCGTCTGCGAAGGAACTATTGATGACAGACGCACATTCTTCAATCGACTCCATTGTCGCATAAACGAAGTGGGACAATGTACAGTGTTGACATTCTACAACCAGCTGTGGTGTCCTTCATCCGAAATAAAGAAATTGAAGGGAGGCAAATATCTTTCCAACACAATAATGCTCCTTTACACACGGCTAATGCTACACGATATTTTTCCTAAAACAATGACACTGTAGACCACTGATAACACCACCACCACCATTACCACTACCACCACTACAACAACAACAGCAACAACAACAACAATATTAACAGTAACACATGAGCAGTATCGAACAAGTCATTTGCAGGTCATTCTGTGACTCTGGGGCTTGCAGTTCGGGCAACGAAGCCAGCACCCCAGAGGTCCGACGAGCTCCTTGAAGGCCTCGTACAAATGGGGAACGGAGGGATGGAGTGTCCAAGAAGTCACTGTTAACCTTATACCGGGTGCCCTTTGCGGATGGGGTCGGGTCGAGTCGGGTCTGTCGATCGCCCGACTCGTCATCTGAAAATAAACTCGTTAGTTTTTGAGGCGACGAAGCGGGCAATCGGCTTGTGCCACTATTATAACCGCTTTGCGCTCTCAATCTGGCTAGCAAACCGCTCCGACCAGACTCGATCCCTCAATGGGCACTCCATATGACAAAAGTTCACGTGGATAGGAATCGTTGCTTTTTTAAACCAGAATGGTGACAATACATTTTATGATTTTTTTTTCAAATGTGATTTTTTATGTGCGGTAGCACAATTTAACTTTTTGCAACTTTCCTTCTTCAGTGACATTCCTTGCAACCGCACAGGTTGAACAGTTTTGAATATTTTTAGGACCTGCTTTTAGTGTCATATTTGTCACTGAATTGTGTTTCATATTTTATTATAATGTGATGTTCATATTTCTGTATCATATTCATTATGTGCCAGGGTAGTAGCTCTTACTTGTCACAGCATCGATCCGATTTCGGTCCATCGCCCTCGATTCCCCCAAGCTAGATATGTCACAATAGTATTTCAGCTAAAATATTACCTGCTTCACAAACCATAACTTCAAACTAATGATAAACCTGCTTCACAAACCATAACTTCAAACTAATGATAAACCATCAGTGGATATAATTTGTCTCTGCCGCACACACTCAAAGTGATTTTTATGATCACTGAAATTTTAGGGTTATTGTTTTCAACGAATACGGGATGTCATTCCACTCGGCAACAGTAATTTACCTTCTGCAATCGCTCTCGTGCAAGGCTTCCGTACCCTACAAAACAATAAACACACAAATTGGCCTGAATAATCAGTTTTGAGTTATATTTCCCCACATTTTGGGATCAGATGGGGCCAAAAATCTGATCACTGAATTGTTGTGAAGAAGACAGAGGACTCTGCCCCAAATGACAGGACGTGAAAGACTTCAGGGGACACAACAAATGATTTGCAAACACCGGGAAAACTTATTTGCCTTTGCTCTTTGCTGACCGCTCGTCTCTTCGCCTCCTCCCAATCTAAAAAGGTTCCAGAGGGGAAAAAA
>NW_004797284.1:605523-607030 GCF_000002075.1 Aplysia californica | reverse complement strand
CCTACAGAACTCCACCACCTCCTGGCCTTTGAATTATTAGCTTACTTTTGTCCGTATTGGCACAAAGCCCGCAGTATGGAAATTATAACACCATGTAACTTTGTATAGAGCTTAATTAGCGAGAGGGGTTTTCTGTGTTCACCTCCGCTGTGCCAAGTGATTAGATTGTTCAGGTTGAGGCAGGGAAAGTACCAGATTAGTGCGTATGTATACGGTCTTGGCCTCCTGGAGTCACCAGTCTTTTTGGGGGAGATCTGGAATATATTGAGAGGGGGCGTATGGACATAAAAACATATGTGTTAACACACACGCATACATACAATCGGACAAACACGCACGCATGCGCGAACGCACGCGTGCGCGCGCGCACACACACACACACACACACACACACACACACACACAAACGTACGTGCGCCCAATCTAAGCAGTAAAAGAACAAAACTTGGACCGAAACTGCAAACCCCCAAGAAAAGGCCCCAGAGATGACAGAGTTCCTTTATTTAGCCCATCAGTTCAAATAACGCCCTCCCCACACACGGCAAGCCCAGGGCCCAGCGTCTCAGATCTGGGCTATTTACCAAACAAATTAGGGTTTGGGCACTGGATTACATGTCCAAGTCCGGAGTCTTCAGGTTATCCAAAGCCCGCGCGGTGTCGCTGAACTCGGAGCCGAGTGAGAAAATAAAACCCCGAGCAGCTGAGCCTCAGAATGCGCCTTCTCTGTCTACTGTTATGTTTTGGCAATTTGGGTTATCCCGGACAACTATAAGAGGCGGATTCCGGGGAGACAATCGCAGTGTCGTGCAGAAATAGCTGAGGATCATCACGCCGAAAGCAGTGAAAATAGAAGAACATCGGAGTGCCTCGAATCCTTTGTTTCTGTTTTTTATTTTTTTATTTACCGAACTTCAGGAGAACCCAAATGCATGTTTCTTGAAATCTAAACTTTGAGGACAAGATCTGCCCTGATTTAGGATTTTCTTCAACGCGATCTGGAAGATTTTAATTAAAATCTGTGATCTCTAAATTTTTATAACTGACAATTGTTTTTGAAGTTTTGTGATGGAGTATCATTCACCAGTCACCAAGACAACAAGCTCGGTATTGGCGTTTGTTCTGAAGCTGAAGCCTCTGTGTTGTTTAACTGTTATGATCAGCGCAGTATGTGTAGCTTCGTCAGATTCAGTGGAGAGAAATTTGTGTGAGTAGATTAAGCATATGCTCGAAAAAAGTTTTATTTAGTACTGGTGCTTGATATCACAATGCTGGTGTGTCTAGGTGAGCGACACTAGTAGGCCCTTCCTCTTTACTTTCCCTCCGTTGTTTCTGTCTATCTTACTTTCTCCTAGCACTACATGGCCATTAGTGCGTCGATGTAGTCTACTCAAACAAAGGTGACTATTTCCACCACCTCTCCCCCTCTCTCTCTCTCGCTCTCTGTCTCTCTGTCTCTCTGTCTCTCTGTGGTGAGAGAGAGAGTGTGTGTGTGTGTGTGTGTGTGTGT
>NW_004797284.1:603474-604918 GCF_000002075.1 Aplysia californica | reverse complement strand
ATCTATCTATCTATCTATCTATCTATCTATCTATCTATCTATCTATCTATCTATCGATCGATTGATCGATCGATCGATTGATCGATCGATCGATCAATTTATTATTTACATGTTATACCTGTTCCTCTCAGCCACTCTCCCCCAACCCCGTTCACCATCTAAAACAGTAACTGAACTACTAGTGTCATTTAATTTCCTGCGGGTAGTATGCTTTTAGTAGCAGTTGAATTGTACTTAGGTATTTGTTTGCTGTTTTTAACCAAACTAAGATACCATACATGTGGCTTTTTGAAGACTTATGTGCAGTTGTTACTGATAAATGGAAACGGATCTTTCAATTCTTCTTTGGAAAATCAGTGTACTATGATGCATGCCTATCCTATGTTCAAGTTGCTAGGTATCTAACAGTACAAAAAATCTCTATAATGAGTACACTCACACTAGAACTATGCTATTCAATTAGAGGGAGTTTTTAAAATCACTTTTTTTTACAACTTTGGATGACATGATTTCGTTAAAATAAGAGTTTGACTTCTGTGACTAATTTCTTTTTAATGCCCTTATGTGTGCCAAAGATGGTGTTTTTTTTACTCCCCTTTGTTTTCAAGTTATTTTTGGGCACGCTGTTAGCTCGGTAAACTGTAGAGCATAAAACAATTTCTTTTTTAACTTGAAAATGGCAGTATTGAGCTTGTGTTATGTTGGAGAGTTTTTAAATACCCTTCATAAACACAAGATTCCCTATTCAATATGATTTTGGCTTTATAATGACGTGAAACCAATAGCATGCGATACTATTTAAAAAGGTCAAGCGAGAAATAAAACCAGTCCATATGATTTATTTAAAAAATTGGGGTACTAGTCCGTAACTTACAACACCTGAAGAAAATTCCTATAAATCAATCAAGTGAAAACCAACTGAATTCATACACTGTATCTTTATAAGAGCAGTTAAAGTTGAGATCAAGCCAATTCCATCTGAGAAAAATAGAAAAGAAAAATACGTTAAATCGGGCAAGGATTAATGAGACTTATTTTGTTTTCCAGTTGATGCCTTCATTTGTTTTTGTGTTAGATTTGTCTCTGTGTTGCTTTTCAGCTCTGAATTCTTCAGTTTCCCAGCCGTGTGACGTCGAGAGTTCGATCTTGTTCACCCGAGAAGACGTGCCTGCCGGTGAGGACGTAATGTACCCATGAGACCTACTCAACTTTATGTCTTTGACATTATTGCAGAGATCAGAGAATTGATACATGACCATCGGAGAAAGGAAAAACACATAATTTTTAAAAGGAAAACTAACATTGAGCTTGGAAACACTCAGAGAGAAAAAAACGAGGAAGCAACCGACACCCCACTCCCCACCCACCCCCCCAGAAAAAAAGTCACAAAACATCAATCCAGAAGTAAAAACAAATAACAAATACACATACACACATACACACA
>NW_004797284.1:600231-602051 GCF_000002075.1 Aplysia californica | reverse complement strand
GGCAGAAAGTGGAAATGAAAGCAGACAACAGAACATTGCTAGAGAGCAGGAAAGGAGGTGAAAGGAGACCATTTTAGAGAAGAAAATTTTTCAGTCGCTACCCGGATTCGAACCCGGGACCTTTGAATGAGAGGCCAACACCCTAACCTCAAGGCCACGAGAGCCCCCTACGTGTGTTTGAATGTGTGTGTGTGTGTGTGTGTGTGGTTGTGTGTGTGTGTGTGTGTGTGTGTGTGTGTGTGTGTGTGTGTGTGTGCACGAGGAAAGAGGGGGTACCTCGAAAGAGGCGAAACTTGTAAGTGATCTCTAAAATGTCTTATTATAGCCATCTACACTAAACAGCCAGATACGAAATACGTTCACAACAGTGATAATTAAAAGAATGTGCCCACTTTCATACTGGAGACAAAAGCCTGGCTCTAGGCATTATCTAAGCATGATTCCCATCAACACGACCAACTAACCAGAGAACGCTGAAAATGTTAAATCGTTGAAATTGACAGTGTGTAGCAATTTTAGCCAAATTCTTGATAACGAGAGTTAGTTTTTAAAAAATGAAACCGACAATCTACAAAACATGTGTGAAAACACGTATAATACTTTTGGTCTCCAAACGAATTTTTTTTTTCAGCGAACTTGACAGCTGGGGCAAAAATTCCTAAATTCGGAAATCATAGCTAGCACATGATAGCACTCAGTCCACATATTGTGCCTGTTTTTTTCTGTTGTAAAAAAATACAACCCAACTAATGACTTGCTACCTTTATTCCCGAATAATTCAGGGCAAACGAGTGGAGTCCCTGCCGTTCACTCTGAAGTGCTCCCATGAAGGATGGCTTTACAAGGTGAGACAGGAATACTATGTCAGCTGGACATTAAAGAACCTTAAAGATCTCGTTATGTTATACACTTTCTTTAGTTATTTTTGTATAGTTGTAATGATATAAATTAGTTTATTAAGGTGAAGAGGTATTTTGACAGTATCTGTCAAGGCCAGAAGAGACTGACTGGAAATCTTTTTCGAGAAAGACTCAGAAAATAACTGTTGCGTTATCTTTACAAGGGAAGCAGGAGCATTGAAAGTCATATGTACTTGTATTGCGACTTATGTTCTAGTGACATGACGAAGTCTTGGAGTAATTAGATTTTGATGAGGGAAAGAATCAGTGTTTGGTTCGTGCAGAAAGCATTAGTACATGAACTCTCATTGCAACGTTTCTGCAGTTTTGGAGACTATTCTCGATGCAAGTCTCACTATGTCTAGAAGAAAGAGCTGAAGGTTTTCTTTCTTTTTATAAAAAAAAAATAGGTAATGACTTTCATTTATTTCACATGAAGCTAACGAATTATGTTAGTCCGTCCAGATTTTTATACCTGTGATGCTGTCGACGAACTTGTAAGCATAACATTATGTTCTAAAAAGGATATTCTAAGCATAAGATTTGAGGTAGAGTTATATAAAAAGTTAAGTTGATAACTTATCTTGTAAAGCTAATTTTTACTAAGTGTAAAACACCCCATATAACGTAGAATTGCGATGCAAATTTTAAGATGTAAAGCGTTTGTCGTGAGGTACTCAGAGGTACTGAAAGACGTTTGATTTAATTCCTAATCCCCTCGCCTACATGGTCATTTTTACTTTAGAGTGCTGATATAGATAATCGATTGGACAGAGTCAAGTACATTTGTATGTGAAAAGCCTTGAATTTACGAGACAATTACATTTCAAGAGCGCCTTATCCCAGATTCATATTATTAACGTTTGTATCGAAACTTTGCTTGACATTCAGTTGAGCTATCTGCAGGCCCTAGCGCCCCCC
>NW_004797284.1:596579-599738 GCF_000002075.1 Aplysia californica | reverse complement strand
AATAATAATAACAATACTACTACTAATAATAGATTATATTTATATAGCGCTATATCCCATACCAGTATAAGCTCTAAGCGCTGAAACCAATCACATGATCATTCACACAAGAGAACATATTTTCCAGAAACAAGAAAAACCAGTTCAACCACATAAAGAAGACCTTTCACAACCATACATTAACTGTATACACGGAAGGACCGTACTAAAAAAAACCCAACAACAACATATCCGCACTTACTAACACACTATAACTAAGAGTTAAACAAATGAGTTTGAGCAATCACTTAAACGTATCAAAATTTGTTATTGCTCTGAGTTCCTGGGGCAAGGTGTTCCTTGAGAAACTTTTCTCACTAAAAGATCGTAATTTCATTCTAGGGCTCTGAATTTTGTTGCATCTGTGGATGACCGTAAATGACGAGATATAATGTCAATACGTTTCGGGACAATTTCTTCGTACAGTGATAATCTCAAGATCAAGTTATCAGCCAGTCAGATAATTCACATTTAATATGCAGAATTTAGGTAAATGTATTGTTTTACTGGAGTGCCCCCCCCCCCACACCATTTAACCACAGCGACAGATTCACGGGGATCGTTACTATAACAAAAACAGAAAATACATAAGATAAGATACAGGAAGAGAAATTTACCCGAAAAAAATTACAGAAATTAATTTAATACACTGTATATGTACAAGAAAGTATTTTTATTGTGGTTTTCCAAATTCAGGGTTGTGGGAACAAATTAATGCAAACACTTGTATGATTGAATAGCAAACCGTAAATTGAATACAGTCAGGAAGTTAAAAAGATGTTTTATACTCTATGAGTTTTCTGTCTCATTTTTTCTTCTTTTTTTAAACAGTCTGCCGTGGTCGGAACCCGTATCTTTAGCCTCCGCCATATTGCTTACGATCCTGACGTCACCGGGCGTGTGGCGACTTATGCGCTTCAGCCCTACTATAACTCATCCTACGTAAGATGGTTTTTTTTTTCTCTTGGTATTGGTATTTTGTTACCTTGCTTTTTTATTTGATGTTTTGTTGGTTTGTTCGAAGGTGAGAGGTGTACAGATTAAGAGCCAATTACGGAGAAGCAGTTGGCAGATATTTTACTCTAAGATCTATACGATTTGATAATGCAGGAGGCGATCCGCATCAAACCTACGTGCCAGAGCATGTCTGGGTAGAACGGAACTCAGCAGCATAGTATGAAGAAGGACTTACTGATCAAAACAGAATTATTCCGTTTGGAATCGAACTCTTGTCTATTGCATTGCAACGGCGGAAAGTCTATGCTTTGTGCTACAAACACCTATTGGCGTCTCTTGAGTGATGCATATTATATATTTTTAGGGTGTCTGAGGAGTTTTCATAGCTTCATCGCTAATAGCGTATGTAGGCACACATTGCTCTGGTTTGTGTTCGAGAACAGGAAGGATTGCATCAGTCGCTTTAAGAACGAATTACCTAAAATGCACGAAGACTAGTCGTGTTGAAATTTCTTCCTCTGTTTTGTCGCTCGTCGTTACACGACTTTCAGGACCGGCGTCTGTGGTGTAGCGGTTAGGCGCTTCGCTGTTGCACGCAGGAAACCCGAGTTCGATTCCCCGACTGGACAGAACATTTTATCGAGAATCTCTTTCTGCTGGAATTTTGTATCCCTCTCTCTCCAGGTTGGCCTCGGCAGGCAAGGGTGGATGTATGTCTATAAAATAACCTATGTAGTCTCAATGGGGGTGTAAAACATCTACATTTAAGAATCGACTTCTAGAGTGACTTTGTTAAGACTCTACTGTTAATTTAATAAGGGAATGAATATTTTAGGATAGTACACATAAAATCTTCTGAAACTGATATGGCGATTCTTGTCTTCCTCTCTGCCTTAGTGTCTTTATGAATTGTAAATGGTCTATGTACTATGTGTGCTATACCAGTGAACGTATCACGTATTGCCCAAGTAAAACAGATAGAAATGTTTCTTTCTCTTTGTCTCACGGTCGCTACGGGGTGTACATATATGGTGTATCGTCTAAAAGTGATGTAATCATTTTGGTCTTTCTTTGTAAAACAGCTTACTGTTGTAATGAGGTATACATCATGGTCTTTCTTGCAGCCTGATGGGCGCCCGTATTTCGGAGTTTCCGACGACGGAGGTCACGTGATCCTGATTCATCCTTTAGATTTTGACGTCATGTTCAAATCAGGACCCACTGAGTACAGGCTGAACATCAGTGCAACAGTAAGGAGTCTTAAATCTAAAGCTTGATTTGTTTCGGTATAATTCGGATTTTGATAAATCAGCAAGTTTTCAGTGCACTTTACCGAATGAAATTATAATATGCCGGCCGGCGGTCGGCACTCTCTCAGTATCTGGCCCACTTTGAAAATATTTTGGTGACCCCTGTACTGTATTGCATTTCTATATTTTTCCCGAGTGTGTATGTGTGTGTGTGTGTGTGTGTGTTTGTGCATGTGTGTGTGTGTGTGTGTGTGTGTGTGTGTGTGTGTGTGTGTGTGATCGTCCTTAGCTTCTCTGCTTTTGAAAGCATTTCATTTAAATATTGTATCAGCTAGTTTGGGCATCATTAATAATTCGTCTGGTCAAAAAATGGAAAACACAATCAGCTGCACTCTCCGTTAATCAAACAAACGTTAACTTGGAGTTTCCAATACTTGTCGAACGTTACCCTTTTTCTTTTGCTAGGATCATATTGTACCAGTGGGACAACCGTTGGGAAAATTACTAAAGTATTATTTAAAAATCTAACAGGGACGTAAATGAATACACCTTTGTCTTCCCTTGACCTTGTCCCCAGGACAATGGAACACCCACCCAGCTCACGTCTTACGTCACACTGACAGTCCAAGTGATGGACACCGATGACCAGGGTCCGGGGTTTCTCTACCCACAATGTCCGATAATAGAAGGGCACTGTGCCACGCCATACTTCCAAACAGTGATCAAGTGTGGATATAAGGTAAATCATACCTTTTACGTTATGGTGTGATTAGCAATATGTTTGCTTATGAAAGAATATAAAACAACAAAATTTTTAGTTTTTTTTTTTGTGCAGGCAAGAAAATAAAACGATAAAATCTTGACTCTTTATATGCAGAAAAAAACTACAGTATCAAAAGTAACAACCCCCCGC
>NW_004797284.1:594690-596345 GCF_000002075.1 Aplysia californica | reverse complement strand
AGAGAGAGAGAGAGAGAGAGAGAGAGAGAGAGAGAGAGAGAGAGAGAGAGATATTCTGTGTTTTTATCTGTATGTGTTTGAATGTACATGTATTAGTATGTGCCTTCATACATAAGCGCTACAGTTACGAGCTGATAATTACATTACATTGCTGTTTGACACTCCCCCCACCCCCCCAATATTATGTCCCTGTCTACCTGTAACATAATATTATTACTTTTTAAAAAAATCTGAAGTATTTTGTGGTCTACTGATCAGAGCATTTTTTAAAATGAATTTCAAAAATGAATTAGAAGAAATCTTTGTTACTTATAGTCGCATAGTATCCTAAATATGTCTCGTTACTTTGAGATATAGGCCTAGTTGCTTTTAACCTGCATGGAATATGAGAGGTTAATGTTCAACGAAGGGTAATGAGAGATTCAGAGATTTTTAGTATTTTTATGATGTGTTTGTGTGTTTGTTATATCACCAGTTGAGCCGAATCGATTTGCAAAGAACTTCGAAATCAATTCCGAGACGGGAGAGGTGAGGGTTGTCAGACCGGCCTGCGGGGCCAGCGTGAATGAAATCCTACATCAGAGAGAAAATAGTTATACT
Source organism: Aplysia californica (assembly GCF_000002075.1). NCBI lineage: Eukaryota > Metazoa > Mollusca > Gastropoda > Aplysiida > Aplysiidae > Aplysia > Aplysia californica. The sequence continues at coordinate 595,745 of NW_004797284.1, read as the reverse complement.
TATGTTTTTATTTTGTTTGTTTTCTTCTTTATTAGTTTATTTGTTTGATTTTTTGTTTGTTTGTGTGTTTGTTTTTGCAGTTGTTGATTGCTGGTTGCGGGGTGGGGCTGTTGTCATCGTTACAATACTTTCAAAACTACAGAATCGGGACGTATCAGTTCTGGCCATATCAATAATGGCCTTACATCTTTTAAACATTAATGTTAGCGATACATAATATCATGAAGACAGATCCAACCTCCTCCCACCCCACCCCCCACACATACACACAAAAGAAGAGAAAGGAAAAAATATACAGTAATATCTCCGTTGTATGCACTCAGTCTCTTACATAAAAACAAATAGAATACAAATATCTGGCCCTTTTCTAGGTGAAATTTTCTTATCAGTGTAGTATTTGCCTAACTGGTTCATTTCTTTTACATTTGCAAAACTAGATCCAAGCTTTTCTTTTTAAGATCGGTTTTTATACACTAAAAAATCGTGAAACAAACAATTAGGAAAAAAACCCCAAACAATAATTAGTAATAAAATTATATCCTACTATCCACTTCTACTTTGAGTTTCGCTGTAATCACTCATATATATCTCTTTGCCCTCATGTCACGTTCTTTAAAAAAAATGTTTCCAGCGACATTACATTAATTGTACTTGTTGGCTCCTTCCAGGGCCCTCTGATGTTGTATCCGGGACGCATCCAGGCAGCAGACATGGACACACTCAACAACTCCATCACGTATTCCGTCATCAGGGGTATGTCTACTGAACTCTGTGGTGTAATGGTTATACCCTTCGCCTTGTTACCAGAAAACAGTAGTTTGATTTCTGTGTGGGGATGGTGTATTTTTTTGTCTTGTATCACCAGCTGTCTGCTGGAATGCTGTATCCCAAACAGCGGATTGGTCCTCACAAGCCCGCTTCCTAAACAGGATAAAATGTGTCGAAGGGGGCGTAAAAATAAAAACGTAAAATGGAGTGTGTACAGCAAGTGAGAGAGAAAGAGAAAGAGAAAGAGAGAGAGGGAGAGAGAGAGAGAGAGAGAGAGAGAGAGAGAA
>NW_004797284.1:587270-593983 GCF_000002075.1 Aplysia californica | reverse complement strand
ACTTACATATAGGATGTCTTAAACAGATAGTCAGAATACTTAGAAGAACTTTTCAAAGATAATTATTAATAGAGGAGAAAAACCGGTACTAAAGAATGAAACAAATGGACCACCAATACAGAAAGCATAAGTACAAGCTGCCATTTGGAAAATGAAACAAGGAAAAACCACACGGCCAGATATATTCCAGTTGAAGTGATTGTGGGGTTTGAAGAACTATATAAGGCACTGAAATAACAACTTCTTTCTTTTCTTCTTTTATCCGCTCCTTATACCCTTTTGGGAGTCGCGAGAAGAAAGAGACATCTCTCTGTCGACAGCCGGAGTGCTTGGGTCAGGGGGATGCCGTGGGTGGTTAATATTTCCCTGACTCCATCTATTTCGATCTTTCTCGGTCACCCTCTAGCCTTCTTACCATCGAAGTTTTTTATGTAAGCATGTTGTGCTGGATTGTGTGTTGGTAATCGTAGGAGATGTCGGAACCATTTGATTCTTTGGTGTTGGATGTGATGCAAGACTTCATTTGTGCCCACCTTTTCGAAGATTACTGAGTTTCTAATTTGGTCTCGCCTGGTCTTGTTTACTGCTTTTCTAAGGCATCGAATTTCACACGTTCTAATTCTTTGCTCTAATGTCTTGTTCGTGGTCCATGTTTGGCTTTGATAGGTGAGTAATGTGATGAATATAGTGTTTATCATTTTGAGTCTTGTTGTCATGGGGATTTTTGGATGTTTCAGTAGTGGAGTAAGCTGGTAACTAACATTGTTGGCCTTTTGCACTCGTGTTTCAATTTCTCTGTTCAGTCCCCCATCCTCTGTGAATATACTTCCGAGGTACTTACATTCTTGGACCAGCCTAAGACTGTTGTTGTTGATGTGTATCCTGAGTGGTTCTGGCTTTCTGGTTACTTTCATTGTCTCTGTTTTGTTGATGTTGATCTTCATGTCGTAGTTGTTACATTCTTCGTTTAATCTGGTGGTGTGGTGTTGTAGATTTCGTTCATCTTTGTGAGCCAGGCTTTGGTCATCAGCGAAGAGTAATTCATAGCAACAAAGCTACTAAATGCTATATATAACAACGGTGAGATCTAAGAAAATATGAATAAGTCAGTTTTTAAAGCTTTACCTTAAACACCAGGTCTTACTGAGTGTGATATGCATATAGAACAATTAGCCTTATGAGTCATTTTACAAAAATATTGCAGCGAGTAATAATGGGAAGATTGAGTAAAGGTGTAAGACCAGAGATATCTAAAACGCAATTCGGCTTTGTTCCTGACAAGGGCATCGGAAATGTTATATTCACCTTAAAAATGTTAATGGAAAGATGTATTGAAGCACAGAAAGATCTGTATTTTTGCTTCACAGATTATTCAAAGGCGTTCGATAAACTTAAACATTATGATGAGTTATTTAAAATACTTGAAAACCTAGACATAGATCGAAAAGATCTAAGAATTATCAGGAATTTGCTCTGGGACCAAAACGCTGCTGTTCGAATTAAAGGAGAATACAGGGAAAATAAGCAAATTAATAGAGGAGTGGGGCAAGGGTGTGTTATGTCACCAGACTTCTTTTACATGTACAGTGAAACAATCATTAGAAACACAGAAGAATGTCCAGGTCTCAAAGTAAATGGAAAAAATATTAACAACATCAGGTATGCAGATGACACAGTTTTAATAGCAGGCTCAAAAAAGGACCTTTAATTGCTTCATTCTAGATATTGTCGTAACAGAAAGTGAACGTAAAGGATTGGTGTTGAATGTAAAGAAAACAGAATGCATGGTAATATAAAAAAGCCAGGTTGTTTTCTCATTAGCAAAGGTGAAAAGATCAAACAAGTCCAACAGTTTAAATATCTAATATATATGATAATATCTGATGTCAAATGTTCCGCCGAAATAAAATGGAAAATAACAATGTCTAAGGCTAGTTTAAATAAAATGAGCCCAATCCTGAAAAATAGAAACATCTCAATGACTACCAAAATGAAAGTTCTCAAACGCTATGTATGGTCACCCTTCTATATGGCTGTGAATGCTGGACAATCACTAAAGACAGTGAAAATAAAATTGAAGAAACAGAAATGTGATTTCTAAGGAGACTACTAAGAGTATCGTGGAAGGAAAAGAAATCGAATGAGGTAGTGCTTGATGAGGCCCACGTGGGACGCTCAAACTCAATGTTGAAAGCAATCAGGCCACGACAAACGCAGTTTTTGGGACACCTTAATAGACATAGGGGCCTTGAACATCTATCTCTCACTGGCAAAATTGAAGGAAAACGAGACAGGGGAAAGCCCAGAACAACACATTTAGGGAACCTAAACAAATTGGTACCTTGGAAAGATCAGTGAAACGTCGCGTTTTTTGAGAGCATCCGAACAAAGTTATGAACGGAGAACCATGATCGCCTATGTCTGTCTCAGATCTGGCACTGGATGATGATTTGCATATATATGTATATATATAATATACACATACATAATATGTGAGGTAGCGTGGCGGAATCAGGCTCTCGTCAAAATAATGAAATCGAAGAAAACAGCAGTTTTCTCCCTGCTTAGCAATTCTTATAAATTTTTTGTTTTTTGGCTCAACACCTTTTATGTCCATTTACAAACACATTCCTTTGAGGATTTCACCGAAAACGTTGATTAAAGATACAACATTATAAATTTACAGTTTCCATGGACTCTCCAGCTTTGGAATTTACCAAGCTTTGGAGGCCATTTTCTCGCTAAATTTACGTCTTAAATCAGGTGACTCACACCTCCTTCAATGCAAAATATCTCCACATCTATTGAAGATGGATGGGTAATTTTTTCATTAAAAGCAAGACAAATGAACAAGTTTTAAGATGCTATCATCATCATCCAGTGCCAGATCTGCGACAGACATCTGTGATCACGGTTTTCCATTCATTCCTTTGCTCCGATGCTCTAAAAAAAGCTATGTTTCCCTGATCTTTCCCTGTTACCCATTTGTTTAGGTTCCCTAAGTATGTTGTTCTGAGCCTACCACTGCCTCGCTTGCCCTCAATTTTTCCAGTGAGAGCTAGATGTTCAAGACACTTATGTCTATTCAGGTGTCCCAAAAACTGCATTTGTCGTTTCCTGATTGTTTTTAACATTGAGTTTGAGCGTCCCACGTGGGCTTCATCAAGCACTACCTCATTCGATTTCTTTTCCTTCCACGATACTCTTAGCAGTCTCCTAAGAAACCACATTTCTGTTGCTTCTATTTTATTTTCACTGTCTTTAGTGATTGTCCAGCATTCACAGCCATGTAGAAGGATTGACCAAACATAGCATTTGAGAACTTTCATTTTGGTATTCATTGAGATGTTTCTTTTTTTCAGGATTGGGCTAATTTTTTTGAAACTAGCCTTAACCATTGTAGTTCTCCTTTTTATTTCTGTGGAACATTTGGCATCAGATGTTATCATATATCCTAGATAGTTAAACTGTTGGACTTGTTTGATTTTTTCACCTTTGCTAATGAGATTACAACTAGGGTTTGCGGCTTTTTTGGATATTACCATGCATTCTGTTTTCTTTAAGTTCATAAATAATCCTTTACGTGATACCAATAACTCAATATGCCCAAAAATTGACGAGAGCCTGATTCCACCACGCTGCCTCAAATATTATGTATTGTATTATATAATATATCTATGTATATACATGACAGTGGCTTCCAAAAGTAATATGAAAATGCATTTACCCATGTGCCGTGTTGAAGCTTTGCACTACCCACATTTGAGGCATACTCATTTAAAACGAAATACGTTCTGCACTATATGACACAAAAATGTGACATCTTCTCTAAGAGTTACCCATGATACGGGCACACCAAAATAACCTTAAAAATCAGCCTCGGCAAAACTTAGTGAAGCCACCACCCCCCCCCCCCCCCCTAAAAAAAATAATTTTAAAATGAAAATAAATAAAAATAAATAAAAATAAAAAATAAATAAATAGATAGAAAAATAAAATAAAATATATAAAAAATAAATAGATCTAAATAAAAAAAATAAAAAATAAATAAATAAAAATAAAAATAAAAATAAAAATACATAAATAAATAAATAAACTAAAAATAAATTTAAAAAACGCTTGTGCTTGTATTGCAATGCACCAACATTGGTGAAATGGACGAATGATATTTTCCATATCCTCTTCAAGTACCACTTTATGATTGATGACCATAATTTGTCTTGTTTCAAACACAGGCAACGGAGAACTCTCTGTTCCAGCACAGTATCACCACGACCCTACAGGTGGACTTGCTGGACAACCTAGTGGTCTCCAACGTTGCCTGGAACGTGGTGGGAGGGGGCGGGTCAGGGGCCAGGGGAGAGGACAACGGCTTGGCAGAGCAGAATAGTGCCATAGATCCAGCATCCGCTGAAAAACCTTCCGGGTTCAGCTCCCTACCACTCACACTTTTTCTGCTCTCCGTATTTGGCTTTATCTCGATCGGATCGGTTTTGGCTTTCGTTGCCATCCGATTTTCTCGGGTTAGGAGAAGAGAAAGCAGAGCGTCTGAAGAGTCGAGAAGTGCGGACAACATATATGTGAATGGTGGCTGCGTGGATTGTCAGTGCTACAGGAAGGAGATACCGATGGCTGTGACGTCTTTCCAGGCCTGCACCCCGCCCCCTGTCACTCAAAGCCACGCTAATACTAATCTTAACGGCAGCACCACCAGCAGCAGCAATAACGGTGATTGTTTCAGCACTAGCCGTTTGACGACCTATATTCCTTGTGCTGGAGAGGCTGCTACGGAAGACGAACTCGTGGTCAACCAAGACTCCCGTGGTGACGAACTTAGGACACACTATCCCTCCACCAACGGAACCCATCATGTTCAAAGAGATAAAAGTGTCGCCAACAATAACAGTAGCGTCAACAACAACAGCAACAGCAACAACAACAGCAGTAACAGTATCAACAACAGCAATAGCAACAACTGCAATACGAACGGTATCGATAGCAATGTCGCTAGGGTTCTTGCCAACGGAGCCAGGCAAGAATCTATGGCGTTTGAAGACAATTTCCAGTTTCGGATCAGTCCCAGCAGTATTCCGGGGCTAGCAGATACCAGCGCATTTGTTGACGTGAACGCCAACTCGGGGTCGATGAAGCACGAACGAGCAGGGGGTTCTAAAGTGAGCAGCAGCTATGAGAAGAAAATCAAACAGAGGATCAACAATTTTGTCCCCCAGTTTTTGAGGCCAGGCAACGACCCCAAAGTTCGTTTTGACGTCACAGATCTGACTCCAATATAAGAATAAATGATGATCTTGCTTTCTTTATTTTGGTTAATGGACATAGTGTACTGTTTAAACTGGATCAGTTGCTCCCAATGTGTCACGCACATGTTCAAAACTTTAAGCGAATAGAGAACTCTCCCCCCCCCAACCCCCCCCCCCAAACCCCCCCCCCCCCAAAAAAAAAACCCAACAACAGTCAGATATTCATCTGTGGAGGCATTTGGTTTTTAATTCAAGCGAAACGCTGACAGTTGACAACATTCTAGATACAGGTAATTTTGTTATTCAAATTAATGATCTATTCTTTTTGAAGAACCTCTTTAAGAACTCTACTATATCAGTAACAAACAATAATCACCCGGTTTGGTGTACACGTGTATGTATACACGAAATATAGTTTGTTCTTGTGTTGAGTTTGCATTTGCGATGTGAAGAACCATGAAAACAGCTGAAGCCCGCAGGCCTTTGCACACATACTTCGTGAATGAAAGGGTATGACGTGTGTGATAATGGTGAGCATGTAGTCCTAGAAATTTAACTTGATTTCATCTTGATGCCATATTAACCCACATACCACAGAGTGGACCAAGGCTTTTTTCGAGACACAGGAAAGGTATTGTTCTTAAAATCACATATGGTGATATTTCTTTCTTTGATTGAGGAATACTCTTTTCTTGGAAGAGAATTGTTTCATATCTGAACCGTATGATATAGAATTACATTAAAAGAAGTTCTGTTTGAGAAACTACACGAACAGTCTTCTTATGAGCCAGTAGTGAAAATTATATCACTACACAGCATCTTTGTTGCAGAGGACGTTTTTTAAAGAGAATAAATCATCCTGCAATTCAATTCCACTGCACATAGTTGGAATTTGAAGTCGTTTGCAGAAAGTGAAAAATGTATGTCGTACAACTTCTTACGGAACATGTGAGGACTGAGAAGAACTATGCGTTTTTATGACGTCATTCGTGGCCGTGTGAATGATTGGCCGAGAGAGTAAACAGACATACAGACATGACACACACACACGCACACACACACACACACACACACACACACACACACACACACACACACACACACACACACGTTCGTCTCTCAACCGTCTGGTGAATATATATGCGTGCTTTTTAATTTCCTTCTCTTTACTTAGTTGCAATTAATAGAGTCAATATTATTATTATTATAAACTACTCCCAAACACCTGCCCACTCTGCCCTGTTTCAGAGACCGCCGATGGAGATTCCAAGTGTGTGAGATCTAAGGCTGTTTCATCAACGGACAACCTCCCATGTGGCAATGAAAATGAAACATCGTTAAGCTGTTCAGCTGTGCAAAAACCAGAAAGCAATTCATTTTCATGAGAGAGAAAGGGGAGATAGATAGATAGATAGATAGATAGATAGATAGATAGATAGATAGATAGATAGA
>NW_004797284.1:582419-586930 GCF_000002075.1 Aplysia californica | reverse complement strand
ATGCACGCACGCACACCCCAACACACATACACCCTTACACTCACACACATACGTACGTTAAGTACATACCTTAAGGTACGGTACGGTTCTGTACGGTACCATACGGTACCTTAACGTACGTATACATTACATACATTACATACATTTCATTACATTATATTACATTACATTATTATTACATTACATTACATTACAATACATACCTTCATACATACCTTCATACCTACCTACCTACCTACCTACCTACCCACCTACCTACCTACCTACCTACCTACCTACCTACCTACCTACCTACATACATACATACATACATACATACATACATACATACATGATTATACGTACATACATATAAAGGCGTGTTTTGTCATCAGTTTGTATACGATAAATAGCACTTAATATAGAAGTAAGTATGAAGCCACACACGTATCCACAAATTGACTTCGAAGTTTCAATTATCATAAACGACGTATTTCAGGAAAATAAGAACAGACAGAAATAGAAATGTCACTCAGTGCTATGAATGAGACAGAGAGAGAAATCGGGTCAAATTTCACTCTAAAAAGCGAATAAAAATTGTCATTTTCACACATATATATGCATATAACATAGGAAATATTGCAGTAAATATAGAGTTACATATGTGGATGAATACCTTTTCCCTAGGTCAGACGTGTCCGTATAACATAATTTAGGAATGAGATTATGTTTTTAGAATGGACTTCACCTGAACGGACTAATATGCCATTGAGCCTAAACAGCGGCTCTTCGGGTGTCTGAAGTCTGACGCACTCTGGCCAAAGCTGCTCTCGTATTTCATTATATTGTGAACATCTGAACAATACCTGGAATTCATTTTCTATATACTTTTCATCACACTGGAGGCAACGATTACTGTCGACAATACCCAAACGGAACAGATTATTTTTCTGAAAGTTCTGAGTAATGCAAGGACCCTTCTACCTCTTGCAGAGACGGTGAAAGAGAGGTATCGAGCAGGGCTTAACGTAGGATGGAAATCCTAGTATTCAGGATAAACGTCAGACACCTCAGAACGCCAGTCCTGGTGACTTATATTTATCATCAGTCTTTCCTTGACTTGGGATAGGAAAATATTCTTGTTATCAACATTTTGAAAAAACCACGCATATCCAAACCCTATTGCACATAAAAGTTTCCTCATGTCAGTGGCCCAGCTGTAGCGATTATTTTGGTCACGTACATACGCTTGCAAATAACATTTCTTAGCATACCTATTCTTATCCATTACCAGTAAATTATACCAATATTTCATTGCTCGTAGATGATAAATGGCATACAAATGATGACGTCCACATTTCCCCATTGTCAAGATATTTGCCGATGTTTTACTAATGTTTTGGATAGCCTTGCAGAATTTAATGTGCACCTGCTCTACTTTATCGTATTTCTTCACCCCACCCCCAACCCATACTTCACAACCGTACAATAGTAATGGCTTATTTTTTATGTAAAAAATGTTGAACAAAGTTTTGACATTCAAGTGCTCGCTCATATCTTTTACTTAGACATCTCACTCTGGAAGCGACCCTTATTGCTTCACAACATAAGTTTTCTATACATTTTGACCATAACAAGCGAGAAGAAAATATCACCCCTTGGTAGCTAAAGTACATTTTTAAGTTTATGCTTTTCTTTTTATAAAACCATTTTTCAGAGCGCCTTAGCACACCTCCATTTCTAAAAACAATCATCGTAGTCTTTTCCAGATTTACAGACAGGCCCCACTGGGGATAATACTTCTCCAAACGATTGATATTCCTTTGCATGTCTACAATATTATCTGAAAACAAGCAATGTCATCTGCGTACATTAAATTGCGTGTTTGTTCATCATTATTTAAGAGATCAACTCCTTTGACAACACTGTTTTTCAACATCAATTCAAATTCAGAAACATAGATATTGAACAAAAGTGGGCTTTGTAGTAATGTAAACATTTTCCCTCTCAGGCATTTTTTCCTCAAGACTCCCTTCAGTTTTTCATGGGGTACGCAGTCAAATGCTTTGAAGAAAAAAAAAAGTACATACAAGCGCCCACGTTTCTTTGAAAGATACTTTTGGACTATTGATTGAAGCGACAAGATATGATCGATAGTGCTATAACCTCTACGAAACCCTGCTTGCGATTCTGGAATTCTTCTCGGCCCATTCCACTAGTCGTGAATGCAATATGTGAGGCAGCGTGGAGAAATCAGGCGCTCGTCAAAATAAATGCATCTTTCCGCAAGTATGGACATTTTTACCCAATTTTTATTTTTTGCTCAATCCCTTTTATATTCAAATAAAAACACATTTTCGTGTGTATTCGAATGCAAAGCGTTGATTAAAGTCACAAAAATGTCATTTTTCATTTTTCAAGGACTCTTCAGTTATTGGAGCTACCAAACTTTGATGGCCATTTTCTTGCTTATTTCACCATAGAAACCAGGCAACCAAAACCTCTTTCAATAAAAAATATCTTGATTTCTATTCTAGATAGATGGGTCTTTTTCCCTCTAAAAGCAAGGCAAATGAATACGCTTTCAGATGGTACCAATGACTCCACACATCCAAAAATTGACGAACGCCTGGTTCCCTCGCGTCATGACACATATACTAGACAATATCTTGGATATGATATTTAAAAGTGCAATGCTCATGTAGTTGTTTGCATCTGAAGGACTACCTTTCTTGACTAGAGGATATATTAGTGCTTGACACCACATATTTGGATACGCTCCTGTGTTAAAAATGGCATTAAACAACAAACATAAGAATATTATCAAGGTAGGACTGGCATTAGAATAGAATTCAGGACCAATCCCATCACATCCGCTAGCCTTTCATTTCTTCAGTTTCTCAGAACACTATGAACTTCAGAAGTTATGATTTCATTATCATACACGTATACATTTGAGTGGAAATCCTCATTTGTAGAAAATACTCATCTATCAAAATGCTTCCATCTTAACCATCTATATTGTTTAGTGTACTTACGACCTTAGAGCATGCATCAAAATATCATTGAGTGTGTATCTAGCTTACGATTATTATTGTTTATATTGCTGCTCATTTATATTATGTATGTGATTGTAAGCCTACTTGTGTGTGCATGTGCGTGCACGTGTGTACGTGTGTGTGTGTGTGTGTGTGTGTGTATGTGTGTGTGTGTGTGTGTGTGTGTATGTGTGTGTGCGTGTGTGTGTGTGTGTGTGTGTGTGTACTCGTGGTGGAACACCAAACCAATGTGCCAGGATCTGGACAATAAAGATGTATCTTATCTTATCTTATCTTATACGTCAAGATCAGCTTGTATCTGTAATAGATCCTCTGATAGTTCATTATTTCAGGGATTCAGCAAGTCTTTGAAATGAGAATAAAATTGATCTAGTGTGGCCTTAGCCACATTAAATGAGTCTCGAGCACGCATCATTTTATTAACCTTTCGCCAAAATGATTTTGATAGTTTATCAGCAAGGTCTTCTTTCAAACTTTCTACTGTCTGAGTATAATATATTTTCTTTTTTAGAGCACATATCTCCTTAAAGTCTTTCTTTTCTTCAAGGAATTTATCCAGATCATTTGAACTGTTTGTTCTGTGAAAATCGTGGAGGTGGAGATATTTGATTCTCTATAGCCTTTCACATTCCCTATCCCACCATAATGGTTGATAATGCTTACTATGTTTTCCTTTCTTTTGCTTACTGGTTTGCATGTCTCCTGCAGATATTTTAATGCACTGTTACAGAACATTACAGGCAGAGTCGACATCACTGAGATTTAAATATGACAGTAACATATCATTCTCTTCGTTTAATAATCATTCAAGCTTTTCAACATAAGTACTTCTCATAGTTTCTTTCCACGTGAGCCAGAACAACCGGCTAAGTTCAATCTCACATTCAACATTTTCACTAGTGTCATCATGTCCAACGTAAATTTTAAACAATACTGGCAGTGGGAAATGGTCTGAATCTGGCCTGGGCATGACAGAAAAACTAGAGATCTTCTCAAACATACCTTTTCTCACAATAATGTAATCAACAATTGTTTATCCCTTATTTGCAATGCAAGTGACATTACCTTCCTCATCTCCCGGTGTTATGCCATTCGCAATGTACAATGAACTTTCTTTTGCAGAAACTAATACTAATAAATAATAAATGACATTTATATTGCGCTCAACCCCGATTAAAGTACACAAGCTCTGAGCGCTTTGCAATACAGTACAACGGACAACGGACAACAGTTACATAGAACGTTGTGTTCTGACTAAAGAAAATTATTCCAAATATCCATCTTATTAATTTAAAAACAGAAACGGCTTCAGCTGACATTGAATAAATCAAAAGATTTGATCTCTCTTAAAGTACTTGGTAAAGCATTCCAGATCTTGGGACCTTGGTATTTAAATGCCCTTTCTCCCATTGTTTTAAGTTTCATAGATGGTAAAATAAATTTCTTTTTGTCAGCTGATGACCTTAAACTGCG
>NW_004797284.1:564019-576519 GCF_000002075.1 Aplysia californica | reverse complement strand
CTTCGCCTTGGTGCTCACGGGGATATTGGGATGTTTCAGGAGAGGGCCGAGTTGGTAGCTGACTGCTTTGGCTTTCTGGCATCTAGTCTCTATTTCTCGATCTAATTTTCCATTTTCTGTGAAAAAGTGCCAAAGTATTTGAATTCGCTGCTTTGTTTTAGTTGGGATCCATATCCATTGATGTTGATATCCACTTCGTCTGGTCTCCTGCTAATTGTCATGACTTCGGTCTTGCTAATACTGATCTTCATATCATATTTCTCCCCAGCTCGCATTAAGGTGGTTCATATGCTCTTGTAGTTGGATCTTGTTGTTCATCATTGCCAGGTCGTCTACAAACATGAGTTCGTTGAGTGCCTCTGGGCATGGATTGGCCTCCTTTGTAATCTGATGCATGTAGATTACGAAGAGCAGAGGGGAGAGATTGCAGCCCTGCCTGACTCCGGATGTTACTGGAAATAGGTTCACTGGTAGTGCGGACTGCACTTCTGTTGTTGGCATAGATAGCCCTGATATTGTTTAGCAGTTGTCCCTTGATGTCGTACTGCTCCGGGATCTTCCATAGTTTGTTTCTATTGACTCGATCAAAGGCTTTTTCTTGATCCTCCAATACGAGATGGAGATCTTGGTCGTATTCCAAAGCCCTCTTACACAGTTGTCGGAGTGCAAAGATTGCATCAGTGCACTCTCTTCCTTTTCTAAAACTAAACTGGGCGTCACTGAGAACATGTTCGGCTTTTGCGCGAGTGCGTCGCTCTAGGATCTTTGTATACATTTTCTCCGCATGGCTGAGAAGATATATGCCTCTGTAGGTGTTGCAGTCTTTCTTGCTGCCCTTTTTCTTCAATATTGGCACCACTATCGCATTTTGCCAGTCTGCTGGTACTTTTCTCTCTTTTCAGGCTTTCTGGAAGAGGATTGTAAGCCAATGTATTCCGGTTTCACTGCATGCAAGGATGGCTTCGGTTTTGATGCCATCGTCTCCAACTGCCTTATTCTTTGGACTAGCCTTCTGTGCTTCTCTCACTTCACTCTCCAGGATGGTAGGTTCTGAGTGCTCTAGGTAGTTGGCAATGAAAGGGCACTGTGTGTTTTGTGCCTGTACTCCTGATGGGTTTAGAAGTTCTTGAAAATATTCTTCCCATCTCTTTATTATTTCCTTCTCTTCGTGTAAAGCTTACCCATTGGTATCGTTGATGACAGTGGTGGGTACATAGGGTTCGTCTCTCACTTTCATGGCCTTCACCTTCTTGTAGAACTCTCTTGATGAGGTCTTGCAGGTTTCACTTATCTTTTCGCCATACATTACACAGTCTCTTTCTTTCCGTGATAGCATCCTTAACGTCATCGTTCCACAAGGCTGTTGCTTTTCTGTGTTTTCCTCTTGTCTTCTTGGTACCACAGACCTCTTTCATAGTGTCCAGGAGAGTTGTATTGAGGTGTCTTAAGCTTCCTCTACTGTTAGTATTGTAGAGTTGATAGAGCCAAGCTTTAAAAAAAATGGTATGGGTTTAACACCTCTATCTACACTTTTAGGTTATTTAAGGTTTAACGTCCGTCTCCGAAGCTTTTCATTTAGGGAGCATCTGATCTGAGCCTGCACCTGATCATCTCCCAGTTTATGCATATTTAGTCTCTCTTGCTGTCTTTTATGGTTTTTTTTTGTTTTCTTTCTTCCTTGGTGGTCAACGTTGTGATAATTGGCATGTGGTCTGTGTCCAGGCCCGCATTGGGGATGGCTCCTGAGTCTGTGATTGTGATCCGCATTCGAGATCTCGCTAATATGAAGTCGATCTGTGATGAGACCTTGATGTTGCTCCATCTGTACCAGGTGTAGGTCTGAGAGGCTCTGTGCTGGAAGAAGGTGTTGGTGATGAATAAGTCGTGCCCTGCACACAGTTCCAATACATGGTTGCTGTTATAATTGCATGGTGTCCTGTGGTCACTGTGTGAACCCAGGTCTTTTGTCCACCGTGTTCTTCTCTCTCCGACTTTTCCGTTGAAGTCTCCCATTACATAAAGGTCTTTCTCGTCTTGGATGCTTCTAATAAGTCCGAGAATTGTTCGAAGAAAGAGTCCCTTTCTTCGTCTGAGTAGGAGTCGTTGCACGGTGCATACACCTGAATGTAGTTTGTGGTCTTTTTTGCCCTCTCTAATGCTGATTCTGATGAGTCTTTCAGAAATGAAGTCTGTATTCATTATTTCCTTTGCTTTGTCAGGATGTATGATGAAGCCCACACCGTGTTCAGCTCTTTGCTCTTACCCCGCTCCAAATGAGGACAAAGTTGGAGTGGATCTCTTTTGTACCTGTCCCTTTTTTCCTGATGTCTGTAATGCCAATGATGGAGATCTTGTTCTGGCTCATAAACTCCACTATATCAGGTTCTTTGTTTGTCAAGCTGCAAATGTTCCAGGTCCCAATTTTTTCCTTTTTTCTTTTTTGTTGTCCGTTTTCCTCGCTAGGTTGTTTTCCGTTTTGATCAGTCCGTTTGTGTCTCCGTTTATTTTCTTGAGCAATATTAATTTCCACTGCTAGCCTGCCAAGCCAGTCGCAGTTTCACCAGAGCCTCGTTGGCGAGCAACGTTTCAGGGTGACCCGGGTCGGCCTTCACGGCTAGCGTAACGCCTCAGTGACATAAAGTCACACCGTACTTCACAATGACCCAGCTAACACCTACTTTGCCCTGTTTCCATCTCCCACGGCGTGGACGAGAGGTTAGACTTCGAGAAACCCGCATCATTACATTTTGTGAAAAATCTGTACTTGAATACTACTATAACACTAATTAAAATTATAAAAACTACAGGCGGTTAATTACAACCTGAGCCAATCGCTCATCAGTTAAAACAAAATAAAGAATGAAATTGAACAAAGATTTCACAAACCATCATTTTCTCTTATATAAAGAGCAAAGAACCAGTTCACAGATTATACGTGGCACCAAAGATAACTCTTCATAATCCACCATGTTATAGATGTTAAGACAAAAACTTTCATAATTTCTCATAAGTAAAAGAAGTCTGAAGTTCTCTGTGAATTTTAAGGAAAAAAACATTAAAGAGGAACAAAATATGAAGCCAAGTACACTGAAATAGTTGGAATTCCGATTTTTATTCCAAAAGTTAATTTTCTCACACAACTGTCCCATTGGATATTGTCAAAATATGTAATAGGGACTCTGCTTCAACAGCCCAGCAACTAAAATTGAGATCAAACTGAGCAAGAAAATGTCAGAGGAAGCCAATGCAATGTATTATAAGGAACAATACTTGTCCAAAAAAACCCAACAACAAACAAACAAAGCGGTGACTCACGTAATATTTGTAACCTTCAAACTTCATTAATTTCTAAAACTTCTGGCACCAAACCTCAGGTTATAAAGACAGCTTGTTAAAGCAATACTCATTACCATGCAGCTAAAAATATACCAGGAAAATAAGGGTATAGGGAGCTAAAAAATAAAAGAACTGCATGAGCAGCAATGGTAAAGAGTGAGGGCAGATGTTGTGTCTTTCTCTCTCTCTCTCTCTCTCTCTCTCTCTCTCTCTCTCTCTCTCTCTCTCTCTCTATCTCTCTCTCTCTCTCTCTAACACACACACACACACACACACACACACACACACACACACACACACACACACACACACACACACACACACACACACATTACAGACTGGTGCTATCTACGTCCAGCTTAGTTTCTTGAATGTTGTATGTGGTCTGGTTGTCCTTTTTCCTTTTACTTGCCCTGGCTTTTTACTCTTTACCTTTGGGATGTTCAAATCCCACCCAACTGTTGTGGAACAAACAAGTCCAGCATCTTCTTATAGCTTCAAGCGTTTTGCCAGATGTTCCTTCTGTTGATGATTTGAAAATTGGAACTCTCTTGACTCCAAAATGTTTGAACTCATCGCAAAGGTCAAACTCTCCCAATTCACAAAAGGCTCTCTGCTTCTCCCTGTATTGCGCATGGACGAGTGCGTGGATGTTGAGTGATTTCCACTGCATGGATGTTGAGTTAAGACAGTATTGTTCCCATTCTAAAAAAAAGTATTTAGGATCAAGAAGTATCCAAATACGATAATATTGTAATACAGATCAATATTTTATCCACAGAGCGATAGATAGCATAGCAAATAACATCATATCATAGAAATGTTGATGAAGTTTCGGGTGGTCTCGGGAGGTTTTGGGTGTTTTTGGGAGGCTTCGGTTGTTTTTGGGAGGTTTCGGTATAAACAAATACCGCAGTCGGCCAACATTTCAATAGTCCTGATCACAATGGAGCCTTCGACCTGCAGCTTCTGGGCATTAAAATGGTTTGTAATCCTACAAAAGAAAAACTAAATCAAAGAGAATCAATGTAGATTTGGAACTTGGATTCGCACCAAATTTTCAGTGGTCTTAACATCGACGTGCCACATTTCAGGGACCCAAAATTTACCACGTAGGGTACTAATCACACTATTTTTAAAGACTATGTTACTCTACAACCATTTCTACCATAATTGCTGTGATATTTAGGATTGTTTGTCCTTCTATGTCCAATGTGGACAGATGCAGTGAAGATTGGTCTTTACAGTGGGGTGGAAGAAATCCGGATGAGTTAACTTGTAGTTTTCTACCTTGCCTTTAAGCTCGTTTCGAGGGGACATACGTTTCCTACCTGTGTGGAATTTAAAGTTTTACAAATTGCTTACCTCATGTAGATATATGCCACTACTACTATAACTTCTACTGCTCCTGCTCCTGCTCCTGCTACTGCTACTACTACTACTACTACTACTACTACTACTACTATTACTACTACTACTACTACTACTACTACTACTACTACTACTACTACTACTACTACTGCGACTTCCACTACTACTACAACCACCACTACTACTACTACTGCTGCTGCTGCTGCTATTACTACTACTATTAATTAATTTTACTTTTACATTAATATTAATCTTTATGATTTGACGTACTTTTTGCCATAGCCTTCAATTTTCTCTGGCCTTCACGATTTGTTTTTATCGCACCTTTTGGCATTATGACGTGGATGCGCGCACTTTTGTTGCTATAGCTTGTAGCAATGATCATACATAACAAGATAGTCTACTCAGCCAAAAAGTGTCTGCCGGAAGTCCGCACAATGGCTCAGATGGCGCTGCAGTCTTTGTTTTGAAGCTCTCTTTCGTTTCTCCAGAAGAAGAATAGGAATTGCACCTCCTTGCGTGCGCAGACCGACTGCTGTTCATCAGCTGTTCGGGTTCGTTCAGTGTGGAGTTTTAGGGTTAAAATTTTTTTTAATGACCTCTCGCCTCTCATTCCAAAGTAAAATTAAACAAAGAAAACAGTCGCCTATTCCTCCGAAAGAGGTTTTTTGTCAGCGTAACCATGTTAAAAAAGCGTTCTTCCTAAATTTCAATTCTTATTTATTTAAAAAACTTGTTAGTTTCACTTTGATTTTTTCACACAAGTAGGGAAACTCTGTTCACAAAGGGTGCGCATTTGCGAAGAGGGCACCACCGAATTTTGAAAAAACTTTTTTAATTGGTCCAAAGAGAGATGTGGACCATCTTGTTATGTATGATAATAATCTTACTACTAATGGAGCTAAGGCAAAATTTTGCGAACAGTATATTCTCAGAAACTACAGAATGAAAAAATATGAAACTTTGCCAGTACTCATAACTTTAAACGTAGTGTTGCACTATTGTATTTTCAATAAGATCAAATGTGTAAGAAGAAAGCCCATTTTAAGTTAAATTCAGTCCTTTTGTAGCGATCGCCATCATTTGCTTCGACATTGTTTATTCACTGCGGAGTGTCAACTGCACCAAAGGATTTTTTGTGTTCAGTTATACATTAAGTAGATTTACGGGAATTCCCGGTGTCGGTCTCGCGCCTTTGACCGCCTTCTCACAGCGGGTTTGGAACCCTCATAGATGAAGAAGAAGGAGGAGGAGGTGTAGGTGTAGATGGATGAGGAGGAGAAATGAAGAAGAAGAAGAAGAAGAAGAAGAAGAAGAAGAAGAAGAAGAAGAAGAAGAAGAAGAAGAAGAAGAAGAAGAAGAAGAAGAAGAAGAAGAAGAAGAAGAAGAAGAAGAAGAAGGAGGAGGAGGAGGAGGAGGAGGAGGAGGAGGAGGAGGAGGAGGAGGAGGAGCAGGAGGAATTAGAGGAGGAGGAGGGGGAGAACAAGAAGAAAAAGAAGGAGAAGAAGAATCAAGTAGTAATACATGTTGCAAAGCGGGGACTTTTTCGTTTGTTACCCTACCTTGGGAGAGAAAGAGAGAGAGAGAGAGAGAGAGAGAGAGAGAGAGAGAGAGAGAGAGAGAGAGAGAGAGAGACAGAGAGAGAGAGAAAGAGAGGGTGGAGAGGGAGAGGGAGAGGGAGAGAGAGAGAGAGAAGGTGAGAGAGTGAGAGAGAGAAAGAAAGGAAGAGATAGAGGAGGCCAGAAAACACCGCAGAGGGAGGGTGGTGAGATTGACAGGGAGGGTGTTGTCGAAAGTGCCAAGAGTAGCCTACCAAAGGGCTACTTAATGAATTCAAGGGTCAAAGTCAAAGGTTCAGCCAATCGTAGCCCGGTTTACGCCCTGCGTGTAGTCGCATGTGTGTGTATGTCTAAACCTAATTTCTAGATCAAGATTTAAAAAATCATGAAAGTATTGAAAGTAGATTTCTCCTGCAGTGGATTTAGCGCGCACGCCGAAGGATAAGTGTATTTTGTTCACAGTGTTTAGATGAGATCTAGAATCTAGATCTAGATCTAGAATCTACATCTAATCTAGATCAAAATCGATATCAAGAAGAATCACGAAATGAAAGTAGAATCTAGATCTTTGATATTTCGATAACCATTTGAATATTGAAAGTGGATTTTTCTTGCTGTGCTTTATAGATTCTAAGATCTAGATCGAGGCTAGATCTATATGTGAATCTTAGATCGAGATCAAGAATGATGAAAGTATTGAACGTGGGTTTTTTTTCCTGCTGTGAATAGATCTAGAGTCTAGAACTAGGCTGTCGGTGAATCTAGATCGAGGTCGAGAATCATGAAAGTATTCTTCAAAGTGGATTTTCCCTGCATTGAATAGATCTAGAAATCTAGGTCATCTGTGACGCCTGTCGGTTGTTAAAAATGTGAATGTCTAAACTTAGATCTATCTATGGGCCAGGGCTCCTTCTTTCAATTATTTGTCTAAGTCTTTATAATCCTTCGAGATCTAGGCTAGATCTAGAATCTAGATTAGGTTCTTCTAGGAAGCAACAATTGGCATGTAGGCCTAACTCTTTTTTTTAAAAAATGATTGAGCTGGAACTTTAGGAGAAAATGCCACGCCTTCGAAGAGGGGGAAGAAGTCTTACCCCTAGAGGAAGTCAAGACGGGGTGCTACCTGGATAAATTCTAGGTAAAATATTTATGTTTTGTTTCTTTCCTGTTTTCAGTCTTTTTCTCTTCTTAACTTTCATAATATTTCTTCACTATTATTCCGTTCGTAGAACGGGTACTTTTACTAGTAATAATAATAATAATAATAATGAAGATCATTTCTATAGCGCCCACTCCCGTGTAAACACACCTCTGGGCGCTTTACATAAATGCATGTACGAACAATATTCACGCACGCGACACACACACACACACACACACACACACACACACACACACACACACACACATCTACTTGCTTATCACACGCACACGCTTACACATCGTCATGAAATGAGCATAAAATAATATACACAATGCAATTCACAAAATACATCAATGGATACATATTCATTTACATAACATTGTACTGAACATGATTCTACTGACATAAAAAGGATGTCATTAAATGTGTCTTTAACGATTTAAAAAATTTATACTCAGATGTTGTATGTCTCAAGGGTTGGGGAAGAGAGTTCCAAACTGACGGAGCAAGGTGGGCGAACGATCTTTCAGCTAATTTTTTACCCCCTTTTCTAGAAACTCTTAAAAGATACTGATCGCCTGATCTTAGTGATCTAGATAGAACATAAATCTGGATGAGATCACTAAGTTATGACGGAGCTTTGTTATTGACACATTTGTGACATAATATTGCAATTTTATATGACATTCTAGCTGACACGGGAAGCCAATGCAATGTTCTTAACATGGGAGTAATGTGGTCCCGCTTCATTTTCTTTAGTACAAGCCTAGCAGCATGATTTTGAAAACGTTGTAACTTGTGAAGAGTGGTATTTGGTAAGTTAGCTAGTAAAGCATTGCAATAATCTTTGCGTGAAAACAAGAAAGATGACACGAGCTTTTTCATAGAGTGTTCATTCAAAAACATAGACATATGACCAATTCTACGCAATTCACAAAATAAAATGGTACCTAAATACATGTAATTGATATGATGTTCCATTGACAATTTTGAATCAAAATACACTCCCAGATTTTTTGCTTTATTAGTGAAATACAGTTTTTCATTTTCAGTACAAATATGATCAATGTCTACAGGGATATGGCTTTTCTTTGGGTTACATAAAAGAATTTCAGTTTTATTTTCATTAAGCTGGAGCTTATTAGCAACCATCCACTTTTTGATGTCATCAATGCACAGACCCATGATCATTGCTTGTAGTCCTTAGATCTTACATTATTTTTTTGTATCGTGTTCCTGACGAAGCCCTTTACCAGGCGAAACGTTGAACCTGTATTAAATTTGAAAAATCTACAAAGTCTCATACCTTTTTTATTCTCTGCTACTTACAATGATGATGACGATGACGATGACGATGACGATGACGATGACGATGATGATGATGATGATGATGATGATGATGATGATGATGATGATGATGATGATAATGATGATAGTGATGGTGATGATGATGATTTCTTTTAAAACGTTAAAAATGCTCTTAACTATTATCCATTAAATTAATTGATCTAAGACAGCAGCTGACGTAAATGTGCTTTTACAGTCATAGGAATAGGCAAGGAATTGAGGCATGTCGCTGCTTCACTGTGGTATTTGAACCATAAAACTTCCACAACTTTTCGAAAGCACAAGTTTGTCAGTTTCCCGGGTAAAAGGTCAACATGAGACAAAAAACTTGTAACCTCGTCATTGCTAGAAGAGGGAATCGGAGAAAGAAACGTTTCATCATTGCTGCACTGGACAAATTGTCTCGTGTACAGGTCATCGTCAGTATAACAGCCAAACAAAACCAGAAGATCTGCAATATCCATGTACCCCAAACGCAGCACAAGGTGCAACGGGCTGATCGTTTCTGCCGGCAGAAAGCCATTTGCGCCTGGCAGTCGTACGACGCACATGGCTGTTTGGGCTTTATAGCATAGCAATGCCCTCACAAATTCTTTTAATTCGTCCTTCAGATATTCATAGTTTTTAGGTTCTTCGATGGCTAAAACCAGAGCCGTCTTTCCCTTGTTCATGTAGTTTGGGTCTGCTCCTCTCTCGAGTAGTGCAATGACAAGTTCTATTGCCCCCTCGTGGCGAAAGTGAGGATACTTGGCCATGCACTGTAGGGCGGACCAGCCGTCAGTACCAGTAGCATTGACATCAGCTCCATGAAGTAGAAGAGTATGTGCTTTTTCATAAAAACCAATCTTAAATATAAGTCTTCTTTCATTTATAACACAGAGAAGAGGTGTTCTAAATCCATATTCACGTTTGTAGTTCACGTCAGGTTTCCTCATCTCAAGAAACAAACGCAATATTTCGCAGGAATAGTTGAAATCGCTTGCTATTTCGCTCAAATCCCAACCGGATACACGACCCCCAGAGTCCAGGAGCAGTAACAATATATCCTCTGGACAGCATCTAAAGGATCTCAACCTCTTCCTAAAAGTGTTGATAATGGTGGCGTTAAACCCATACCAATGCAAGGATCTCAAGGCCAATGAGATTGAACTGACCTCGGATAAATCTACTTTGGCTCCATGGTGCAAAAGAAAACTGACCATTCTGGAACTATACATTAATATAGCCATTCTTAAAGCATAGCCCTCCTCTGTGTTTACATCCGCCCCTGCTTTAATGAGAACGGACGCGTTGTTCTCACAGTTGCAGTCAGCAGAAAATTTAAGAGCAGTGGAAAGTATGCTCTCATCGAAAGGACACCTTTTCAGTAACCTTGAAAGTACCTTTTTGTTGTTTGGAAAACTGGACGCATAGCTTAAAATGTGCAGTCCTCTTTTCGTCAGAAAATCCTGCTCGACTGAGTTGGCTCCAGCCTCCAGGAGAATATCCACAGTTGTAGCCGATTTTAGCTTAATGGCGTGGATTAGAGCAGATTTCCCCTGGTTGTCAACCACATTAACATCGGCACCGTACGATAGTAGCAATTTCACAACCTCTGGCCAGCCCACGGCAAACATAAGAGCAGTTTTTCCTTCAACTAAATCCTGTGAGTTTTTCTCTGCTCTTGCCCGACACAGTATTTTGACAATGTCAACGACTCCATTTGAGCTGGAACACATAAGTGGAGTTCTCCCGCTTGCATCTGAAAAGTTTACTGAGAGTTCGTGTAGTGGCAAAATGTTCAACGCTTCATGATTAGAATATTTACAAGCTACCAGAATGAGGGTTTCACAATCTTCTTTATGGTACCAACACTCCTGAAGATTGACTTTTGACTTCACAACGTCTAGAAGCCCAGGTGTGTTGCTCTGGATTGCATATTTAGCAATATAATATTCCGCATCTCGGGCAAAGGAACTGGTTCTCGAATGGAGGGTATGTTTAACTTGAGGTTGAGAAAACTCTTGCTCACATTGAATTTCTTTCAATGACATTATTTGGTGGCCGTGGTTGTGGAGAAGGCCTGCTCCATTTTTCAGAAGTTCTGACACAACATTACACTTGCCAGCCTTCATAGGAGAGAGAAGGGCAAGACGCAAGGCAGTATTGCCGTTTTTATCCTCATCATTTACGTGTGCGCCGGCACCCAGGAGGATCTGCACAAGGACTGCCTCACAGCTACGTGCTGCATGCATGAGGGGTGTTTGGCTATTGTGGTCCCTTGCATTCACATTGGATCCCTCACAGATTAGCTTACGGCACAAAGCTTTCATCTCAATCGATGGCTCTTCAAAATCACATAAAACCGAATTCCTTTCTTTCGACGTTTTAAACAGCCGGATTTTATTTCCTAAGTCCATCCGAGCCATCTGATCACATAACAAGTTCAGAGGCATGCCACCTTTTCCATCCTTATGATTAACTATTTCCTTGGTATTATGGGAATCAGCATGAAGATTCTGCAACAACTCGAGAGACTGTTTCCACTGACACCCCCGAATAAGGGCGCATAAGGAATCCCCAGCTTTCTTCGTTGAAAGGTTACACTCCATTGTGATAGGATTCTGTCTCGGAATTGACCTGTGACCACACTAGGTACACCACATCACAAAGTTTCGGAGACTAGGATTTTCGTTTTCGTGAATGAAACCATTGCTATAATATATTCAGCTCTATTTCAGTTGAATGTTTCATGAGTAATTATCTATCTTTCCCCAAAGATAGTGGGTAACAATATTTGTTAAACGTTCAATATGCCAAAATCATCTTTTTTCCTTCTGACCAATCAGGTTGGTTCTTTTCCAACACAAAATGCACGAATCTCAGAGCAACCGAATGTAAGCCCACAGCAACTTATGATCAACCTTTATACCTTTTTGTTAGAAAATGAACTGACAAAAGCTCCTCCTTGCACTTCGGTCCAGAACACATCATTGACAGCCTTCCAGCACACAATACCACTGTAAACAAACATGATCCTTCCACCACACACAGACTCGAACGAAACACGTTTAAACAAAAAATGGGACAGACCACCAAACTGGATTGAATGACGTGTTGTCTGTATGTAGCGTTGAACCTCGTTTCGCTTAAAAGGATCAAAGCTGGGTATAAATACTAAATACCAAGGCAAACGCAATGCGCCTAAGTTACTTAAAATAAACACAATCGTCACGTGTTGTGGTTGTATCAAGGGCCAGGTACGCGGTAGAGCTGGGCCAAGAATCGATTCAGAAACCGATTCCCATGATTAGGTCTAACTCCTTCTTACATAACCAACGGTTACCTGTTACCGGTACTTTAACCATTAAAATCCTCCCTTTTTTAGGAATTTATTTTTGAGTGTTCCGAAATCAAGGTTATCCTAAATCGTAAAGATGTTTGGAGCCAACCAGGTAACCACCAGAAGAAATCACATAATTTGAAACTAAGTAATTGGGTTCGGAGTCGATTCCTACGATTCCTAGCTTTAAATAATTGGGAACCTAATCGCCCAGCACTAGTACGCGGGTACACACCAGATGTGTAACATAATTATATTTGACACAATATAAGTTTTGATTTCTGGTCTAGACAGTAAATCCACTTGCCAGAAAACAATGTACCTGCTTATCGCACTGCTGCCGTAGGTGCAATATTATTGAATTTTGTTTGTGTGTATGTCTCTCTCTCTCTCTCTCTCTCACTCTCTCTCTCTCTCTCTC
>NW_004797284.1:558317-563848 GCF_000002075.1 Aplysia californica | reverse complement strand
TGTGTGTGTGTGTGTGTGTGTGTGCGTGTGTGTGTGTGTGTGTCAGACTCTTCGAGGGTGTATTTGTGTACAGTCCTTCAAGGAGTATTTAAAAATAAACTAGCTGCACTGGATTGAAATTAAATGTCGTCTTTACAGTCAACTTCCCATTTACCGATGTTAATGTCTGCATCATATAACACCGTACATTAAGTTCTCTAGAGATTAAATTCACCAGGGGTAACGAACATCAAAGACTCTAGTCATAAATAAGTTCGCCCTCACACAGAAAACATTTTCAATATAGTATTAAGACATACCAGTCGGTAAAAAGGCGTTTGGGTACATTTTAAAAGTTAACTTTCAAAACGCTTTTCTTCACAAAGCTAAAAGATACATATGAGAATGTATGTGTATGCCACAAACAGGCTTGAACTCTCAAAGTGCTTAAGGCAGAATTACCAGCAACGTAGTCCGCGAGTTATTTCTCGGGCTAGTTGCGTCAGCCCATATTTTTAGCTGTGCCTTCTCTAAAAAGCCACAACACAAAATTTGCATTACTGTTGAATGCGTACATGAACTCACTTTGAGATCGGTACAACTCACTTTTCGCAGGCGTCTAGTATATGTCAAGTCTACACTATCATTATTTGCTGAGTTTTGCACATTCAGAGCTTACAAAGTGATAGCTTTTATATTATTTTACTGGCGACACCAGTGCCTGAGAGGTGTCATCTCTGGCTCAGAGGTTGACGAGTAATGACTCACCATTGTCTACGGTCTCCAGCTTCTTGTTTCTCTCATGCTTTTTGTAAGAATTGAGAAGGAATACAGCAGATATAAACCTTGAAAATACAGAAATGTGGTTTAAGTGAAGACTATTTAGAATTTCATAGACCGAAAATAGATTTAGATAAATTGAGGTTGTGCTGAAAGAAAAACAACAACAACAACAACAACAACAGTAACAACAACAACAACAAACAAACAAACAAACAAACAAAACAAAACCATCGAACCCAAAAGGCCTTGTAAATCTTCCTGTTGTTTGTGTGCGCATCATATTGCAGCTCATCAAAATAGGCCAAGAATAGATGCACCGTTCAGCATATCTAGTTCCCTTTTCAGCTCTTGTTACTATATCTGTACAGGATGGGAAAGGATATGGAGGGATTCTGGTGTGTTATAGAGCCGAGTCAATCACCCCTGAGTTCTTGCTTACCTGATAGAAAAGCTTAGTTGCTAGGTAAAAAAAAATCACTTTTTGGTTAATTCAGTCATTAAATGTAATAATGGAAAAAACATAATATCATACCGAAGGAATCATCAGATATTTCTACATTTTGTCATGCGTCTGATTTCTATCAGTATCAGGAATATTATATGAGTAGAATCTAGATCTAGATCTAGATCTGTATAATTTTAAAAGTGCTTGAACTCTTTATAGACTAATCCTCCTTCAAACAAAGCCGATTTTGACCTCCAAATTTTCTTTACTTTACCTTACTTTACTTTTATCCGCCGCTTATACCCTTTTGGGTGTCGCGGGAAGAAAGAGACGTCTCTCTGCCACCAGCAGGAGAGCTTGGGTCAGGGGGATGCCGTGAGTTGTTATTGTTTCCCTGACTCCATCTCTCCGGTCTTTCTCGGTCGCCCTCTAGCCTTGTTGCCATCGATTAAAAAAAAAATGTAGGTACGTTGTGCTGGGTGGTGTGTTGGTAATCGCATGAGATGTCCGAACCATTTTTTATACTTTGTTGTTGGATGTGATGCAAGACATCATTTGTGCCCACCATTTCTCTGATTACTGTGTTTCTAATTTTGTCTCGCCTGGTCTTGTTTACTGCTTTTCTAAGGCATCGCATTTCACATGTTGCTGTTGATGTCCATGTCATAGTTGTTACATCTGGTGGTGTGGTGTTGGAGACTTCGTTTATCTCTGTGTGCCAGGCTTTGGTCATCTGAAAAGAGTAATTCATTTAGGGCGTCTGGTTCTGTGTTGGCCTCTTTAGTAATTTTATCCATATGATAAATAGTAGTATCCAAGTTTTCAGCTTCGCAAAATTCCTAATTACTCTGCTCTTATTTCACCTTTTGCATGTATAATAAACACCACTCCCGCCCCCACCCCACCTCCCAACATAACTGAATAGAAATGACTGATCCAAGAAGTAAACCTACTTTTAGATCGTAGGTTTTGTTGAAGTTTTGGTAAATGTTTGTTATTATTGTGAACAGCAGAGTGATGCTGCGCGCCAGCTGAACTGGCGTGCTGTATGCTGAGAGCTAATGTTCGGTCTATAACCTCGCAAATGATTGTGATTGGGTAATAAATCATGTACCCTGTAGAGAGCACAGATTTCTGAATAACTACATGCTTAAACAAACAGACAGGTATAGGACGTGCATGATAGATGTACAGCCGAATGCACATATCTGTAGTCGTCAAGAAAGACTGTAAGAAATAAAACTCCAATAATAAGAAATGGTTGTTGCTCCTAGTCAAACGAAAGCATGGATGTTAGTCCTTGGGTCCAAAGATTGACAAAAGCAAAGATAACCGAATAATGAATAGGTGGTTTTTCATTCGCTAGATCGAAATTTAGCTATTGAATTTTTCTTGAGTCTGAGCGTGAGAAAAAAAGAGCGACAAAAAATTGTAATCATCATAGTCAACATAGATGAAGCTGTAAACAGATTATAATATTATGTAGCAGAATACCACCAGCTCCACGCCCAGTCTGTTCAAGGGAAGTTGTGAAAACTAGCCTCAAATCCTAAACTAGTTTTCTTCGGTTATTTCCCTTCAATGAGAAGATCCTCTTTTTCAACAATAATGTCGTCTGTTGCTATTTCGCAGTGTGCACATGTGTATATCCCTCTCTCTTTCTCTTCACCTCATTCTCTCTATCTCGCTATTTATACTTGTCTCTGTCTGTCTCTGTACTTGTCTCTGTCTCTGTTTTTGTCTGTCTGTCTGTCTGTCTGTCTGTCTGTCTGTCTGTCTGTCTGTCTGTCTGTCTGTCTCTCTCTGTGTCCTTCCTCTGTCACGCCTCTCTCTGTGTCCTTCCTCTGTCACGCCTCTCTCTCTCTCTCTCTCTCTCTCTCTCTCTCTCTCTCTCTCTCTCTCTCTCTCTCTCTCTCTCTCTCTCTCTCTCTCTCTCCTTCTCTCCTCTCTCTGGAATGGTTATGCTACCCAGGTCAAAGGAAACCAACATCTCTTTCTCTTTCATTATTTCAGGCATAAATAATGCTCAACAAGGATACCATTACGCTTGGGGCTACAATTAGTAAGCTCTTCTGTCTTCTTCTATGTGTCCAGCAAGTAACAGGCAAGTATACAATAATTTGCATTCAAGAAACGTCCAAAATTTAATTGTAGGCTTTACGTTTTTACAAAGACATATTTTTCTTTAGTGCTATGTGGGTTTGTGTATGCAGTACAGCTTCACTCTGCTAAGAAGATGACTTCCATCTTGAAGACACCCAACACATAGATATAAAAGCTTATCGTCTTATGTATTGTAACATAGGAAATTGTACTATTCAGCGGCTACTTATCACCTTAAAATAACCAGAATTGAAACAAATTTCGTTTTTCTATTTGAAATCTGTACCAGAAGAATTTAGTAAGTTCGTGAGATCTTGCATTCATGTATTTTCAATATAAGAATGAACATTTATTCAATAGTTTTTATTGGTTGTACTGTTTGAACAATATGTGTTACGTTTGCTTCGCAATATATGAATAGTATTAATAATAATGATAATAGTGATACTAATAATAATAATAATAATAATAATAATAATAATAACAATAATGATAATAATAATGATGATAATGATGATGATGATGATGATGATGATGATCATCATCATCATCATCATCATCATCATCATCATCATCATCATCATCATCATCATCATCATCATCATCATCATCATCACCATCATCATCCAGTGCCAGATCTGCGACAGGCATCAGCGATCATTATTCTCCGTTCATTCCTTTGCTCGGATGCTCTCAAAAAGCTACGTTTCCCTGATTTCCCCCCCTCCCCCCTTCTCTCTCTGTCTCTCTCTCTGTCTTTTTCTCTCCTTTCTCTGGAATGGGGATTTTTTGGGGCAGTGGGGGAGGGGGGGGGTTGGTTATGGTACTCAGGTCTAAAGAAACCAACATCTCTTTCTCTTTCATTATTTCAGGCATAAATAATGCTCGAATGCTCTAAAAAAAAAGCTACGTTTCCCTGATCTTTCCCTGTTACTCAATTGTTTAGATTCCCTAAGTATGTTGTTCTGGGCCTACCCCTGCCTCGCTTGCCCTCACTTTTGCCAGTGAGAGCTAGATGTTCAAGACCCTTATGTCTATTCAGGTGTCCTAAAGACTGCATTGATCGTTTCCTGATTGTTTTTAACATTGAGCGTCCCACGTGGGCTTCATCAAGCTCTACCTCATTTGATTTCTTTTCCTTCCACGATAATCTCCGCAGTCTCCTAAGAAACCACATAGCTGTTGCTTATATTATATTTTCACTGTCTTTAGTGATTGTCCAGCATTCAAAATCATATAGAAGGCTTGACCAAACATAGCATTTCAGAACTTTTATTTTTGTGTTCATTGAGATTTTTCTATTTTTCAGGATTGGGCTCATTTTATTGAAACTGGCCTTAACCATTGTAATTCTCCGTTTTATTTCTGTGGAGAATATGGCATCAGATGTTATCATATCCTTTTTGTTCCTTCTTCTTAATAATAATGATAATAATAAGGATGATGAGATGATGAAGATGATGATGATGATGAAGAGGAGGATGATGATGATGATGACGATGATGATGACGATGATGATAACTGCATTTTGGTACATGTACTGCTTATCCATGCGCTTTACATACATACGTTTTAGAATCCTTTGGTCTCATGGTAGAAGTAGAAGTAGTTTGAGCAAATGTTTTGCTTATTTGTGTTATTTTATATAGTCAATTAATTTCTTATACATCTTTCCAAATTCAGGATGCAAAAGCCCTACCAATTTGAAGAGCGAAATTCAAGGCAAACCAGGTACTGGAGCGACATGATCATTATCGTATTAAGTTCAAACGGAGATGACTAGTGAGAGATATTTCACTCGTCAGCTGGCCCCTCTTCGCATCATGTTATTTTCGCGAGATCGGTGACGCAGCGCCTCAAAACTGTGTCACGCCGTACATTTCACAGTCTGTTCCTCTCAAAGTCACATCCCCTTGTTATTTCCTATAGGGACAGAAGCAGCGAGGAGTCATCTCAGTCAATACGTCGGAAGTAGTAGTGTATGGTGAAGTTGATCAATAAATGTGCGCATAATTAATCAATTCATCAAATTTATGCTCCAGTGAAGGAAGAGGAAGCAGAGTTTTTAAAAAATAGTTTTAGTAAGAGTTTTACGGCACTTGCTGATGCTGCGTTGCAACATAAGGTCATATTTAATAAGTGTCGAAAAATAGATGCGTTACAAGAGAGTTACATACATAAAACAGGAGGAGGAGAGATAAGGACCATAGGTGCTTGGATA
>NW_004797284.1:553128-555706 GCF_000002075.1 Aplysia californica | reverse complement strand
TCACACACACACACACACACACTCTCTCTCTCTCTCTCTCTTTCTCTCTCTCTCTCTCTCTCTCTCTCTCTTTGCTGTTATTAGATAAGAAGTACTCGCCTAAGCCGTTCTAAATTATAGTTTATCATCCTGTTCATTCACGACATTGAAGAATCATAACCCACCCATTTTGCTAATTACACACACTGCTTGGTTCTGGTTTTAGATTTGTGTAACCATCTGTGACGTCACTTAAGCCCAAAAGCATCAGACATGTGGGCAATTAGAACTAAGAACTAACGAACATAACATTCAGGTAAAGCCGATAACTCCCCCCCCCCGTCAGCCACCACTTAACTGAAAGAAAAAAAAATCAGATATTTTCTACGGAGATAATAAATTCATACAATTAATATTCTCACCCGTAAAGCTTACAGCAGGAAGAGGATTTATACTTTATGGTATTTTATACCTTCCTTATTATTACACTTTCATGTCGTTGGGCACGACCGTAGCTTGTTTTCGCATCTCATATGTTTTTGGGGAGCAGGTCTGGTCTGTAAGGGGTTCCCTACCCCTGTTGAATTCGGTGCAGAAATGTAATGGCCTGATGCAGTGCATGTCAGTTATCCACAGACTGCACGTTTTGCATCTGTCGGTGTACATTCATAATGATCCTATTGAAAATTCTAAGAAATAAAATGCGCAAGGGCTATTTGTAACGATTTTAAGTTGAAATATACACAATGGTATAAAGGTTCATTGTAATCTGTAGATCACTCAATAAGCTTTCAGATCATACATCTTCAGAAAGGGTAAATATAACTATACCTCCTCTAAATCTCTTCTTTAAGATCATCCCTTCCCTACTTCTGTTCATATTTTATTCATGGCATGGAAATGCTGAGACCATAACAATCCACCTAACTGTCAACCATTTCTGCTCATTTGTCTTTTTCTCCGTGTCTCTCCGTAATATTAAAATGTAGCAATGAAATCATTGGCATGTTTCTGGTTCTTAGGACAACAAGGCAGATGCTCTGAACTTTTCGTTGACCTGTTCCCTGGGCGGCAAAAAGATGGTGAGTCTATCTATCTATCTATCTATCTATCTATCTATCTATCTATCTATCTATCTATCTGTTGATCCTTCTACCTATCAGTGTGTCTAAATATCGGTATCATAATATCTGATTACCAATAGAGTGTAACATAAAACAACAGCAAAAGATGCGGCATCATTACGGCTAACACACTTATTTATTACAGCTTCAGATAATTTTACACGACAGATCAAATGAGTATAAATGTTTTAATCATAACGTTGAAAATAATCAAGAAATAGAATCTGACACCCATGCAACTCAAATGTTAAATACAGTCCATAACATGCAGCAATGACTAAAAGGCCTGAATAGATAATAAGCGAATCTACTTTAAACAAAAAATGACGGTAACCTGCATTTCTTAACACCAATCGTTGGGTGGCACCATATTAATCGCAATAAATTCAAACGTTTTGAATACTACTGGCGCATGAGACTTTGGAGTGAGGTACAAGTGTTTTCTTCATTTCCACAATAAATCCACATTAATTAAAAACTATCCAATCAATAACTGGTCATCACACGAGGAGACAATGGATAAACATATTCAGGAAAGTGTCTGTTGTCTCCCCAAACCCTTTTTTCAAGAAGGGTGTTTGTATTTCAGTCCCTTTCATTTCTATTTTGTCCTCAGGAATTCGTGAAAAGCCTCAAATTAGCGGTCCCCAAGTCAAGCCCGCTCATGTCTGAAGATAACTCAACAGGCAAGATGTCTGCTGCATTGAGGACACGTACCTTCTGGAGAACAGTTGACCTTAACGTTAACGAGGTTCTTAAGTCATTTTAAAGTATTTTGTTAGAGACAAAATTTTGGATTAGTATGGATCAAGATCGTTTGGAATAGCCCACAAAAGCCATAGAAAAAGTTTGAAAGACCTCTGAAAGTTATTAAAACCCTCTTTCCCATCTTTTCTCTCTTTTTTCAACACCTGGTTAAGTGCTGAGACTTTGAACTAAAGCATTAAAAAAAAAGATACTGCGTTTCATAAGTGTCACAATAAGACATAAAACTCTCCTCCGGATAACCCTTTATCATGTGAATTACTTACCAAACAAGTTCGTGCAATCGAACAACACCGTGAGTGTTACGCTAACCTTTAACATTCTGATAAACTTTTTTCAAGTTTTGCCAAGCTGAAGCGATTCATGACTAATGTTCCCAGAGTACCGCTGTGGGCACTGTTCTTCTTGACCTCGGCCAACACCTGGCGCACTCTGGATCCAGATATATCTCCTACAGCCTGCAACAGATGAGGAGACCCACCACTGACGTAAGGCCAGACCAAAGACTTGTGCGAAATCTGCGATAACCATCGTTATTGATTGATCATTCCTAATCGATGTCCATCGTAAACGGTTGATTCTTATGATTTTCGTGGGCCGCGAGAAGGAACGGAACCCTTGGGGAGGAGGGGGGGGGGGCTAAATCATTTAACGGCAGTTACCGTTGATAGTGAGCATTAAAAAAGTTAAAATAACCTGAAGAAGGTAGG
>NW_004797284.1:549170-550844 GCF_000002075.1 Aplysia californica | reverse complement strand
ACAGAGAGAGAGAGAGAGAGAGAGAGAGAGAGAGAGAGGGAGTGAGAGGGAAAGAGATACTGAATCATGTTTATTCCCTGTGCTGTGTGGTAGCCTTAAACATGTAAGGCGAAGAACGTTTTCATACCACTAAACACCAGAAGCAGATTTGCAGCTCTCTCATCATTTTTAGTGACCATCTGTTTTTTTATACGAACTTATTTGAAAAACTTAAATCTGTCTTCGCTGTCCTTTTGAACGTTGAGTTTTTGCTTCTTGTGAAAAGGTTTCCCAAGCAATTTTCGGAACTATTTCACCATTAATACAACGAGTGGTGAAGTTCTGTCCAGGAACTTGGATGGCCTGACACAAACTGAACAGTTCCATCTAACGGTTGAGGTAACACACAACCCCCTGACTTATTCTGGTTGCACTTTTTACCGTTTACATGCATTGAGCTTTAAAAAGGTTTTGATGTTTAAATGTGTGTGCAGGATGAAAGAAGGGGGAGGGGTTGGCATAGAGCTGAGGCTTTACCATTTTACGACATTCGTCGTGAAGCTATTACACTTAAAAATCACCTTCTTCTTCAAAGCAATAATTGCAATTTTGCATTAAGATAGTCACTAGCAGCATTACGTCTGCCAGTCGAGAATTAAAAGTGAGATAAGAGAAAAACAAATCTATCAACCCTACTTTTGAGAAAGTAAAGTTTGTAAACGCCCTCTGCACTTAATTTATCCGCAAAAACATTTATTTTACATAACTATAAATTCAATAAGTTAAATTAATAGGCGAATCTGAAACTGCTCACTGTTATTTCCCTTCATTGACGCAAAGGAGAGGAGAGGCAAAGAACAATATTTCTGCAGTGTCACAGATGAGTAAATTACACTCGAATAGAAAGTCTTACAGGTACTTCTTTTCTTTCCACCCATTGTTTTTTTTTGCCCATCTGTCCTCCTTTTTGCATGAACTAAATGATGGTAACCGGGCATATATGCTCTTTTTTTATGTCGACCGCCCCCGCCCCCACTTTTCCATCCCTCCTCCCAAAAAAACAAAAACAAAACAAAACAGCCGTTACGTTTGTTGTCCGCTAGGTGTCTACAGGCTCCAGTGTGACCTTCAAAGCCTCAGACCGTGCAACATTGGTGGTCACCGTTACTGATCGCGAAGACATCCCGGTGTCAGAAGATGATTCTACTGGCGAACAACATTCCAAGCACACGAGCTTGAACGATTACAGGTTGGTTATTCCACATCATTTTGTTCTTTCAAATGTAGCACTGAAATTAAATATGCACCTACATATTGTGGAGTCTTTGAGAGGTGTCCTGTGCTGGTTATGTGCGTTAATGTAGATAGGTGTCGCCACAGATTAAGACGTACAGGTTTTGTGTTTTGTCCAAGACAACCTATCCAATACCGAGGTCGTTATTTTATAGATGAAAAGGAAGGGTTACCCTTCATTTTGAGAAAAACAAAAAAAAAACAACGTCTTTGTTCAATTTAAAATTGTTTAATGTAATGTTAATATGAAAGAAAGTGGCTTCATTTTTTTTTCAAGCTAAAGATGTTAGTGATTTAATGGGAGAAAGCAAAATTAAAGATCCCCCAAGGTGCTGATTTGATTTAGATTACCGTGTGGTATTCAAGGACGCACCCTGGTGACCGTTGAGCTATAAGCCGTGT
>NW_004797284.1:545475-547421 GCF_000002075.1 Aplysia californica | reverse complement strand
AGAGAGAGAGAGAGAGAGAGAGAGAGAGAGAGAGAGAGAGAGAGAGAGAGAATAATGGTACCCCTGGGTGTTCGTGCAGGTAGGATTTGTAGTCTTGTTTTATAGTTCTTCCCCTAACTTCTAGTTGGAAATCGTGCCAACGGGCAGCTTTTTTTTTCTTTATCGGAATAATATTTTCGCTTGGTTTGATTATTACATCATTTTCATACTTTTTAAGAAAAGGTTTGTTTAGCAAGTAACATAAATAAAGCTGTAAAATGCTAGGTCAGTTCATAGGGGCATAATAGTATTGAAATATAATATTATTACTTCAAGTTTTTGAATTTTACATTTACAGAAGTACATATATATATTTTTTTAAAGTTACCATTGAACAACGAAACGTAATGCTCTATTTTTTAAGATGAGGAGTTTGGATCACCCCCTTTCCAAATTGAATGATTAATTGTTATTGCTTATTTTAGGATGTCACCTTGCCAAACTACAAGGTGCTTTTAGACAAATAGAGTTGTTCTTGCCTCCTGTCGTCTTCAATGCATTATTCGATTTAGAGAATAACACAAACACGCGTAAACAATCAACTTTGTCCAAGGTTTTGGTAAGATAAATGCATCAATATAAAAATAATCATTATTTCTCGGGCAAAAGCAAGAGAGAGAAAAGAGGGATAGCAGAGAAGTATGACTTCGAGTCGCGCCCTCCAAACCTCTCGTCATAAGGAAGGATGCTGTTCAATTGTGCCATTCTTTCTTTCACTCCATTTTTCCCTCCTTGTCGTTTTCTCGTCCATTATAAAAGAACAAGACGCGTTTTGTTCAAAAAGGGCTGAAACATCATCCTTCTTGGGTCTTAGAAATCGAACTTGGTCAACTTGCAGTTGCAGGTAATATAGCTGCCTCCGGAAATATCTGAACATTACAAAAAGTGATGTGGTTATGTATGTGCATGTGTGTGTGTGTGTGTGTGTGTGTGTGTGTGTGTGCTTGTGTTTGTGTGTGCGTGTGTGTGTGCACGCGCGCACGCATGTGTGTGTGTGAGTGTATGCGTGTTTGTGTGCGTGTGTGTGTGTGTTTGGGGGAGGAGTATGATATTTTATAATCCAGCTCTTTAAATACGTTTGAATACACGATCATTAAGCAAAAAACACACACACAACAACCCCCCACTCCCCTTAAAAAACCCAACAACAAAGGTCAGTTTAGTTCATTTTTAGTTACCCGCACAGAATACCCTGGTATGGATTTCTGACGCGCCATTCTTAAACTTGAGAGAGTAGAGCTACGTCATTTCGGAGACCAGACTTGATTTGGAGGGCCGGAGTCTCCTAAATAACCCTATGGTATTCGAAAGGTCGTCAAATCCTGACAACACCTTGCAATCAACGGATGACTTCGGTCTGCCTCGCAGAAGTAACGCAGTGACGAGTCGTAAAACAATTATGACATTGTAAATCTATCTCCACACTACAACTTTGTTGTATTTGTGATCCACAGGGATTTTCTCTCACTCCCAAGACCCAGCTCGTGTTTGCATTGTTCCCCGGGTCATTCAAAGCCAGGTGATTGTTATTACGTCGATTCGGTCACTTGACCTAAACAATGAACTAGGAAATGGTCACGGATTATTATTCTGCTTGACTGTGTTGGGAGGGGGGTATGGTTTTAGAACTTCATTTTCAGCTTACTTTTAGATACATTGGTAACTTGTTTATAGTTTGTTAGTGGTTTGAATTATTGCAAACTTTCTATGTCCCCAGTATCTCTCTATTTGTCCACACATTGTCAGTCACTCTTTTCCATCACCTCACAGCCCTCCATCCCCCCCCCCCCTCTCTCTCTCTCTCTCTCTCTCTCTCTCTCTCTCTTTCTTTATCTGTCTCTCTGTCTCTTTCTGCGTCTGTTTTATTCTCTTGTTTCTAATCCTTTCCCTCCCCTCTCTCTCTAACC
>NW_004797284.1:533928-539235 GCF_000002075.1 Aplysia californica | reverse complement strand
AGAGAGAGAGAGAAAGAGAGAGAGAGAGAGAGCGCTCGCGTATATTTTGTTTTGTTTTTGTTTGTTGGTTGTTTTATTTAACTTTTGCGTTCGAATAGATACATTTTACAATGTAGTCATAATAAAATACACCAGAAGAACAACAGGAAAAGAAGGACACAGTAAAGAGTGTTTTTGAATAAAGAATAATAAACTACCATGAACTACTATCCAATATGCTAGTATACGAATAGGATATAAAAGGCTTTAAAAAAAATTGAAATTTAACATTTTATAAAACCTCATAATTTGAATTTCGTCGTGAAGCGTTGAGCTCAGATGTACCCTT
This sequence comes from Aplysia californica, assembly GCF_000002075.1. Classification (NCBI taxonomy): domain Eukaryota; kingdom Metazoa; phylum Mollusca; class Gastropoda; order Aplysiida; family Aplysiidae; genus Aplysia; species Aplysia californica. The sequence continues at coordinate 538,907 of NW_004797284.1, read as the reverse complement.
CTATTGATAGAATAGATTCCAACGTAATGATGTTATAAGTTTTGACCATTCGTGACTGTCAAACTATAAAATGCTCAAAACAGTATAGAGTACGCACGAACGCAACAAAGTTTCACCTGTGTGCGATGATTTCATTTTCGTGCGTTTCACTGAGTAAGTATAATGCTGGACAACAATGCGCTCTGACCCTGATCGAATACCCAAACACAGTACTCATGAAAATGGATTACTTTTGAAATTTCCATGACTACGCAACCACATTGCTGAGTCCTATTGAGTACAAGGGAAAATCCAATGATTCCGTCTCTTAAAATATTGTTGCAATCTTTAAAGTTTCATTAAACCAATAACATTTCATAGCATAGCATAGCATAGCACTGCAAATCATAGCATAGCAGAGCACACCATAGTATAGCAGAGCAGAGCAGAGCAGAGCAGAGCAGAGCAGAGCAGAGCACAGCACAGCACAGTACAGCACAGCACAGCACAGCACAGCACAGCACAGCACAGCACAGCACAGCACAACATGGCATATATAACACTGCATAGCACAACATAAAATAGCATAGAAGAGCATAGTATAGTAGAGCAGAGCAGAGCACAGCACAGCACAGCACAGCACAGTACAGCACAGCACAGCACAGTACAGAAAAGCATAGCATTGTATAGCATAGCATAGTGTGTGTTTGTGTGAGTCTGTGTGTGTGTATGTATGTATGTATGTATGTATGTATGTGTGTGTGTGTGTGTGTGTGTGTGTGTGTGCGCGTGTGTATATGTGTGAGAAGCAGATTGAGGGAGTGAGCTAAAGAGAGATGGAGAGAGAGAGAGAGAGAGAAAGAGAGAGAGAGAGAGAGAGAGAGAGAGAGAGAGAGAGAGAGAGAGAGAGAGAGAGAGAGAGAAAGTGTGTGTGTGTATGTGTTTGTTTGTTTGTGTGTGTGTGTGTGTGTGTGTGTGTGTGTATCTGTGTGCTTGAGAATTAGTGTTAGTATATGTGAGAGAGCATGTGCGTGTATACACACCTGCATGAGTATGTGTACATGTTAAACTTGCGTGATGCTGATAAGGATTGTAAATCTAAATACCAAGTAAACCGGACCCCACAACTTTCCAGGGCATGTGTTGTTCACTATGACGGGCCAGGGCGTGTCCTCCTGGATGGTTTCAGTAGATTACCCGACGTCCAACGCGGACGAATTGGCGCAGTACTTCAAAGCTGAGCGGGACTCCGTGACGTCAGACTGGAGGCTCGTCATTGAGAAACCTCTAGACCTGGAGACAATCAACAGAGATTTCGTACGTGTGTTTTAAGTCGTAGTAATGTTAGATGTTTCTAATTATTCAAGTCATCAATTCTGTACAAATCCTCTAGTTTTGTAAATTAGAAAATCAGAGAAATAGAATCGTTTAAATAGCAAAGGGAGGTAAAAAAAAAGTAAGTGCCAATGAGTAATTCTCGAGTAGACACCAACAATTGGAACTGAAAAGCTAACATACAGAATCACCATAGCTTTCATATATTCTCATTACTATCTAATCATCGTCATCATCATCATCATATTAACTGATTTTCAATGTAAACCATGTCTAACAACCTTCAGTCGTACTTAACTAACATCTGGCACCCATACAGACAGGACACAAGAGCGTTCAAACAAGCAATCTGTGATACCCTCACACCGCCTACTAAACGTTGTTTTTGTAATCATATCTATTAAAAGGAATGTTGATATCATGCACTGCTTCTTTAAAAAAAATATTGGTTAAGAATCTGTGAAGACCACCAGCTAAGAATCTGTGATCCTCACCCCCTTCCCAAGTAAAAAACAACAACATAAAGAATTTTAAAAAATAAAAAAGCCAAATAAAAAAATGTTCTTGCAGGACAAAAATGTTAAGTAGTTGTAATATTACTCAAGCTTGAAATAGATTTCACATTTGTGTCGTTATCATCTTGGCGAATTCGTGCTTTTTAAAGATGCTGTTACTTATTTCTTTCAAAATGTATACGTCTGTATGCAGATTGCAACGTGTCCTGTATGGTCTTGTTAATAACATCTTGGTGGACTTTTGTTCACATGACCAGTGCTCGAGTTACCAAGGCTCTTGGATTCAGGTTGCCTGCGGACATTTCTTTCTAGGGTTTTACACTCATTCTGTTCTCTCGTACTGGAGATGGGCTTTAAATAAGGAGAATCCCATCTCTTTAAAATTAATATTACAGTATTCATTAAGTATAAAACCAATATACAACAAAACCATACTTATACTTTATTAATTCCGGAACCTTTACCACCCATATTGGAGCAATAAGAGCACCTTTACTAACATTTAAATTATGTTATTCCTATTACCTATTGTTACATTTTATGTTGTTTCAGGGAATATCACTGCAGTCTATTTCTTTGCGACTTTCCTGCACTGAGACAAGCTCTTTTCAGGTAAATACTTTGGACACAAAAATAAAATCAGCAAGTAGATATTATTTGTGCGCACGTGATGTTTTAAAGATAACGAAAAGCAAAAGAAACTGGTGTGCAAAACAGAACCGAATAGACAGATAGATAGATAGATAGATAGATAGATAGATAGTTTGATAGATATATAGATAGATAGATAGATAGATTGATAGATAGATAGTTTGATAGATAGATAGACAGATAGATAGATAGATAGATAGTTTGATAGATAGATAGATAGATAGATAGATAGATAGATAGATAGATAGATAGATAGATAGATAGATAGATAGATAGATAGATAGATAGTGAATAAACATGAATATTGATATCTTTATTATTTAAGAAATATTTATAATCGACAGGTGTACATAACCGTTTTGGATAGAAGTTTAAGGGAAAATAAAAAGTGAACGTTATATTCTGTGCCAGTATATGACAATACATTGTACGAATTTTGAATTTTCTCATATCCCCAGTTCAAGTACAATCGGTTCATGTATGTGGACCCAGTGAGCGAGTTCCCTCCCTATTTCAATCCGGAAAACCCAGAATTCGATTTCTACGAGGTATCTAAAATTTATTTTAAAGTTCATATAACATTATTGCAGTAGAAATAATAGCCGTCGCCAAAGATTTGAAACAAAACAAGCAGAAGAGGTCTTGTACCATGCAATGGGCTGTGGGATATTTCTTCTTCCTATGCCAAATAAAAAACACATCGACAATCAAGGCTCAACACTAATTTTATAGCTCGAATGCTCTATAAGCCCTTAATAATCCTGGGTTTCTGCTGCTAATCATTTGCTTAAATTTGTAAGTAAGTTATTTTCTGTCTATTTTTACCATTTTTCCCTTTTTTATTTCCGTTGAAAACAAGATATTCAAGGACTTTATCTCAATCCAAGTGTTCTAGAGACTGCATTAGTTTTTTACCAGTTAATTTGGTCAGTGCACCTTCTACTGCGAATACTGGATGATTCATATCAGTAAAAAAACTTGATTATTAATGGGAGCCTTGCCTAAATACTAACATGTTCACTTAGATATAAAAATACACACAATTAAATACACGGGCTTCTTAGACATACACAACCATATTCAATATCAGTGGTAAAAAAATATATATAAAAGCCACAAACCAACAAAAAATATATCCCCAAATCATGTTGAAAACAACGTAAAACTTACTCTGACAGGACGCACAACCGGGGCATTCCCTCTTTGACCTGATGACTGTCGTGGAGGACTATGACGTGCGGAGCTCGGGTGCAGAGATCAGACATATCTACGCCAATCCCTACACCGGACCGGAGGTATGATTTGAATGCCTATGTGAAAAGATGCACTTCTTAATTTAAAGGCAAATATATGTGATTTAACTTTTAAAAATGTGATTAGTTAGCATCTATTCTTGTGCAGATTTTTATAGAATGATTATGCACGTTTTACGCAACTTTTGTCGTTAACAAGGCTTACAGTACCGATAGTAATGGCAATTCTAAGCTAAACGCTAAAAAAGAACATATTTGAATTAGGTAAAGACCAGAACTCTCACCAATTACTCTCGGATTAGGAGAGTTTCAATAGACTTTAAAACATTACAGCACAGCTAGGCAAGCAAAACATCGACGAGCGCTTTTTAAACTTAATTGACAAAAATTTAGTTTACAATAGGAACTCTCCTAGCCTGTAAACTCAACAGGGCACACCCCTGGACTTCGATGAGATTGTAATGGTCCCCATGGAATCCGTTGGGAAATGCTTCTAACTAGCTGCCCGATTATCAGTTAGGCTGTGTGTATTCCAGTATTCTTTCATTCTAGCAGCTTTGAACCTATACTGAAAAGAGGATGAAGACATTAAAGCTGAAAAAAAAAATAGTGGACTTGGAAACTAATGCCTGAGTTTTTAAGGTCAGTTATTTTAAGTGACCATATCTCGAGCATCTGTGAACATCGGTGAAACATTATTGTGTCAGATGATGCAGGATTTATTTAGCTTTAAATTGGCATACTGTATGAGTGAGTAGTGCAAGGCTTTAACACGATGATTGGGTGATTACATTTTCAAGTTTCTTTTGAACGCCACTGTACAGTAAAACATGTGCTCAACTTACATCTGGTGACTGGGTGTAAGAAATCCAACTCTTCTTTGTTAGTTGAGCTCTTATTTACTCAATACGCTGCATAACGCTCAGCCTTTCCCCATAGCACGTACTCAATGCAAAAACATTGTGACCCCTCCCCCCCTCAAAAAAAAGAAGATCGTACTCCATATTGTTATGTTACCAACTAAAGATGCTTTACATCTATGCTCATTGAGAAAACGATAGATACTGCCATCTGTGGTTGATTCTACAAAGGAGGAAGCATTGTTAGCAATAGTTTACTTTCTCGCGTTTAATTCCGGTCGCGCTCCAGATCTCGATCTAGACAAAAATCTATGCATCCCGACTGGATATTCAAAACTTTGCGCTGGAGTTAAGAATACGTAAACCACGGTAATGTCCTCATTTAT
>NW_004797284.1:506428-531428 GCF_000002075.1 Aplysia californica | reverse complement strand
CCAAAACTCTGTCTCATTTTTATTGTACACAGCTTTGCTTATGTTCACAGGAAGGTACGTTATTTTAACTTGGCCTTTTGTCGTTTGAGAACTATTGAGGACACCATAATTTGGGATACGCCATAAAGAAACCTGTCTTTGTTATTCGTACAGATGTTTTAATTTTTTTACTAGCAATAACATGTATACGATAAAATAAATATTCTGCAATTTTGGGTTTCTGATTTGTGTTTGATTTGTAGAATTGCGCCGGAACAATGCTCTTTGTTTGCTGCTGATTGGAAATACACGTGTATTAGTATGTGCCAGTAACGTTCTTTATAAAGAGTTCAGAAAGGTAGAGGACTAGAGATTGGGAAAGTGGGTGGTTGGACGGTACTATTAGTAGGTTCTACTTTTTTTCCTTTCCTTTTGTTGTATGTGTCTGTTTGTCTTATCTTATCCTGCACTACATGACCATAAACGTGTTGATGTGATTCTCTTTATATTATAAAAAAAAATATGAAGATGGGCGACGGAGGCGCAGATGCGGGATCGGGGGCATTACACTAGAACGAAATATCCAAGCAATCGTACTTTTTTACCTAACCTCCATTGAGAAAGCAACTGGGATGGGAGAAAGGAATTAATGGTTGTTAGCTCTGAGGCCCCTCTAGAACATTTTTATATATCTTGTAACTTTTTACTTTGATATTTGTTCATAAACTCTTTACATGGTGACTATAGCTGGCCAGTGAATATACTTTTGTATTTTTTAGCATATTAAAAGTAGCAAACATTTTCAGAAAAGTCAACCAGCAAAAACTGTCCCGCCCCCATCTCTCTCTCCCTCCCTCTCTCTCTCTCTCTCTCTCTCTCTCTTTCTCTCTCTCTCTACCTTCTCTGTCTCCCTTTCTGTTGTTGATTGGAAAAGTGCACTCACTTAGAGAGCAATTTGAATTCTTGAATTTCATTGAAACAGGGACTGACGTAAAATGCAAAGTACCCACACAACAAACTGGAATTCTTAACAAAGACTTAATAGTTTAAAACTAATGCATCAGACGTTCAAATGCTGTAGTTCAGCTAAACTGTCTTAGAAAACCTGTCCACACGCCCACCCATTCCAGTTCAACATTAAAAAAATGACATTCTCCGAACCCGGCTCTCGTATCATTCCGCCATTGGTATGTCATTCCTCTTTAACACCTTACCATCGAAATTTGTCAGTCCCCTTGGGAGCGCCCCCAGAATGACTTGTTTGTGTCTAGCAGAGACTGGCTCGTCCTCAACCAAAAGCCCCATGGGTACCAAGTTCGTCTGGATGTCACGACTTTTTCAGCCAGAAGAGAGGATATTTCAGCTTTTGAAAACGCCCTTTGATATTTAAGTTGCGGGCTTCGGTTATCGTAAACCGTTCTTGACATGTGGGCTAAAGTTCCCCGGAAATGTTTAGCTCTTTTTCTGTAGTATGGATGGGCAATAATAAGCTACTATTTAGACTTTCTTTCTGGACATTGGGATGCAAACTGGCTCGCACTTGTAGCTCAAACTGTAACCAATGCTAAAGAATCGGGCTACGGTGTATTCGCAGTTCATTCTGCTCTCTTGCGATACTGCCAACTGTTCAGGATTTTAACGTTTCTATGTGTTCAGCTTATACAGAAAGGAATTAAAAGCTCACTGTTCACCAAGAGAGGAGTTTCGGCAAATGAGATTTCAAAATAAAACGAAAGTTAGCTCATAATTTATTCTTTAAACATATACAATATTTGTTAATGTTTAAATCTGGGGGAAACATTTATTCCTCCTCTCTTAGTTTCCGCACACCTCCAGCCCTTTCTTATTGTGCCCCATGTCTCTCACTCTCTCAATTTCTTTCAGCCCCTATTCCCTCTCCCTATCTCTCTCTCTCTCTCTCTCTCTCTCTCTCTCTGTGTGTCTCCCTGTCTCCCCCCCCCCCGTCCCTCTCTCTTTCTTAATTGTAAGGACACACGTTTACAATCCCTTTTTTGTTCCCGCTAGGACCAGGGAGGGCTGACCAACAGTACAACAGTGACGATAACAGTGATCAACGTCAACGACAATCCACCGACCTTCTGGCACCGCGGCTGTCGGGCAGACTGCGGCTCCATAGGGTACGAGGCGGTCGTGAGTCCAACACAGCTGGTAAATGTTTTATTTAAACATCGCTCACATCATAATATTAACAATATTATACACAATTATAGCACTCTCATACTTAACTTTAATTCCCTTGACACCCTGTGGTCCGTATTATAGTATCCCTGGGTTTTTTTGTCTTCTAAAATTGTCCGAGGTCGGATCACGTAATATCATTGTTATTTGTAAATCTGTACTTTCTAGGTCGTTAAAATTTATATTAAATGGATTTACTTTCAGACTTAAATGTACAATAAAAACGTTTTTGACTCAAGGGAATCGAATTGACATATATTGTATGCAAGCCCATGACAGCTTTCCTCACACCACGTACATTATTAAGTTATAAGCATTATCCTTCTTAAGGTTCAATAAGTTTAACTCAGAATAGTGTATTTTAACAGGGGCAAGTGACAGATTTGACTCCAGAACAAATTCATGCACAGGATCCTGATGATGACCCAGTTACATTTCGGATTGTTACAGGTACTGCAAAAAGACCCTTTGGTATGAATAGTATTACTAGACACATGTGTCCGTCTTTCTGTGTGAATGTTGTATGGAGTCCCAAAATAGGTATACTATACTAAACAAACTGTCTTAATTTGCTGTCTATGAAAACTTCTTGCTAATCTGTACTAGCATCGTACTTTTTTGTGTTATTGTTTATTGGTTTAATGTTTTATTTCTTTGGGATTTTTGTTTTTGTTGTTTATAGGGTGTGAGGAGGCGAAGGGGGATTCCCCTGTTATTTTCGAAGATACACGTAGTTTCCTTGGACCTTCAAGTAGAAATAGTTCTGATTATAGGAGACATATATTTTAAAACAACTCGTCAAAGAAATACTACAGTGTTGAAAAGTAATAAAACGTTTTTTTCAATTCTTGAACAGGTTCACCGATGGGCTTTGAACAGTATGTGTCCATTGACCCCATCAATGGAAGTGTTCATTTACTGAAGCCACTTGAAGACTCTGATTTCAGTGATATATTTTTTCTTCTCGAGGTAAGTAAATCTTTGCTCTCACAACTCTCAAGCAGACTGTTTACAACTCGTTCATACCCATGCATTCCGTAGTGATATAGTTTCCGTTTAAATAGGATGTAAAATTACATTCTCATCTACAAAACTTTAAATTGAATAATAAAAAGGATGGTTTTAAACCTAAACGAATTCAAATTGACTTTGGTCATTACTACAGCTATTCCTGTTTATACTGCTTAATAATGAAACGCCCTTCCCTAGATAAGAATGTTTACTGGCGTCCATGGTCAAGCGGTCATGTGCTTTGATGTCGCATGCAGACTACCTGGGGTCGATTCCTTTGTGGGGATACATTTTATCATGTATTCTTGGACATTGTATTCCTCTAAGCTCGGGTTGTCCCTCATAGGCAGGGTAAAATCAAGACTTAAAATTGATCTAAATTCAGTCTATGGGAGAATAAAACATCTGCTTTGAAACGTAAGGGTGTTTCGTGTACAAAACTGATGGACGACTTTCAAAAGGGCCTTTTTTTCCTTTGTTGAATTATCCATTTTTTTCAATTGAATTTGTGACTCTGGCATCACAAGAAAAATACCCTTATAGACAGTCCACTTAAACATTTCCTGATGTATGAACACATATATGTACTACAGTAAACTCTCTCCCCTGTTCAGCCACTGATCTTGGAGCATCACCAGGTCAAATGATATGATCTCTAGCACTATGATGCGCTTGCTAAAGTCATCAATACCAAAATTAACGTTCTTGCACTTGGATGTTGTATTGTGTTTTTAATGACCCTCCATTATATTATTGGAAAAGTATTTAACATTCAAAAATCCATATTTTTAAAGCACTTCGTTTTGCAGCAGTTACATTTATGCTAAACCAATACCACATCAAGTGTATACTTGTCTATTTTATTCACAGTTTGATGTATGCAAAAAGCTCATTAGACAATGCAATGACATGTTTACCATTATCAGTGTAATTTGGTTAAATTGATGTATGGCGTTCAATGAAAAATTCCTTAGGTGAGTGAGAGTTTTGAGGACAACAGGACCAGGTCAATGGACCCCATGCACACAGCCATCAGTACAGTGCACCTGGAGGTGGAAGGACGCCATCTCAGGAACGGTTCTACTGGCGCAGGAGGGGCGTCTCCAAATAGTGCAGGAGGTTCCAGCAGCCGGGAGGACACCCTCTTCATCTGCACGATCGTCTTGTCCGGCCTGCTCCTCATCTCTCTAACTTTACTCATTGTTCTGCTCTGTGCTCTTAAGAAACGCACCAAAAGCCATGGACCTTCTATCAGATCTTCTGGAGCAACTAGAGGAGAGTGGAGGCCGAGTTCTATGGGTGTTATTATGTACTCAGGTCCCAACAGTGCGCATGTCAACAACCGAGAGTCGAAAAAAGAGGATAGAAGAATTAACCATAACTACAGATCAGAAAATGAAAACAACGTTAGGAATTCTGATAACTTAGATGACGTATTTGTTACCGACATGCATTCATACTACGATATTCAGGGTATGATGTCCGGGACTCCAACACTTTCCGAGACTCATCGGTCTGAGATTATACCATTCCAAGATGCTGTCACACTCAGCAGAGACGGGTCTCAGAGAGCCTCGGCTCACCCGACACCACTTTCACACTCTAGGAGAGAAGGTAAGGCTGAGACAGTCTCCTCACCAGTAGATCAGGCACTTTCCAGACAAAACCACACTCAATCAAACACAGAGAACTCGAACCTCCAATCCCATTATCTAGCTCTGGATCTTCTGACAAGTGTCACACCCATGTCGAATGAGTCAAAAACAACAGCGACCTTGAACCCTCCGGCCGGGTACACGGACACTGGCAGCGTCAGTTCCATGAGGTCATTCCGGGATGTTGATGTCATCAGCGAGCTGGAGGAGATCGTGGCAGCACAAAGACGATCAGACAACGAGAAACCACTTTCTGAAGGTAAAGCAATTGGTGATGAAGGACATAACCAATCCGTGACGTCACAGAACTCGTACCATACAAGGACAGAACGTGGAAATTCGTCTGTGGAAGAAGATGTAACGTCCTTTATCAACGCAGCCTTTGAAAAAGAGAATGCTGTTGTGCCCCTCGACCAAGCCTCAGAAGAGAAGGTGACCTACTTTCCGTCATATGCAAACTTTCAGGGCAACCCGTTCCGAAGCAGCCGTCGTCTGCCCAGGCTGAACACGGCATCAACGAATCCTTTCAGAGAGTCAATTACTAGCAACGCCTCTTTACTGACAACACCTGATCTATCCCCAATTTACCCACTAGATCAGCACCCACAACATACACCTACAGTCGCAACTGAAACAATTACCGCCTATCTCTAAGAGACAAAAACAACCTTTGTTGTGAACAATTTACTGCATACACGGTTGATTCATCAACACATCTTTACAAGATTGAGTGTATCGCTTATTTTTGGGTTCAATAAAGATGAAAAACGAAAATGTTTATAGCGAGCAGCATGTGCGGGTATAGAGCAGTTAAACAAAAGCAGAACACAACTGTTCATTTGTATGTACTGTTCGTGTCTTACTCCCACACCGACATACTGGTATGATTAATAATACTAACCGTGGAGGGCGAGGTCGACTTTGATCCTGTTTATCTGTGCCAACCCAGACGGATGAGTGATATAATGGCCTTTTGAGGTAGATGACGGGGGTGTTTGATCAAATCAAATAACTTTTTTTTCATCTTTAAATCGAACCCATGTCTTTTGCCTATGCACCCACTAATTTTATCATAACACCTAAAGCGCCAGCATCTGCTCAAGACAGCACGAAAAAGTTGAAAGGAGAGAGTGTAGTCTTGTGTGCCTCCTGATTGAACACTCTCCCGACTTCATTATCACCCACGTTGCCTGCAATGTAGTTCATTTTTGCTATCTGCCCCTCCCACTCCCTTTCCCTCGCCGCTAAGATCTGAATGACGGTATTTTAGACCGAAGTTAAGTCTATTAACATAGTTAACACGGCCTTCCTTGCCAATTAAAAAGAATCTATTTCTAGTCGGGTGAATTGAAGAACAATTGAGAAAATGCATTTCCCTAAAGATACTAAAGTTACGGAGATATCCAGGGCAGAGCGTGAGATCAAATCCACGATCTTAAGATTGCGAGCCTGCCATCTTATCTCGAATACAAATGCTGTCAACCAACTTACCACGATTGCTATCACTGTTACAATTTTTATTAGCGATTTTTAATTTCCTTTTTTATATCAATGGATGATTCTTAAGCCTTCGAAGAAATGCATTTTGTTGTGACGGAAGGCATGCTCTATACATTATAAGCAGAAGGACTTGTAGTTTTACCCTTATTTATTTTCGCACAAGTCTTTTGTCGTTCACCCCTTGGTGCCCCCGCACCATGTGCTCATCATCTCTCTGTGATCTGTATACAATAAACATAATCACATTATTATTGTTCCTTACCTTAAGTGTGCGATCATGGTAAGCAGTGCAGGATGGAAGATGCTTAATGAAGCTATCCGACGAAAGAAAAAAAATGAGCACAGTAAATTGCACTTCACAAACTATGTGTTTTTTGTGGGAAAAGCTATGTACTTGACTCTCGTTTGTATTAATTTTTCGTCAGTCAGTTCTCGTCCGTCCAGCACAACACAACCGTACACATGTCGCAATTTTTTCATCTACTCTGTTCATTTGTAATCCTGGTTGTAACGCTGTCCAGTTTATTTTCGTTCATATGCATGTTTTAGGGTCACTATCCGAATCACCTGGTTGCTTTTGATTGTGTTGATGAATCCATTTATCCCAAACATTCTTACCGTAATCTGTTTTACTATGATTCATTATCATGAATATAACCTCCTTCTGGACAAACGAAAAAAGGAGAAACGATTTTTCTAAATACCATTGTTATTCCTTAGACTATAACTTTAAGATTCACACGAGGCCTTGAAAATAACATGTTTTTGAAAAAGCCAGGAATGTTGTCGTAGCTGCCACTGTCTTAAGAACCATGATAATTTCGAGTTACTATTGTTTGTAAATATTTTAGGCCGCTATCGATAAAATTCAGACAATTTATTGTACAAACTACTTAGACAATGCTCATTTAGGCAACTCGCACTGAGTGAGATACAGTACCCAAAAAGACACATGAAAATGCTTGTAAATCGAACTTATTCATGTCTTTTACTTGAAAGCCACAGAGCCTAATCATCAGAACACAGAGGCCCTAGCAATTATTTATAGATATCAAATGAGTTTAATTGTATACTCTTCGATCATTCGAAACTAAAGAAAATGCAATCTGTGATTTGTTTATGGTTTGTTTCACTTATTGTGGCTTATCACATCTTACTACTTGTAATGTCCATGCAAAATAGAATACTATAAAGTAGAAAAAGCAACTTTTTTGCTTATTCAGAGCATAATATACCTCCACATAACTACATTCGCCTGAAATCACGTCGATCATTAAGTCATCATGACCATTTTCATAATCTTTTAGCATTGATTTTTCACGTGTTTTGTTGTTCCTATATCTATGACTGAAATAATAATATGACACACTAGCACAGCTATTTGGAAAGAACAACATTTTCAAAGAAACGCACAGCCTGTGTTGAACGAATAGATTGCATAACGGCTGGCCATGAAACACTTAAATCGCCTACTGGTACAAACTAAAGATGGCCTAGCCGCACGGGTTATCTTCAAAATCATTAAGGCGTCTACGGCAACATTAACTAGAATCACACAGTCTCTAGCCAGTGTAAATATTAGAGCGTCACCAAGAACGGCAGCTAGCTCCCTGACAAGCAAGGAATGATTTTACTTTCTATGTAGAAGAAACGGCCATGTATTAAAAATTAAAGTACAACACAAAATGCAGATCTTACAGTCAGTTACCCCCTAGCAAGGTACGTAGAAGAAAACATAATAATAATAATATCCAAGGCTTTTAGCTAAAGACGCCACCCCAAGTTGGGATTTTTTGTTTGTCGGAGATAGATTACTACGATAGATCTGTGTGTATATAGCAGGCAGCATACCATGTGCTCATACACTCACTGTGATGTTTATACTGTATGTTTTCATCTCTAGTCCCTTCAGTTTGTTATGTTTTTCTTGTCCACCCCCCTGTTTGCATGGGGTAAATCGAACTGTGACGTACAATGGTGTGTGTCCAAGCTCCTTATACAAATTATTATGATGCTTGCCTCTCATATATTGATGTCTGTAATGAACCAAAAAAAACCCCGGGATGTTAGTGGTGCCTATGTTATCTGTTGTAGGCTCATCTGGAGTTTGAAAGCTTTGGGATTTCTTGGATGTTCTTTGAAAGTATCCTATCAGCTAATTTTTTTATGCTCGTATTATTTTGAAACCAATAAAACGTATTTCATAATAATATTACGCTCAGTATGTATACAATACGCATACTTGTTGCGTGATGTGCGGCTAAACGTTGCCAATGATTGTATATACACGTGGTTATTTTTTTCTTTAAAGCATGTTATGTTGTAGATATTATTTGATTTAATAAATTATATTGAAAGTGTGCGCATTTATGCCTTTCGATTCATTTTTTTAAAATTCGCTGATATGAGTGGGTGATAGCTATACCACAAACGCCGTTTTGTAATGCTTTACGAGCATGGAACATGGCGGAGAATAGGGAATGCCCACAATAAACAACGTAGATCTGTGGTAGACGAGTAATGTCTGTCAGAATGAAGCAGGGCAGAGACAGATTCTAGATATATACCTCAACAGAAAAAGAAGGAGATTCAAAGACACCATTCCTCACATAGAGATTGAACTCGTGTCAGGTCAGTGCTAGCCAAAGAGCTTACCATTTTCATCGCAGACGACAGGGAAGAAGGAAAAGTGTGAGATAGACAATTCGCGAAAAAAAAAAAAGAATACCACGCACATACAGGGTGATTGAAAAAACCCAACAAGCATATATAACTATTTTTGTAAATATTTTCCTCCACACCGAAGTTTTGTGTTTCAAATGTGTACAACATTTTTTGGAGTCAAAGGTAATTCATTTTTAGATAAATCGACATTTTCAGCTATGTTCCCATTTAGGTAGCATGACACACTAGTTTGCATTTGGCGTACCACTGAAAATCCAAACGATTGGGCCATATTGTAAGCTGCAGTAGTCTAACTGCCAACAGAAGTTTGCAGACAGTGTTCCTTTCCTTAAGTTTCCTCTAGAAACAAATCCATGCTGCAAGGTGTACTGTGTGTGTAGCTTTGAATACTCATGGTTGGGTGGATCCTTGTTTGACCACCTCTGAGCGTTACAAACGACGCGTTAAAATGTGTCGAGTCCAAAGAAGGACACTGATTCTTGGAATTCCAAAATTTTACAAATATTCTTTTAACCTCTTTTTTTAGTAAGAGTTTTACAGGACTTGCAGCAACTCCACGGTTATATTAGTGCCGAAGATTAGATGTGTTACAAGAGATAATCATACACAAAAATGAGGAGAGATAAAGACGAAAGATGTTTGAAAGGAGAGAAAGAGCAAACCACACCAGAGCACCCGCCAAACCATCTACTTTAAACCTCTGTAAGTCTGTAAGAGAAAAGAATTATTGCTTAAATGTTACAAGGATGGGAAGATTACATTTTAAAAAGAAAAGGAAGGGAAATACAAACGAATCATTTCATGACTCTCATTACAAGATCTTTTAAATAGGTGCGTTTAAGACTTTAGAGGTGATTTTTTAAAAGCCATTTCCTTTCTCGAAAACAAGTTTTTTCTTTATGAATTTTATTTGTTGGATGAATTATATCTGTTCCAAATTACAACGTTATCAGAGTACAAATTTTGTGCGAGATATTCCGAAAAGAGTTGTTAGTTGTTTAGTTGTGTTTTTTTAAATTACCCTGTACTTTGAAGTTCGTATTATTCAGGGTGATCCAAAAAACAAAACAACAAACAACAACAACAAAACAACAACTGTACAACTTGCTTTGTAAATATCTTCCTTCATACTGAAGTTTTGCTTTTCAGATTTTAACTTAACATTTGGAAGCCAAAAGGAATTTGTCTGATATCAATTTTAGAAAAGTCCATAAAATGCTTTTGCTCGTTATGGTACATTAAAAAACAGCCCATTTTCTACCTTGTCGCCATTTTCATAGCATGACGCTACAGTTCGCAGTAGGTCTACCTCTAAAAGTTGCAACAATCGCTCCAAATTGCAAGGTACAGCAGTCTAACAGCTCAACAGAAGTCTGCACAAATTATTTACTCCAAATTTCTTTTACCTGCTGAGATCATGGTTACTTTTAGTAAAGAGCTAAGAACGTTTTGTATTCAACATTACCTCTCCACAAACTCACCATCCTTGATATTTCGTAAGTTCTCTGCACGGCATGGAGAGAATGCTTTAGGTGCCCTCAAGACCTTTGGTGTCATGAATAAAGCAGTTCCGTCAGTTTGGATCTATAGTAAATCAGAATTTAATTGTTTTTCTTTAAAATGAACACTTCAGGTCGAACACGCACCACGCACAGCCCTTTAAACGTCACCAGGGTGCAGATTTCTGTAGTCGAGTCCCATGAGATGTCTGTCCATAGACGATCTGCAACTAGGACTTTCCTACACATCAATAGTCTGCATTCTCATGGCATATATCTTAATCTACGACAGTACCATTTCCATCTTCGCTAGGCCGAGTTGGCATGGATCAGAGCATGACAATATGTTCATAATTGGTCGCTTTTGAGCACAAGGGGGCTATCCCGAAAAATGCTGCTTTGAGAAAATCGAAAGTGAAGTTTTTGCCCCATGTTTAGTTTCTATAAAAGACAAGGAAGTTTTCTCTATAACCAAAGAAATAAACACACCAATGAAACCAAACTTCTTCTATAGGTAGGACAATGCCCCGTTTTTGGTGAAGGCCAAGATTTCTGGAAACCCCCGAAATCTGGGGTAGCCCGCATGTCCTTAAAAGCGACCAATTCCTCATTTGTCTTGAAAAGCGAGATCATTTCCTCGATAGCATTTAGTTAAGTGCAAAACTTTGTTGAGCTGTTGTTTACAACTCGTAGAAAAAATATCGGAAATATTCAACCAGGAAACATTTTAACTAGATAGCGTTTAAAAGCTTGGACACTGTTGTAATTTTTTGGTGTTTTTTCTCGAACAATCTAGAAACTAAGTAAGTAAACGTTTAAAAAGAAATCCGAACGTATTGCCCCCGGAAGCAACTCACTCACTAAGTCCGATCTCTGGGTTACACAACGAAAACACTGCTATATACATTGTAAATCAACATTAAAGGCGACAAACATTAAGAAATGTTGCAATACCAAGAAGTCAGTTCTGCTTTATTAGTGAGAATGAACACATTGACATGAGACAGAAAGGGATTTCTTGGGCTTCCGGATTATACTTAGACAAAAAAGTGAGGAAGTATCAGTGCCATAAATAAGTTACATGGAACTTAATATCACAAGCCTGGTTCGAAAACAGAAAGACAAATCGCCAATAACAAAGGAGGTTGTGGAGAAATGGTCAGAGCAATCCGATAAAGGCCAAAGCAAAACTGGGAAGGAAATATTTCCAAAGGTACCACGCACGACATGGAATTACAGTTTTAACACACAATGAAGCGTCACAGCTTAGGCTTATAATAAATAAGTTGCAGAGCAATGTAACGTGTTGCATAATATGGATTTATATTAGTTTATTGTTGCAGAGATTTATTGCTTCAGCCGGTCTATCAGTTATTATTATTAGTAGTAGTTGTACACACAGCGGGTTTCCTTTGCTTACACTTTTTAGTTAATATTTATTTTCTAATATAAAGGCAGATCATTTCTCTCTCTCCCCCCCCTCTCTCTCTCCTCTCTCTCTCTCTCTCTCTCTCTCTCTCTCTCTCTCTCTCTCTCTATATCCCTCTCTCTCTCTCTCTCTATCCATCTCTCTCTCTCTCTCTCTATCCCTCTCTCAATCTATCTCTCCCAATCTATCTATCTCAATCTATCTCTCTCTCCCTTTTTTTCTTTCTTTCTTTCTCTCGATATCTCTCACTCAAGTTTTGATCTATAATTTCTTTTTTTCTGACCCTTCTTCGGCCCAACGACAAGGTCTTAAAGCATCTGTATCATATATCCTAGTTATCCCAGTGATAGAGTTGTTAGTTCATACAGATTTAGACAGAGATGCAAGCCACATCAGTACGACAGTTTCTAATGGGTTATCACCTTTGGTCTGTTATTAAGCAAGACGCTTCAACTGTAATTCAGAACAGAGCGTGGACTGCAAACAAAAGCAATCTATACTTAAACCTTGTTTGTCTTTCTAAACATATTTTTTTTCAGAATTTTACTCCTTTGAGAATTAATAGGTTCTACTTCAATTGTGAGAGAAAGATAGAAAAGAAAGTAAGATAGCGAACCTATCGTCACAGGTAGTACAGGTAATGTCAAAGGGACAGAAAGATAACGAGAGCTGAAGTGTGAAAAAGAAGGCAGAAAAAAAGAACATAAAAAAGAGGCATACAAATTGACGGAGACGAACAGAGAGAGAGAGAGGGAGAGAGAGAGGGGGGGGGAGAAAGAGAGAGAGAGAGAGAGAGAGAGAGAGAGAGAGAGAGAGAGAGAGAAAGAGAGAGAGAGAGTATAGTTTGCAGGTGAAACA
Organism: Aplysia californica; assembly: GCF_000002075.1. NCBI lineage: Eukaryota > Metazoa > Mollusca > Gastropoda > Aplysiida > Aplysiidae > Aplysia > Aplysia californica. The sequence goes on along the minus strand of NW_004797284.1, from coordinate 518,613 downwards.
AATAACGTTAGTTGAAACTGAAACGAACTGGTTACACAAATCCCTCTGCTGACGCAGATATCAACTACTGAATTGACAGCATGGATCAATGATTCAAACAGAAAAATAAATATGTTAAAAGTCATGAAAACATTCCGATGACATTACATGCATTTTATTGTACCTACCAGTAGCAAAGCAAAGACGAAAAGTCACATAATTGTATAATTCTTCAACAGTTATGAACATAATATGCAAGGACAAGAATCAAATCGGTTTAAGTAAGTCAAACAGGACCAAGTGTTTTTTCATGTTGGTCTTTGTTCCGTTGAAAAGCGGCTTAAGAAACGAGTTCATTAACATGAACAAACATTAATAAAGTCTGGTTTATTTCCTCTCAATTTTGCTGATCAACGCAAATCCTGTTACAAATTTGTAATGAAGTAGATACTATTTGTATAGCTGTATGACTCCAACTACATGTAAAACTCTCCGTGATTTATTTAGAACTGACGCCATCTAAGCGCCTTGAAGCACACGTCAATATTATCCTGCGTTCTGTACGTTGAGAACTTACACAGATTGTTAACATGATTATGGTAATAATTGCACGTTAGCCTACCCTTTTCGAGTGGGACAATTAATTGTAAAATGTCTCGCGCTGTTATCGACTCAATTTAAATAATTGGGAGGAAGGGCTGAGGGGCGTACGGCAGTACTACAGACAGAGATACTAGACAACATTTTTATGTTGAAAACCAACATTGCGTCTTCCGCCTGTATGGTAAAGAGACTGATCGTACACCACAGACATTCATGGAGAGGTGATTACAAAATAAAGTCACCACTTGGAAAAAATAAGCCCTGTGTTGGAAAACCACCAATTGGAACCATGATCTTATGATTTCGCGCCTGACGCCAAAACATGCACATGAGGAATCAGAAAAGTCAGGTGTCGAAGAAATGGACAAAAGCAAAAATAGTGACACACTGCGCAGTTTGTATAAAACAAATACAAAATTTATAGTTTATTGGAAGAATTCACCACCGTTCAAAACAACAACTCTCCGTCTCCCCCCGAGGGATCCATATCTTTTCACGATGTAGCTCCTGAATTTTTCAAAGAAGAAAAAAAATTAAAAGAACTTTCTGTTGATTAATCAGTGACATTTCAGGTACTAATATTACTTTCTTATGCGCACAGACATACTCAGTTTCAACAATATTAGTCATTGTTATTTGTTTCGCGGCAATTTCGACACAATAGTGACACTTTCTTGTGGCTAGGGATTTCTACTTTAATGCACGTCAGGGGCAATGTGGATTGAAACTGTATTAGAGACTCGAAAAAACATATCTACACCCCTTCCCCTACGACAGAAATCAATTTCGTTTGTAATGTATTATACAAACAATTTAACCGTTGCACTAAAGATGAGGAGTTGCCATAAAGCAAAACAAAAAAAATAAAAATAAATAAAGACACTACTTTCATTAAAATCCTCGTAATTCTTACAACATTTTACTATTGTGTTCATGAGCTACTTTGAATCTAATGGAAATGGATTTTTGCTGATGAATACTTGGTGTTGCTACTAAACAGACATATTTGAGAGTGAAGGTAGCTGCTTCGCAACGGAATACACCAGCATACAAAAATATGTACAAAACAATCAAAAATAAATCACTATTAGATGCATTCGTAGCAAAGTAAGTAATTGGTAGCGCTATTTACAGCTCGCTTCACAGCATTTGGGAAAACGTGACCTCTAGCAGGGATTATAAACTGATAAAAGATTTTGGATAATGTAAGAAAACAAAATTTAATCTGAAATAGTTCTTCAAATACGTGGTAGTTACGAAATGAATGTGCCGGGTAATTGCGTGACTCAGAGACTATAAAACTAGAGAAATTTCTTTTTGTTTTTACTATGAGTTGTAGCATATAAAATGCCCAAAACGAGGAAAGAAGAATGACCATTTCAATACAATTTTAGTAAAATCTATATACACTGACAACATATTAAAATAAAAGATGTTATTCATGACGATGATGATGATGATGGTGATGATGGTGATGATGATGATGATGATGATGATGATGATGATGATGATGATGATGATGATGATGATGATAATGATGATGATGATGATGATAATGATGATGATGATAATGATGATGATGATGATGATGATGATGATGATGATGATGATGGACAGGTCATACTAGTAGTTTCTCTTATTTGCACACTTCACATTTCAAAATAAGTACTTTTGTTATTGGCTCCTGAAAGTCTCTAAAAGTGAGACAAAACATTGAGCAAGTGTCATCCCTACTTCATGTTATTGTATAAAAAGTATTTTATTTAAGACTTACAACTTACATATTATGTAAATTTTTTTTACAAGAAATGGTAATGAAATCGACGGTGATAATGCAGTGAATGACAACGGTGATAATTATTGTGAACATGGAATTTATGCAGCTGAAGAACAGAGGTAGATGTTAAAATTTTGAGCTTTCACAACAAAATAAGTAATTTAAACTTGAAAAATTAAGCGTGGACCGGAAGAAAATTTGTTTAAAAAAAACACGAAAATAAACCCCCCTCGTCACACAGAGTAAACATCATGTATTTGTATAATTCGAACACAAACCCACTGGGAGGGTGTATCCAAAAAATCTGTACTCTACAATATAAACAAATAATATCAATATCGACTTTTTCAGTTAGGTAAAGCAGCAGTTGTCTCCCCCCCCCCTTCCTCCGTCATACGTCTTTTACTTTTGAAAATCAGACCATTGACATTAGATAAAAACAAAGAATCTGTATAGTTTAATTCAGAAATAGGGATATGCACAATATTTGTTTTTTCTCACTTTCATGGAGTAGTAGTTGGTCTTCCAGTCATGAAGGGATGTTGGTAAGGTAGAGATTTCAGTTTCTTTGTTGTTGTTTTTTTGGGGAAAATATGTAATCGGTTATGTAAGTATTGAGCGGTTCTAAAATTGAAGTGAAAACAAGGATGCCTGGACAATATTTCGATAAACCACAGATGATTTAGAATGCGTACAAGTTGATATAAACTTAGCGTCGCCTGTTTCAAGAAATTACATACTTTAGGATTTAAGGTTTATATCTGACAGAACAAAGTTTTAAAGAATGACGACAGTACACTAGTGCACCGTTTTTAGTTGTGTCAGAAAGGTAGATAAGTTGGTATGCCTTTGAATTCATCTCAACTGCAAACTGACACTTTTTTTTCGGAAAGTCAGAATCATGGATAAATTGCCAAATGTAGAATAGGGTTTTTTTTAAAGTCGAAGGTTACGGCTATGAGAGTTCGGCCTACAAACTATTTTTAACGAAAATGAGCGAGTAAAATGTTCCCGTCTCTATCGACGCAACTTAAAACATTAAGGGGTCTGTTGCTTTGACCTATCTGTAAGAGCCAATCTAAGTTGTATGGGATCTATCGCAGTAGAGAATTGAAGATGCAGACTAACACAATGTTCTCACATAGTAATCCAACAATTGTCTTTTGCGTGCACGGCAAAATATAGTTCAGCCCCATCTCGGGTCGGATACCGGTGACTGTAGGGAATCTGAGGCAGGGAATGTACCGGTACTATATCATGGTGTCATCAGAAAATGTCACAGCGTACACCTGTTTGCTGGGTGAGGCTGGAGCATCGTCTGAGAATCCCCTATTCGTGTACTCACGGGGGCTCTCTGGCCCCTCCACGGGGACTGAAGTTAATATCGGATATATTTTGTTCCTTTTCAGACCACTGTTGTTACTCATGATATTGTTGTTGCTATTTCCAGTACTGCTACTGCTATTGTTGCCGCCACTGCAGCTGCTGTTGTTGAGGTTGTTGTAGTTGTTGTTGTTGTTGCTGATGAGGGTAGCGCTGGTGCTGTCCGTTGAGCCACCGCTAGAATGCGATAGAGCGGAACCGGTGGTTCGTGGCGGTGGCGGCGACAACAGACCAGGTGTGCTTGGGTGACTGCTCTCGTCAAGCCGGAATTGTTCAACGAGCGGCAGATACATAGATTTCTCATTGTTCTTTGAAGGGGGCTCTTGGTATTCAAACTCGGGGCTGAGGTTGTGGAGCGAAGCGTTAGAGGCGGTATCCGAATTCAGGGGAGACATTCTGAAACAGCGAATATCTGTGGATTCCGAGCTGAAGTTGTCATATTGTGGAACCGAAAAGCAAGTTGGGGACGTTTTGTACCCGTCTCTGTGCCGTAGGGCAGGGGAGTGGGTGGAGAATCTGCGTTCTTCCACCTTGGGTGTACTGCTCGGGGTAGTCATATTTTTACTTTTATGTTTCTTCTTACCTGGCAAACTCCGCACAAACGCCTTACAGTTTGCAGTGAACACATTCTCGGATTTCGTTCTGGGTTTAGCGTCACGATTCAGGGCTAGGTTAGGCCGGAAGTCGGCATGTTTTTCCACCCACTGCCCGGTTTTAACATCTTGATAGCCGCTGAGGTCACGACCCCCGAGCCCTGCATCGTTGAGAAACTTAGGAGTTCGAGCAGAACCGCTCAAGGAAGTTTGTGAACCGCCAGGATCGTTCATCATCCATTGCGTCACGGAAACAGTTACACCTGGCGTGTCTGACGTCATACTCGGCGAAGCCTGAGCCGCACCGGGTGGGGTTGATACGGCAGACGGTTTGCCATTCTGAACAGCGCTGTCCACAACCGGCTCATGATGGGCCGAGTCGCTTATCTGCACGCTACAGCACGCAGTTTTAATGTTTACGTTGCTTGTTCCTATGTCAGCATCCATTGACATGCTGCAAGCGGAATTCCTTGATCTGGCACGCGCGTACTCTCTGTAAAATCTCGCGCTGTGTGTTCTCTGTGGCGTGGCAGGCAAGAGTATGTTACTGCCTGCCAATTCATCTCTCTGGTTGTGAAGCAGGTTGCATGAAGAGCGCAGACAGGGGATGAGAGCGGAGTTGTGGTCTACGATGTCTTTGGGTGACTTGTGATAGCCTCCAGTGTTGGTGATCTCAGTGAGGACGTCTGTCTGTACGCCGCTGTCGTCGGAATGACGGGCGCGTTTTTCTCGGACCTGGACGTCTTCTTTGAGCAACCAGTATGTCAGTACGTCCCCTTTACCCTGCAAGGACCAACGACAACTTAGATTAGTCTGCGCTAAAGAGAAACACAAAATCGACTCAATTTTGTTCACTAATTATCTAGAAAGGAGAAAAATAGAGATACTGAGGGAGAGTAAAGATGTAGGGTCTTCCTGTGTTACCTTTCAACAAATCACTCCAATAAACTATAAGCGTAACTTGTCTCTGTTTTCCTTGTATAGAAATCTAACTTTCTGCGAAGCATAGCACATACCGTCTTTGTTGGCGGCGAAAGATGGGGCAATTCTGCTTTTCTTAAATTAATGTGCTTTGTATCACCCAGGAAACAGACACTATTCATCGGATCAGTAAGAAAATCAAATAATTAATTTTTAAATATGTTTTAATGAATTTAACACCGTGCCAAGCACAAATACATCATGTTGAGTTGGGTGTGTGTAATGAAGTAGCTGGAGTAAATATGAAATAAAAAAATGAACGATATCATAGGTTATAAATTAACTCAAATACAACATACTATTAATTACAAAGATAAACCTTTAGGGGCTAACCTCTGCTAAAAGAAGGGGTATACTAACTGTTTACGGGTTTATTCAGTGTCAGTAAAATATTAGTACTACATTCGAAGAGGGTGGGTCTAAAATGAATGAGTGTAACATTTATAGTATGAAACATGAGCTCAATTACAGGGGAATCATGGTACCTTTAGTGCGACTGGCTCAGTTAGAACAATTCGTTTATAGCAAATAAGTAGACAAAACAGAAAGCCACAATGACAAAAAATATACGCACGCACGCACATCCCCCCCCCCCCCCCCACACACACTCACACACTCACACTCAGACACACACATACACACATGCACGCGCGCGCACACACACACACACACACACACACACAGATAGAGGGAGGGAGAGATAGAGAGAGGGAGAGATAGAGAGAGAGAGAGAGAGAGAGAAAGAGAGAGAGAAAGAGAGAGAGAGAGAGATAGAGAGAGAGAGAGATAGAGACGGGAGTAAGCAAGAGAGAGAAAGATAGAGACTGAGGGTCATGAAAGAAATAGAGAGAAAGAGAGAAATAGAGGAGAAGGAGTGGGAGAGGGAGAGAAGTGAAGAAAGAGCGAGAGAGAGAGAGACATATATATATATATATATATATATATATATATATATATATATATATATATATATATATATATACAGAGAGATAGATAGATAGATAGATAGATAGAGAGAGAGAGAGAGAGAGAGAGAGAGAGAGAGAGAGAGAGAGAGAGAGAGAGAGAGAGAGAGATAAGTGAAAATTGAACTGACTTGACTTAAATTTTAAAGAACTGCAAACAGACGTTTAACTACAAACTGGGCCTGTTCACCCTGCCCCTCTTCCATTCCCCTTACCTTCATGTGAACATGTCCACGTTTCTCCACTGTGTAGCCGCCCAGCTCATCCAAGAGAACCTTACAATTCCCACTAACGTGGATCTTGAGGGCTGCGAAGGCCAAAGAAACAACTTTTAATGTATGTCAACCGACATAATCATTTAAAAAGCACTGTAGTTCATGATTTTATCCTGTCTGAAATTTGATCTGCAAAGGTTTAAACAAAAGCTCGTAATCAAGCAGCAGATTTTTCTGAAATTATACTATTTTAATCGTAATATCTCAATGTTTGTGCTCACTTATTCATTCAACATTCTCATTCTGCACACGTCGTTTGACCCGTTTTGCTGTGGTAGCTTTTCTTTGTTTATGTCTCTCTGTTTGCTTCAGTTTGCTAGTTCCATTCTGCTTGCTTTGTCCAGTTTGCTTCATTTAAATACTTTCTCCTGGTTATTATATTAAAGCACTTCTTGTTTAGAAACGCTTGCGTATAGATGGTTGTTTTGCTTACCTTCTCCGTTGGACTCCATTCTAGAGGCAGTGTTGACGGTGTCTCCGAAAAGGCAGTATCTGGGCATCGTCTGACCTACCACCCCAGCCACACAAGAGCCTATGGAACAGAAAAAAACCCATCAAGAACGTCCGAAGAATGCGTTTCAATATTATTCTAAGAGTTTAACGCCACTTAAAATACAACAACGGGAAAACGTCTTGTCAGACGGGACCTGCGATTTAACTCTCATCCCCCGAAAGACTTTTCCAGGTGGAATAATAATTGTGCTCATGAAAATTCCATAAACCAATTAAATACAAGGAATCGAACCAGCGGCAGCCACCTTGAAGTCTGACACCACACCAAATCAACAAAGTGGGCGAGCTACAACAGTTCAATTTTCGAGCACTAAATTGTGTACCACTTTTAAATAAAGAGACAGATATAGGGAGAAAAGGCCAAGACAAATTCATTTTCCTGCTTAAAATTTCGTTGAAAGTCCAATAGAATTTATAGTGCATTCATTATTGATGAGGTTTCTGTCGTTTTTGGTAAACGTGTAAATGTTCACGTTGCTGCATTTTCGCGGTTTTTGTAAAGGTATAAGGAACCTCTAAACACCAAGCAGATTTATTTTGTATGACGGGGCACTTTGTCCTTCTTGAGAATATTGGACAAAGTGGAAATGTGCCAAGAAGAATGAAAAAAGTCATTCAGGCTCAAATTGCACTCAAAGCTGAAAATCATGTCTAGCAGATAGCGTGCCTAAATTATCACTCCATACCAGAAGGAGAACAAACATGAGCAAAGGGAGACAGCCCCACACCTGGAGCTCCAAGTGTCCCTGACTGAAAGTGTGACTGGGACGAAACACAAGAGACAAAATTCCATCTATAAAGAAAACATTTCGACTCGATCCTACAGAGCCGTGCGGCGTATGCTTACCACTATGGATCCCAATCCTAAGTTTGAGAATATCGTCAGGTCTGTGGCGGATCTTGAACTGTTTGATAGCTGTGAGAAGACTGAGGGACATGGAGGCGATTTCGCCGGCGTGCCTGTTGCCGTTCGTCTTGGGCAGTCCGCTGACCACCATGTAGGCGTCCCCAATAGTTTCCACCTTGTACACGTCATAGTCTTTGATGATGTGATCAAAAAGTGTGTACAAGTCATTCAGCATATCCACGATCTGGAATATGATACGAAACGATGCATACAACAAGGTGATACAAAACAAAAGAATACACAATGAGATATAATAATTATAATAGTTCCCCCGTCAATGTCTGACAATGACCAGTGCAGAAAAAAAATCAAACAGAAAGACGTAAGGGTTAAGAGGACTTGCAGGTTCTGCTATCACCAATGTGACTGACTGGCAGAGAATTTGTGATCGTTGATTACTTTATTTTACTTTTATAGCGAGTAAGATTTACAGACTCACTTCTCCCTTGGACGTTAAAGGTCATGATCAGTTCATTCTGGATGAACTATTTCTTCTTCTTCTTCTTCTTCTTCTTCTTCTTCTTCTTCTTCTTGTTCTTCTTCTTCTTCTTCTTCTTCTTCTTCTTCTTCTTCTTCTTCTTCTTCTTTTTCTAAGAGCTCTTCCCTTTGGAAAGAATTACATTGCTTCTTGTCAGGAGTTACACTTCATTCTAAACATGACACGTTTCCGCTTTTAAGAAATATCCATATGTAGTACCTGTAGAGGCGAGCTCTGGGACGACATGGCAGTAAAGCCACATATGTCACTGAAGTAGATGGTGACGGAATCAAAGGCCTCTGGGATCACAGGCTGGCCTCTCACAAGCTGAGCTGCCACACTCCTGAAATCGAAAGAAATAGATATATACAGTGGCTGCGGGTGGACCAAGATTTGGGTGGGGCTTAGATTTCTTCCACTTCTTTACCACCAAAAAGCAAGCAATAAGAACAAAATGTGATTATTTTTCTATACTCACGGCGAGATACGGCATTTTGAGAACCATTCAAACGAGAAGAGTCACCTTTGTCTTCCATCTCTTTGTTCTTAGTTAAATTTAAGCTCTTCTGGATGGCGGGGACGAAGCCGTTTCACCTCCAAATTTCTCTAATTAGTTTTTATCTGAAGAAAAAGTTGCCTCAAAAGTGGTTTGATGTAATTAACAACTGTTAAATCTCAGCGGCTCAAACACACAGCTCTCCAAACACATACCGTCAATGAGGTGGATTGGGTCGTGTTGTTGCTGAAAATAGAACGCGCCTAACAAAGGCCCAATGGGCGCATAGGTATCTGTGTCACTGGGGGAAAGTGTGTCGTAAACTTTCACCCCATTGTCAGGGCTGGGAGAGCGTGAGCCCCCTGTGCAGTGTTATTTTTAAAACATCTTCTACCTTTTTACAAGAAGAGTTTCATTAAAGACGGGCGTGGGAACCAGCTTGTTCTTTATGAGCCCTAACGACATTTGATTGGCTGTTAGGTTACTATTGTTGCAAGCGGTGACAACAATGATTGGACAAACGGGAAAGCCGCCAAGCTGATAACTGTGTGTTCATTGCGCGCGATCATAAAGGTTTCAACTGCTTATTTCGTTATTTTAGAAACGTTCATTAACTAAGGGATAAAGTTGGGGTGGGGACGGGGTGGGGGTGAGGGGCTCAAGCTCGTAAGCCCTTCACTACCCACCGCCACTGAATATATACGTTTCGGGTATGTTGTCAACACTGGACTGCACTTTGATTTTAAAAATACACACACTCATACACAAACAAAATGTAAATAAAACACGAAAGATCGCTCTCTCTCTCTCTCTCTCTCTCTCTCTCTCTCTCTCTCTCTCTCTCTCTCTCTCTCTCTCTCTCTTACTCTATCTATCTCTCTCTCTCTCTCGAGCGCGTACACAATCTCTCTCTTCGTCCCTCTCTGTCTCTCGTCCTCCCTCCCTCCCTCCCTCCCTCACTCCATCTCTCTCTCTCTCTCTCTCTCTCTCTTTCTCTCTCTTTCTCACACACACACACACACACATAAACGTACACACACATACACATACACAAACAAATTCACACACATGCGCTCTGTTAAAAAACAAATAAAGATGAATCTCAAATATTGGAATAATTTTTTACTCGAATTTGATTCGACGGATCTGATTATCCTTTCAGAAGCATCTTTTAGTAGATTAGAAAACAGAATAAGACGTCAAACAGCTATATTTTAAAAAACTCCATAATGACAAAAAGTGATTGAAAAAATGGTCTGCAAAATTTAGGAAAGAGGGAAAGGAGAACAGAAAAACGATGGAAGGAGAGCAATTGGTTAAAAGTTAACATTTGAAAAAAAGATTTTATAAAACAACAAAAACAGTTAGAAATCGGGGTTATGTTTAAGACAAAAGGAACGTCTGCAGATCTATGCAGACCCATACTACATCCAACCTGTTCTCGGGTCAGGAAATAAAAAGAGTGTACTAACTTTCTGAGAGGGAGTGCAATTCCCGATTTGTGGGGGTGGAAAAACGATAACACCATGATCTCGATGAAACAGACATTGTAGCTATTGTCAGCACATACTCTTGTCTCTGTCCAGATGTCTTAGGCGGTAAACGCTTTTCAGGTTAGAAAAAATAGAGATGAACCGAAATACACACAGGGTGTACACATCCTCAGATTGTGCGCATGCAAGAGGGTATCCGATACCTTCTCCCCCCAGCCCCCCCCCCTCAAAAAAAAGAAAAAAAGGAGAAAAAGTTCAAAAAAGAAAAAACTCATAAGCTCAAACAAACCTAACATAAACAAACCACAAACCACTAAACAACAGAATAAAAGCCCCCAAAGCATTACGTGGGTAGCATCCTGTGGAGCAATGTCTCTGTTTTCTTTTTCTCCTCGTGTAGCTCCACCGTTCGCTCGGCCACCACAGACTCCAAGTTGTTGGCGTACTTCTCCATGAGCAGCATCATGTTGTCGAAGATGTTGGAGCGCCTGGGAAAACATGGGCCCCAACAATAATGAAAGTGCTTCACATTCAGAAGAGTGATAACTGCAAAGGGATCTAAAAGCTGGTTAAAAAGGATTGGAATCTGTTTCAGTGGAACCATTTTTATGATTCAACGACACGAACTAATCTAGGAAGTGACTTTTACGCCGAAATTGACTCCTCGTGTATATGGTAAGTGGAGTACATCGTGTCTGGAACACAGCCGTAATAAAATCCCATCTCCCAACTCTCCCTTTACTTTAATTGAAAAGCAAATATAACATAAGCTAGAGAATAATTAAACAACAGAAAAATAGTAGGCCCTGACGCTCATTCGAAATCTTTAACACGCTTTATGTCTATGCACGTAAGTGACTACATGAGTAGGACAAAATTATTTGTATTTTACAATATGTACCTGTCTGTACGTATAATCTATACTTTCTTGGACATCGTAGAGACACGATTTTTCAGAAAAGCATGAGCTGATTTTTCCAGTGCACAAATAACACACAACACCCACCACACACCTGTATTGCGCAGTTATAGAAAACTATTCTCCCCAGTATTCACATGACAAAAACTACGTTGTCCGCCTCGCAAGTGAATTACATGAGTTCTATTCTTGTGTGGGTGTGATATCTTATTTGTTAACTCGGTCTTTTGGTTTGGAAGCATTCAACGAAGTCCCAGTACACAGTGGCAGACATCATGTAAGCAACCAGCTTCCCTAATTATATGGATTAAGTCATCATAAGCATAAAACATTTATATTAACCTGGAATACCTCGAGATGTCACCATTGACTAAGAGGTTGACATGCAATTACCTAGAATTGTTTACAGTTACCAGCAGCTCTCGTGCACTTTGTGATAGTTTGCCTAGTCCATACTTTGGTAATTGAATACTTAGATTTACAGTTATCAGAACAGTACTCACATTCCTTTCTGCATGGGTCTGAGAGCCTTCCTACAAGTCTTGAAGTCGGGTCTCAACTCCGGGTCCTCGTCCAGACAGAGTTTGAGGGTATCCAGGATGTACAGCTCGCAGTTGAGCTGAGACACGCTGGGCCGGAAAGGAACACCACCAGGTGACGGGCCTTCTTTCACACGCTCCACGATTTCTGCACAACAAATTAATAAAACATGTATGTCCACCTCTCTAGATCTATATAGTATTCGTCTACATAATATAATATTACATTATATACACATCTTCTAAAAATATATTTAATTGTTTCAATTTCAGTTCAAAAGTGT
>NW_004797284.1:504324-505528 GCF_000002075.1 Aplysia californica | reverse complement strand
TCGTCGTCGTCGTCGTCGTCGTCGTCGTCGTCGTTGTTGTCGCTTACGTTTTTCATCTTTTAAAAAATGCATTAAAAATAAAAAGCAAATTGTCTTCAAACTTCACTGAAAAGTGCACTAGTCTAAAATAAAATCCAACAATAAAGTCCTCGGAACCAAGCTTCAGTACTACTTTACGTTGTGATAGTATGCTTATACACGTGTGACTTACGTTTATAATTGGCATGTTCTCCGTGGTAAGGGATTTCTTGTTTGGCCTTGAACTTGTTAAGTCCAAAATCTGAAAGCTTGACCACCCAACGACTGTCCACCAAGCAGTTGGAAGACTTGAAGTTACCATGGGTAAGGACAGCGGTGCTGTGTACGTAGATCATGCCCTGGAAGAGAAAGTAGTAACGGGTTAAAGAGCTTGTTTTGTTTTAGTAGAGATTTTACCGTGCTCGCAACTGCATAAGGTCATATGAGCGCCAGATGATTTGAGGTGGTACAAGTGAGTAACAAACATAAAAAAAGAAAGAGGGGAGATAAGGACGATAGATGTTTGATAGGAAAGAAGAACAAACAACAACAGAGCACTCGCCAACCACCCACGGTTTAAGAGCAGTACTCTTACCCAACTTCTTCCGTCTGTTAGATCGGGTGTGTTCACTAAAGATAGTCATATTCTTAAACGCATAAGCAAACGATACAAAGTCCTTTAAAGCCATCATCTCCTTGTCCACCTAAATCACTCAGCTCCTTTATTACTTTTAAGAGTATAAAGCCCTACAAATTAGTTACCACTGTCTAAGAGCGGGATGAAATCGTAAGAGAACAAATGTTGGAGAACCATACTATTCTTTGTGGTAAGCCAAGCATTTTGGGGGTCATTTTCTCTACTAAGTCGGCCTGTATCACTTTCTAATACTATGTCCAACAACGTACGTCAGGTTGTCTTTTTTTTAAACGTACTTAAACTGGTATAGAGAAAGGCGTCTGTAAAGGAATATGGGGAAAGGGGGGGGGGGATAGAGTAAAAAGAAATAGACCGAAGCAACAATGAGGCAGAAAATAATAGAGAGATAGAAACAAGGAGAGCAAAAAATCGGACATAGATAGATAGATAGATAGATAGAGAGAGAGAGAGAGAGAGAGATAGATAGATAGATAGGTAGATAGATAGATATATAGATAGATAGACAGAGAGAGAGAGAGAGAAAGAGAG
>NW_004797284.1:478437-503729 GCF_000002075.1 Aplysia californica | reverse complement strand
GAGAGAGAGAGAGAGAGAGAGAGAGAGATGGTTGGGGCGGGGGACGAAAAACATTCAGTGCATCTTAATTTATACAACAAATCGCCACGGGTCTGTACAGAAGAGCAGTGTGCTGGGAGCGAAAATCGGAATAAATTAGCCTGGGCGTAGGGATAGCATCCTACCACTACACAGAAGGAGGGCATGAATTTTTAATCGCATCTCAACAGAGAAGCATCAAAGGCGCAAAGGCGTTTATTATAACGGACAAAGCGCACGCCAGACGATGAGTCGCCTTAACTACAAACGAAAAATATTGTGGTAGATGAAAGCGCATCTAGGTTTTCAGTTTGCTGTTATAAACTCTGAACAGAATCTATTTTTACCACGAAGAAGCTGAAACGGTTGGATTTGTGACAGGATCAAACGGTAAATAGGCTTAATTCAGGACGTTCATCTTTCGCCACCATCGCACCCCACCCCCTCAAATATATTGTTTTCAAAACCATTTATAACTTTTAACACCACCCCGTCCCATATCTCTGCCTCTTTCCCATTCAAATTTACACTCTCATGTCATCTCCACCTTCTTACTTTCGTTCTCTCTTTTTCCCGTTTTCATTTCGTTCCTCCTTTCCCTTTTTGCATTCTCATATATATATACAAAGCCTAAGAAATCGGTCGTTCATGTCCAAACGCGTGTTGAAGTCGTAAAAGAACAAACGCTAGACACTCTTTCACTCATGAACACTTGGCTTGAAATCCTATTACCTTCTGTTCTATTCAGTATATTATGAATGCATCATTTTTGTTGCAGCGCAAACATTCAATTTTATGTTCTCTGACTAGAAATTCAAAGTGAAGAATTGTCCTTTAACATAACAGAATTTAAATCAAACAAAAACGACAACAAACAAACAACAACAACCGAGTTCTTGTAGACGTTTTAAGCCCCAATCAACACATTAATATCTATTAAGAAAAGGGCTGTTTCAACCCTGCCTGTCAGGGCCAATCAGGACTGAAAGAGGTACAACGTCTCAGCAGAAAGACGGAGATACTGTAATAGATATATAGATTCTCCCCATCCACTCCCCGCCAAACCTCTCCATCAAGACGCCGGTGCAGAATTTCAGAGTACCCAAAAGAGTAAAAACGTCGACTTTAAAAAGTATTGACATTTCAAAATATTACGAAACAATCTGTTTTGTTTCTCCAGCGAGGTTCAAATTCCCTGTAATACAGTGCTTGTCAACCTTTTTATACCCAGAATCCATTTTTCGCTATCTTGAAATGACTAACAGTTTCGTGCCACCCACCTGTAAGTATTTCCAAGTGGGGCATTAAATAATACTTGTCACTGCCTGGGTGACCCGACCTCCCACCAAAATTACTAAATCGCCCCTTAGTGGGCGAAATCGACCATGTTGGGAAGTACTGCAGTAACAGCAATAATATAACTAGTCGCGTATCAATGAAAAACAAAGCTTTCATAACAAGACTATAACTCAGGTCGTTGGTAAATACACCGTACTTCTTGTTGCCATCTCAGCCCTCCAGAGGACAACGACCTTGGTCATAAACAGACCATAATATCAGGAGGAACGGAAATAAAATCCAGTAAAGGGGTCACTATTTCAGAGTACATCATACCATTCACAGTTCTTAATTTCCTGTCGAGTACGGTGCACTCTTTCTATAGAAGAGAGGCTATTGGTTTTTTATGAGTAGTCTTCTGGCCCAAGCACTGAGACTCCTTTGCTCCCTCCTCTGGGCTCCTAACTCTTTCTGCAGCCTTTCTACTGTGTGAGATATAATTTCAACAGTGCTCCTTTTTATTGCTGTCTGTCAGCCACACCCCCGTTCTTATGGTAGGTACGATCTATACATACCCCTCTCGGACAAGGGTGAAAAAATCGCGGAGATGCCGTGTGCAAGTTGCGCATGCTAAAGATCCCTTGGTGATCCAAAATCGATAAGAGTAGGCTTCGGCCGCCACCAGGGCAATATTCAAAATTTCCCACCAACTGCTTGGTGTGTCCCGCGAGCCCATATATGACCTTATGCACTTAGATTTTACCCTCTAAAAGAACAATCCCCCCATTCAAAATAAAAGAAAAAGGAACCCACTGAGACTCCACCAACGAAGTGTCTATGATATCAAACCTCTAATAAACAGTTGACGTGAATTCAATGCCCATGGGGGAGAGGATTTTTTGGGTCCTCTCATGGGATATACTTTACACAGGTCAAGTTAGACGTATCTATCTATCTATCTATCTATCCATCTATCTATCTATCTATCTATCTATCTATCTATCTATCTATCTATCTATCTATCTATTTTTTTTCAATCTTTCTATCTTTCTTTTGTTTAATTGCAAACTGTGTATTTCGTTCGCCATGGCTTGAGAAAGCGGGGAAAAACAAATCAAAAGAAAAAATGCATATTAGTGCAGTTACACACTACGTATGAATATGCCTGAACACAGAATATTCATCAGAAAATATATGAATAATCGGCCGTCCCCAGGTTACCTCAAAATAAAGCCTTGACAAATAAATCGACCCATTTAATTTTAGACGGTATTTTGTATAATACTAGCATATTACAGCACTAATTTACTAATTGTAGTTTCGGAAGATGTTACACATGTTTCTTATTGATCTGTATCTCATTTTGTAATAGCTCTGCTTCCTTCCCAAGAGGCAATGTAAATGCGTTAGTTAGTTTAGTAAATGTATTACATCACTAGCAACACACATGCAGGTCATAAACGTGCCGAAGATTAGAGGTGTTCCTCGAGAGAAACATATAAAGAAAATAGGATGAGAGAAAAGGACGATCGATTTTTTAAAATAGGAATGAAGGAGCAAATCCCACCAGAGAGCCTGCTGAATTTGCCGCTGCTGCTGCATATACCGCTGTTGCTTCTGCTGCTGCTGCTGTTGCTGCTGTTGCTGCTGTTGCTGCTGTTGCTGCTGTTGCTGCTGCTGCTACTACCGCTGCTGCTATTACATCTATTACTATAACTGACTTCATCTTTTACTGCTAGAATCTAGTAAAATAATTAAGTTTTATCAAGTTATCGAGAAAGAAAACAGTGGAGTGAGTAAGAAAACTGAAGAGGGATAAATAAACAAAATAGTTGTGTTAAATATTGGGTGAATCGTTGACGTAAAAACCACGGACTATTTTCTTCGTTATGAAATTAATAAAATGCAGGAAAAGTCAAAATAAAATCACAACCTGTGTATTAAATAACGAACTGGGTTAAGAATGCTTAGAGGCAATTGTTTATTTCAATGGTTTGTAAGAAAATTCTACGGACATTGAAGAATCATGATATTAATTCTTTAAAAAATAACAAGAAAGATTTACACATTCCGAACCTGCAAAACGCGGCCTCTCTTGAAACCAAATTTACTGAATGCTATTGTACTGAAATGTCATGCCAACAGAAATCTTGAATGAAGTAATTACATGTACTGTGAAATCAAGCACATTGAGAGGTCAGCAAATCGCCTCACTATCCATTAATAAACGATAAAGGCAGTTAATTAGCGAGCCTGCATATCATAATGACCTCTTACAGTCATTTACTTCTAACCGCACAAAGCCTTGATCTATTTCAGACGTGTTGATAGTCTATTGCTCTCGATGGGTGTGCTTTAGTTCTTCTTTCCTAGTCTTATAAGCTCTCACATATCTCCCCAAGAATCTATCTCCTCCTCTCTTTCTCTTGTCTTCTTTCCTTTTGCCCATCAAGTAGTGTACTTATCGATTCATATGATCGTACGCTTTTTAAAATTACCTTTTCCTGTCACCTCAGCCTCTTCTCCCTCCACCGCCCCCCTTCTCTCTCTCTCTCTCTCTCTCTCTCTCTCTCTCTCTCTCTCTCTCTCTCCCTCTCTCTCTCTCTCTCCCTCTCTCTCCCTTCTCTCTCTCTCTCTCCCCCCCTCCCCTCCCCCCCCTCTCTCTCTATCTCTCTCTCCCTCGGTTAAATATTAGCACCACCAGCAATTATAAGTGTCTTTTCAAAAATATGTTTATTTGTTGTTCATTGTGTCGTCCCTTGCCCATGTGTTTACGCTATTTATTAATCTTTTGTGTTGGCGTCTTTGGCATTTCTTCCCTCCGATTTTTTTCTGATATGCTTAGTTGTTCGAACATTTTTTTTTTCTTCTGAATACGGACATACCACTTGAGTTTTTTCTGCTGTCTTCTTATGGTCTCGATGAGCGATCATTTCATGTAAGCCATTTCCAACACTTCTTCATTTGTCTTCTGTTCTGCCCATTATATTTTTAGCACTCTCCTTATGAACAACATTCCAGTTGTTTGAAGTGCTCTTTTCATATTGTTGTCAACACTCACATTTTCAAAATGTAAATTTTTCTGTGACTTTTCGTCCCAGGACTTCTGATGCTCATTTTCCATCTGATATTATCACATCACCTAGGCATTTAGACTTGTTAATTTTTTTTAGGTTCCAAATTACTTAACAGAGCGCGAGCCTTTTTGGAAATGTCACATCCTTTTACTTGAAACATTATAGCATCCAGTTTATAATAAAACTGACCATCCATCACATCCGCAACGACAATGTCTTCTCTTTTCTTTTGTATTTGCGGTCTATGTATATATACCTGAGTGTGTCAATGCTGATAAGACAGACAGACAGACCGACAGACGCACAGACAGATTGATCGATGGATCGATAGAAAGATAGAGATACATAGAAAAAGGTGCGGTGGAGTGAGGGCTAAGCAGATTCATTGCGTATGTTTTAAGTTTGTGCACGAGCGAGCACATTCCCGGGTACAGGCAGTCATGTTAGTGTTCTCCTCCATTTTCCCAAACATTGATGGAAGGAAAAAAATCATACCTTGAGAATATCCGAGACAATGGAAGCAATGAACATGTCATCCAACTTTAAGTCGCTGTTTTCCAGAATATCCTAAAAAGAAACATGGAAAGGAAATATAATTATTATACCTATTATGTACATTTATTGAAGTCTAACACAAAAGCCATGTGGCCTATTAGATAATGTCTAAGTTCCCATTGCTATTTGTTTGTGGTCGTACCTCACATCTGTAGATAACCATCTCTAAAAGGAAAGCCAAATCAAGTGGAACGTACACTTTTACCTACTGCATCGGGACTTTCTCAAGTAAATGATAGATGCATGGATGAAGAAGACCAATGATTAATGTTAAACGATCATTATGTTTTCTTCCCCATCCACAGATTTTAGATAATTTAGATACCCGGTCGCTCCACATAGGCCCGCCAGAAACAGCACAATATGTGAGTAATGCAAACTCAAGAAGAAAGACTTGGATACTCGATACTATACCCTTCCTTGATCTTAAACTAACACCATTATTTAGTAGTTCGGTGAAGCTCTTTACCACATAATAATAGACGTAATAGACACCAGTAGGGTACATTAGGAAAGTGGTTCAATTCTACTTGAGAATATGGAACGTGACTATATCCTGAATCTCCACTATCTTCAGGACCAGCATAGGGCTTGTCAGGACTTCATGTGCGAAAGATCCAAGAACTGCTCAGTGTAAGATGCCGTCAAAATAATAGAAGCAGCTTGGTGAAGTCAGGCACTCGTCAAAATAACGAAGTTGAAGAAATTGTCATTTTTTCCCTCCGGTTTCGCAATTTTTATCAAAATTTTGCTTTGATTTTTTTTTCATCACCTTTTACGAACGCATTCATGTATAGGTTTTACTGAAAAACATGGATAAAAGGGAAAATAAAAGTACATTTTCAGATTACTGGGACTATCAAGCTATGGGAATAACCAAAATGTGGCAGCCAGTTTCTCTTTAGTTTTACCTCTGAAACCAAGCGACCTGCATCTCCTGCAATCGTGAAAAGCTCGACTTCTATTCAAGATAGATGGATATTGTTCTCATTGAAAGATACACGAACGAACACACTTTACGAAAACAGCAATAACTTCATATGCCCAAAAATTGACGAGCGCCTCATTCCACATTGTCGTAACACAATGCCACTTTTCAAAATGGCGTATGGGGTGACGTTCTCTGAGCGGTCGATATTAACTTACAAGTTACGTGCCTAAGTTTGTGTGTCACACAGGAATGGACGAAGTAAAAATTGTTTAGATTATTATATATCGTCATAATTTTAAGAAGGTAGACATCAAGTATGTTATGTATGGGAAATAACAAGGTTTTAAGGCAGCTACCTCCCGTCACTTTAAGACATGCGCAGTAGCGACTAGCGAGGTGAGTATTAAAGTTCAGTTGCTGTCCGAGATTCGTGTGTTGAGCAGTTATTCTTGTGCTCGTGTCAGTTAGCCCAGTGAAGTGTTCTGGATTAAAGTGAACACAAAGTAGACTTCAGGTAGACCTTTATCAACAAACAGGTAGACCCTCACCTCCAGGCTCCCCTTAGAGCAGTACTCCGTGACGATGTGGGTGATTCCCTGCTCGATGGTGGCGCCGATGAACTGCACCACGTTGTCATGTCGGAGGTCTCTCATCTGCGCATGTATAAACACGAGTCTTAGTAAAAGTATAATTCAGACCAAACTTACTTAGTTTAACCCAGAAAAACACATGGGGTCACAATAGGGTCAACATGACGTCTTACAGAAAAGACGCTTTCAATTTAATTTTAAAATGGTGCTGGGGGGGGGGGGCGATTTGACCCCCAAAAATTAATTAAATAAACATTACACTATGAAGTCATATCGCTCAATGACCCACGAAAAGGAGGAAAGTAATGAATAAAAACGTTTCTAAAAATAATGTTACAAAAGAAATAATTACATAAATAGATAAATAGATGAATAAGCTTCGTTGATAAGCGCATTATTCAGAAGACGAGGACACTTTCCTTATTTTTGGCTAGACACAGAATAATTGTTGAATTATAAACACTATAACTTATTCTGCTGATTGCTTTATTCCTTCTCCTTTCAATTCACGAGAACCGACCTTTATATCATATAACAAAAGAACGATGAAATATCAGAAGAAAGTATCGATATAACTATAGTAGGGGTAATGACAATAACAGTAGTAATATTAATACTATGAATAACGACACTACTATATATCACATAGTCATGCTGAACAGCACACTTTTAATGCGCTTTACAACTATTGTTAAACGAGCATACCCTTGGTCACTCAACACATTTCTTTTCCTCTCAGGAAGCATACCGTGTAAAAAGCTTAAATAATCGTTACAAATAACAATAATTATGTCAGGCAGTCTCGGAGATTCTATCTTCGCTCCAGTTTGATCTACTGGAAGGCGGCAAAGGACGAAATGTTCTATTACCTCAGTAAAAACTGTAAAGTAAAGTTGTTCCCGCATCCGATCCGTACATTGGGGATTGCCTTGTTATTGAGACAACTTCCTGGGCCTTTGGCACATTGTAGTAGGATGGCCAGTTCCATTCAACGCCACCGAGGCTCGAATCCGGGCTTTCCGCTTCAGAGAGGAGCGCACCAACCGCTTATTTAATAGGCGACACTTCAAAATTCAATGTCCATCTCCAATATGATCAAATCAGGTTGGCGGATATCCTTGTTAGCTTCAGTACATAGGAGTATATTGGCAAAAAAACAACAACTGTCATCTAACTCTCTAGACAGCAAGTTAGACGGACAAACATACAAAAATAGCAGATAGAAAAAAACAGGACTAACCATACTCGAGGAGCTCTTAATAATAATCTGGTTTCTGTCGCCTCACCTGTTTCAATTCCAGTTTGATCTCCCGGGAGGTGGTGTCCATATTCTTCTTCTTCACAGGTTTCAGAGCCACTAGTGTCCCTTTATAGACTCCCATCTTGGTGAACCTCTGCTCCTGGTCCGGCCCTAGGCTCAGGCTCGTGTTGCTTTGGGGCTGAAAGAACATCATCATCATCATCATCATCATCATCATCATCATCATCATCATCATCATCATCGAAAGCGAGACCAAGAAATTGCAACAATAGCGACGACGACAACAGAAACAACTGTTATCTTTTCCAAACAAATTTTAATGATTAGAATTATAAGGTCATATTGATAGGTCATGACTTGCATTCAACAGGACATCCTGTTGATTTATACATTGTTCCGGTATTGCCTGTTTCTTATGTAATCAATGATATATTTTAAAACAAATGTAGTTATTTATTCATCTATTCGTCAATTCTTTCATTAATGCATACAATATAAGATATTATGAAGAATTTATATTGTCCCGCTGCTAGCACGCTGGTTTGGTGTTTCACCACACACACACCTATATACACACACATACACACACACACTCTCTCACAAATATGCTATTCATCATACATATATGCATATGCACACATGCATACCTGCTCTTGCAAACTGACCCACAGTTACCAGCATATTACATAGAAGAACCATTATTGTTAACAAAAACACTGTTTTGGATAGATAAATAATCAGTATTCTGACAGTAATCCGATGGCATTCTAACAACACATAATATAATAATAATATTATATTGCAAGACAATTACAAGATTAATGGTTGATGATTAAAAACGGTCTTCTGTTTCTTTCTTTGTTGCACAGCAGAAGCTTACGCCTTTCTCTTCATTGACTGATAATATTATTTGAAGGAACAGACGATATTGATTGTCAGGAAAGATCGATTTCATGTTCCAAGGTCAAGCAACATTGTATTATTCATCGAATATACAGTCGAATTACTCAAATCGGCCATACAATGTCGAGGAGAAAGGTGGATGACTTAGACAGGTGGAGGTCTTAGACAGTGCCATAATAAGAAAGAGAAAAAAAACCCACAAGGGTTTGTACAGATGGTTGTCTTGGACAGGTGGCTGTTAAAGTAGGTTTGACTATATATATTTAATACTCATACATATAATCAACAAAATGAAACGTTAAAGAGCAAAATATTCTGTTTTCAAATGGATGGAAATTGCTTTAAATAAACGAAACACAGGCACTCCGGCATGGTAATCTATTTTTTTCTAAAATCGACAATACATTCTTTGGGTTTTGTTCACAGTGAAAAGCAGTTTATTAGTTTCGCACCACTCAGATATACTTCTAATAATTTTTTTAAAAATTATCTAGAACACACACACACAAACACACACACACACACACACACACACACACACACACACACACACACACACACACACACAGCGCACATGTGTAAAACATATGCCTGTATTCATATTATTATACAAAAAAGCAAACAATTAAAGGTCGCAATCTGATATGTCACTCAATGAATTTGGAACAGGATCAGACCAGTTGTAGATACTCACTACAACTACAGACTCATTCATAAAGCAAAACGTCAGCTATTATTAGTGAAATAGAAAGAAAAAACCCCAAACAAATCAAAACTGGTTGCAAAAACAAGAACAAAATAACAAATGAACAAATTAAGTACGGTAACTCGGCACCTTAGAATTACAAAGCTCTGTCTGACATATTGGCCATTTTGGGTTACTAAGACCATGAGATCAGAAACCAAATGTTCTGACTCCTCTTTCAAAGTCGTAAGATTATTCAGTCATTTAAAGATATTCAAAGAATTGCATTAGAAATCTGTGGCAGATGAGGTCCTACAGGCCACTCGCCTTGCTGCAGACAGACGCCTGTGTCTCCCCGCGACACCCACCGATACATAACAAGCGGAAGAAAAAAGTAAAGTAAAGTAAAGTAAAAGCATTAGAAAAAGCTTCACACGAAGTTTCTCAAAACTAATTTCTGCTCAGTGAGAACTTTGTAATTCTAAGGTAGCAAACTGTTGGTTGCTGAACCCGGTGAAGAAAATAAATGAAACGTATATTTTGTTATAAAATTATATTTTGCTTTGCACTGGGATTTTTCATTAACCAAGATAGCTTTACTCAAAAACCATCAAAATGTTTTATTTTCATTCAGTGGAGTAGAGCTGAGCTCTGCGTTTAGGCTTTCGACAACTTCATTTCGGTATCAACAGATGAGAACATTGTTCATGCCGAAAAAGTAATGTAAAACAGACACACACTAAAGGACAAATATACATACACATACAAAGATGCAGAGATAGAGAGAAATACAGACATACAGATAGTTTGATCGACAGATAGATGGATAAATAGGACAGATAGCAAGTGAGTGAGTAAGGGATTGAGTGTTTGTACGTGAGTGTGTGCACGTGTGTGAGTGTGTGTGAGAGTTTGAGAGAGTGCATATGTGTGAGTGTGTAAGTGAGTGTGTATGTGTGTGAGTGTGTGTGTGTGTGTGTGTGTTAGAGAGGAAGAGAAAGAGAGAGAGAGAGACAGAGCGAATATGTAAATAAATATATATTTATATATATATATATATATATATATATATATATATAATATACAAAAATAAATATATATACAGAGAGAGACAGAGAGAGATACGCAGAGAGAGAGAAAGAG
Source organism: Aplysia californica (assembly GCF_000002075.1). Classification (NCBI taxonomy): domain Eukaryota; kingdom Metazoa; phylum Mollusca; class Gastropoda; order Aplysiida; family Aplysiidae; genus Aplysia; species Aplysia californica. Next base: position 493,288 of record NW_004797284.1, on the reverse strand, counting down.
AGAGAGAGAGAGAGAGAGAGAGAGAGAGAGAGAGAGAGAGAGAGAGAAAGAGACAGAGAGAGAGATGGAAAGACAGAGAGACTGAGAAGGGGTAGGTGGGAGGGTGGGGGTAGAAAGGGGGGGGGGGGGGTGCTGCCGACAAGATGAGGAATTACTATTATTGAGAAGCTGTTTATTTTGAAAATGTGATTAATTTGTTTCAAAATTATTTTTAAAAAATGAAATAAAGGAGATCGTAGTTGACACCTGTGATTTCCATTGAGGTGCCCAAATAGGGCGGATGACGTTTGGGAACGGTATCTATCGGAAGGTCGTTGAACAAAACAATTAGATCAGTGAGACATTTGGGTTGCCAACATGTGGTACAATGACAAATAACCAGAGGTAACCGACCTAATTTAATATTTTCCTTCCCCCCCCCCCCCGGACCCTACAAAAAGAGAAAGTTTACAGTTGTCGTAATTTATAAGACCTACTTAAGTTCTTTCTCTACCTCAGACAGTACTCCTTCGATATGATGCCATGCATTCTAATTATTGTGAAAGTGACATTTTTGCTTTTTTGGTGCAGGGACACGACAGTACATTCACGATAGTACTTTGTAACTTATATAATTATTGAGTTCTTACCTGTACTTCACTCTTTTTAGAAATTGATTTTTTTCAAGTGTAGTTAAGGTACTTTATGGAACTTTTTCTTAATACACAACGGGTCTTTTCAACCCTCTAAAATATAAAATTATCAGACTTTGTTATCTCAAAGAAATATTTCCAAGTACATATATACTTTTCACCAGCCAAATTAATGAGTTAAAATTTAAAAAACCACGACTTACCGCATTGTTGCTCCCGATGGAAAGGGCTGAGTAGGTCGCGTCTGGCTGCATCTGGATATCTTTGATGTCAATTTTCCAGATGAGACTTGCCAATTCCTGCTCGTAGCGCCAATTTCTAGGGATGAAAGATGAGGCACATAGAGGAGGGGAACATTAACAATGTGAAAGTGTAAGTAGATTTTGACCTCTTCTTTTCTAGCATGTTCAGGTGGTTGCCAAGCATAGAAATAAATAACGCTTGTACATAAAAGGGCGAGTTTTGCGTTTTGATAGGTAATGCCAGAACAAAATGGTGATGTTGCTATTGTTATTATTATTATTGTGGTTGTTGTTGCTGTTGTTGTTTTGCTGTCGTTGTTTGTTTTGACAAACGTACATACTGTCTTGGGGAAATAGAATACAGATCTGTTTATTTCGTATAACGTGCACGTGTGTCAGTGTGAGTTTTCTGAAGATTGGTGTGTGGGGGGGGGGGGGGGGGGGGGGAGTGTATGATAAGTTCGCATCAAAGAAAGTGAAAATTGATATGCCACTGATTATATTTTCTGGCCAGCAGTGATTTATGAGTCTTCAAGGATGACTTGACGTGGTTGTGTGAACTAAACAATGCCTGAACAATCAATTTCTGCACGGAGGTCGTGCCACGATGACAGAAAGACGTCGGCAGAAATGGAGGAACTGGTTGTATTATGGCTTGGTGATGTATGATTTAGTATGGTACGGTAAGGTACATTATGGTATGGTGTGGTATGGTATGGTATGTTATGGTATGGCTTTGTATGGTAAATGTATGGCGTAATATGGAACGACATAACAATGTATGGTAAGGCACTGTAAAATATAATGCTGCATGATGGATTGGTACTAGTGACAGTCTCGACAGATTTTTGTTTACATATTTGGTTTCCACACTTTTTTTCCCTACAAATTTATCATTAAGATAACAAAAACCCAACTCAAAAAGTAGTTTCCGAATCTCTGACATGTTGAATCGTACGTTTCAAGAGTTGTTTTTACTATATCTATACTCAGTAATGCTTTTGTTCGGCATTTATTTCGGGACGGAATAGTGTCTGTAATAAGTGTCGCTTGAAATACAAAATCCATATTTTTAATGCCTCCCTCTGACTCTGATGAGACTTGAACATTTCATGTTCATGTTACACCCCTGAGTGGGGACACTTGACCACCTGACTCGTCATTTGGTCGTGTTTTGTCAATACCCAACTTTTCTTTCGTGATCAGTATTGTGCAACATTAATGGATGCATTGAGGTAATAATTATTGTGAAATCTCAAGTTGTAAACCTTCGTTAAAACTAAGGATTACAACTTGGCCAATTCACTAGTAGGATAAATCATGATCTACAACCATAACTCAAGTAATACATTCTTTGTTTTTAATCTTCTATAACAAACTAAAACGTTTTTAAAAACTTCGATTTCCCACAAACAAAGCAAACAATGGCGTGCATGTGAGAGCAAACGCAGTAAAATAAGGTTGTTGTTTTTTTTCTTGTTATTTTTCATCTTAGATTACCAAACGCTCTCGGGTAATCTTTTGAGCTTCCTCAAACCTCTTAGTACGGTCTTAACAATCACTAGAGTACACTGTCAAACACTGAATACGATAAGGCACAATCACGAGACAACAAAGCTTGATAAAAGGAAGAATAAAAACACATCCAGAAAATTCCAGACAATTTCAAAGCCTGTAGTAATGGACAGGAGTTTAAGAGTGCTCTCATACTAAAAGTGTTGCGCAGTCGACCCATAGCGGTCAGCCTATAATGGCCGACAAGTGCATTCACACCCGAAAATGTCGGTCGCCGTGTTGAGGTGCCGATTAAACATCGTCTTTGGATGCAAGATAAGGTTTTAGTTTTGTTGTTTTTGATACAAAGAAGGGAGATAACAAGAATAAGATGTTGAGCTCACAAAATTTTTTTCAAGCGTCATTTATTAGACAATTCCACAATATGACGTTGATGATGATGATGACGATGATGTATACTTTCAAGTTTTCGCCATCTTAACGCATTTTTTGAAAATCTGCAGTCGCCACCTTTTTTTGTCTTTTTGTAGTCTCCACAATGGTGATTGAGATGATTATAATAATGATGATGATTATGATGATGATGTTGATGATGATGATGATGATGACGATGATGATATTGATGATGATGATGATGATGATGATGATGATGATGATGATGATGATGATGATGATGATGATGATGATGACAATGAACGTTGTGATGGTGATGGTAGAAGAATAAATTTTGATAAAGGGTAGTGAATGGGCACGGGAGGAAGAGATAGCAGTAAGTATTTGAAATAACTCCTTCTATACGGGATTTTTGGATGTTGCTTGTCCAAGCCTAGGCCGTATACCGGCTATTTGCATACAATTTGTTTGTTTTGTCGTAAAACGTTAGCCTTATAAACATGTCGCTGATGAGTACCTCGCGCTCTTCTGCATCCATGAGGTACACAAATACTTGAACGTGTGTATTAGCGGCCGTATAGTGCTTACTTTTGAGACGTGCGGAGTCTGTCTATATTGGCGATGGGATTTTACCTCTTCCGTAAAAAAAAAAAATGAAATAATGGATGCGCGACTAGAATGAACCTAAACGCCAACGGCTGTCTGATGTGAATGAAATGGGAGTTATGTTAAGACATTTTGTGCATTTTGACGATCAGCAATTTTCATTCGTCGGACCGACGTTTCGGGTTTGAAAGCGATGTTAGGAAGGATTACATTTATTGTGGGCTCATTGCCCCCTTTATCTACGACAGCAGCAGTATTTCTGATATATGGCAATTCAGACACAATACGTTATTACACTAAGGCTGCACGTTAAAGCAATCCCTTCTGTGATATATACATTCAAATAGTAAGACTGCCCTATTCCTAAAATAGTATATTTCAAGTATGGAAATCGAAACAACTTTTTGTGCGCACAAGGTGTAGTGCCTAATCACAATACTACAGACTTAGGGGAAATTTTGTTTTATTTAAATGTCGCCTCCAAAGACAAAACAAATAATAGCAATGAGTGAAACAGCCGCGAAATCAAACAACCACACCGACTCCATCATGTTCGGATTTACACTACAGTAACGATAATGAACTTCCTGTTTTAAAAGATAGTGCACGGTGAACTAAGCCACCAGATCCCCTGGTGCTATTTGCTCAAACTCAATTATCTCCCTTATCAATACTGGTGCATGGCTATCACTAGAGATGGTCCTAGGAGGAAGAGGTGACTTTAAATGACAGTTTGCTTTGAACTAGGCTGTACTTGACGAATTCAAATCTTTCCGACGGCAGGATTTGGAAGGGTGTGGAGGTACCAAGCGAATCCTCTCTAGAGCGGTAATGAATAAGAGGAGAAACTGTTCCTAGCCTAGATATATACTAATACGAAAGAAATGTTTTTGACTGCGTCCATTCTCCTCTGTTCATTTTTGTTGTCATCTCCAGGTCCACATTTATCTCTTGTAGTTCAGGTGTTGTTGTAAATATTACTGTCATTGTTTCTGTGAAAGGTAGTGTTGTAGCAATTTGCTAATGTTGTTGTTGGTGTAGTTGTTGTTGTTGTTACAATATTGTTGTTCTGATTTATATATTTCATTTGCCCTCTAATTTCTCGTCAATGGTTCCAATGCTTTCGAAGTCACTGATCTTTTGTTTTGTTTTTGTAAAGTGTTTTACGGCGCTCGCAACTGCATAGGTCATATGAGCGCGCGGGACACACCTAATATTTTCAGTTGGTAGGAAATTTTGAATTTTGCCCTGGTGGCGGCCGAAGCCTATTCTTATCGATTTTAGACCACCAAGGGATCTTTAACGTGTTCAACTTGCACACGGGCCCTCCGAGATTTTTCGCCCTTGTCCGAGAAGGCTAGGTGTAGATCTTTCCTACCAGAAGATCAGGGGTGTGGCAGAAAGACAGCGGTAAGGGGGGGGGGCAAGGAGTAGCAGTAGAAAGCCTGCAGAAAGAGTCAGGAGCCCAGAGGAGGGGGCAAAGGAGGTGAGGGGATGGGGGCAGAAAGTGGAAATGAAAGCAGACAACAGAACATTGCTAGAGAGCAGGAAAGGAGGTGAAAGGAGACAATTTTCGAGAAGAAAATATTTTGGTCGCTACCCGGATTCGAACCCGGGACCTTTGAATGAGAAGCCAACACCTTAACCTCTAGGCCACGAGAGCCCCCCTCACTGATCTTTAGTTGGCACAGCCGTCCCTTAAGATAATTGCGGCATCTCAAAAGTCTTATTCATAACAGCAACCATTTTCTATGAGGAAAAAAACTTATGAAAAATTACCCAACAGCTCAATCTTTTGAACACCACATTGGAGATTCGAAACAGGGTCATTCGCATCGTAGTTAAAAATACTTCAAACCTGAACTAAAGATGCTCCCTCAGATTGTTACGTGAAATCTACCAAATTGCTAATCAAAGACTGCTCAAGAAGCCTGCAGATCACCTTTAGGGAAAAAAAATATACGACATTTGAATCGTTTAATACCATAACAGCCTGCTATCAGAGAGACATGTTCCGCATGATAAAATCGTATAACTTAGAAGCAAGGTGTGTATGCTCTCTCTGAGCAACAGAGAAAACACGAGGCTCAGTTCTTATTACCCTTTCAACAACATGACGTAGTATACTTATAAAGCGAAGTCTTCTGACCTTGTCGTTAGGTCTAATCTTAGCTGCTTGGTATACTACAGCCTGGAGATGAATCCCCCCCCCCCTCAAAGGCCTCACTCACCCTTCCCCTTCCGTCTGTCTACACGTACCCTTTTTCCCTCCCTCTACTCGCCACCTTATCCTCCGTAATTATACTTTATAGACGTCATAATTATTTTTGGTGCGAACATGGGAGCCCTTGTAACTCCCACACCTCCACTCAGAAGAAACGTCCTTCGTTAGCACGACACTAGGAAAAACCCCATTAGCCTCGTCCATATAAAGAATCCATTATCGTTTTCTTTATAGTACTGTCTAGGTCTATCCAATCTACGCAAAAAATATCTCTTTTAGAAATGTATATTAGGAATATTTCAACATAACTCTCTGAGTAATGAATAGCGTAGTTCAAGCTTTTTAAGTAACTTCTACGTCATACAAAATAATTGTTATCACGCATATGTGGTCTTTGTTCAGTGTTTATCTAGAACCCGTATTGATCAGAATAACAGTGGCGATTAATATTATTGCTGAAATGTTGTTGTTTAAAGCGGATCAACACGATAACAGCTGATTTTATCAAAACAATTTAGGATAAATGAGACATTTTTTATAACTGGCCTGACGTTGAAGGAGCAGATTATACCTGTTCATTTTTCTATCGGTACCGTTTAAAAGTATTAGTCGGTCCTTTTATTTAACCTTTCTCTGGCATATTTGCTCCAGAGTTGAAGTGTTAACATCCAAAATGAATGTATCATGTACTTTGACAAACAAGAGACAACTTCCACGAAGAATAAAAGACTGTGAAGCCTATCACTCAGTAGTAGTGGCTTCTGTGCTCCCAGAACAGGACCCGTGCTTGAGAGTTCAGATTTCTAGTCGTTTTAGATGTGTTTTTATTACGTTTTACCGAACGTTTTATGTTAAAAGACAGCCGTAGGCCGATTAAAACCATCCTTGTTTTACGAAATAACTTGAAATATCCGAGTCATTTGTGACGCATTCCGTGTCTTTTCGCGGAAGATAAAGAGAACACTGCTTATGGTTTCACAAAAGCAAATCGTTTACAAAAATAAAATAATAAAAGTCTGACATCCCCCCCCCCCCCTGATTTTTTAAACTCTGAAAGAAGCATAATACATAAAATGGATTTTAGTAGTAAGAGTTTTACGGCATTTGCAACACTGTAAGGTCATATAAGTGCCGAAGATTAAAGGTGTTACAATAGAGTAACAAACACGAAAAAGAAGCAGTGGAGATAAATACGATAGATGTTTGATAGGAAAGAAGAAGGAAGCCACACCAGGGCATCCGCCAACCACCCACACACTGGGTTTTGACTTTCATTGATTACACGAACTGAAAATGGGTTTCGTGTTTCCATTAAGAATACTATACAAACTGAAGTTGGTTTCGAGTTTCTCTGAAGCATATTTTACATGGAAAAAATGAAACTGATTTCGAGTTTCGCTGAAGTATATTTTACAAAATAAACAGAAGAATACACTTAAAATGTTATTTGGTCGCTTTTAAGCACAAGGGGGCTATACCGAAAAATGCTGTTGTGAGAAAATCAACGGTAAAGTTTTTGGACCCTTGTTCAGTTTCTTTAAAAGACAAGGAGAGTTTTCTCTATAACCAAACAAATATACACACCAAAGCAACCAAACTTCTCTTGTAGGTTGGGGAATGCCCTCTTTTGGTGTAGGTCAAGCTTTCTGAAAATCCCCGAAATTTGGGTTAGTCAGCTGGTCCTTAAAGGCGACCATTTGTGCTGGAAAATTCATGGCACGTAAACAGGAAAAAAGAAAGTTTCAGCTTACAAGTCAGACATACTGGTATACCCTCCAACCACCCCCGCGTTGACGTCAGGGCAGAGCTTTCAAATCAAGTGTAGTAGACACAAGAAAGGAAACGTTCACGAGCGCTCGGGATTATTGACTTTCTAGTTGCAAGTATCTTAATAGCAACAGTATGTATCCAGTAAGATCAACTAGGTAATTGTCCACCTCTAGAGCGAGGTTTTGTACGGGGTCGTTGCCCTGTCTGTTCGTGTGTGTGTACTAGTGTGTGTGTGTGTGTGTGTGTGTGTGTGTGTGTGTGTGTGTGTGTTTGTGTGTGTGTGCGAGAGAGAGAAAGAGAGAAGGAGAGAGAGACGAACAGAGAGACACAGAGAGAGAGAGGAAGAGACAGAGAGAGAGAGAGAGAGAGAGAGAGAGAGAGAGAGAGAGAGAGAGAGAGAGAGAGAGAGAGAGAGAGAGCTTTGGGAGGGGGAAGAAAAGAGTCGGTCGGAGAAGGGGATTTGGATTCTTTCAAAATTCTTGTTATTTTCCATTGATTTCTGACAGCAACTTGATACCCCCCCCCCCCCCACACACACATACACTCACACATACACACTCACACATCTTTCATTCTAAAATCCCGCACTGACTTAAATCAAACACTTAAATCGCTATTTACATGCTACACAAGTCTGTAGGCCATAACAAAAACTCATAGCTATCTATACTTATATGATATGATTGCATCCGTCACTTTGAATATCTTCTTTGGTGGCATGCCACTTCGCGAGCCCCATCCCCCTCCCCGCGCCTCCTCACAACCCCACCCCCTCCGCTGTCAAAAAGAAAGGTTGAAAATCGTTCATTGGGACCCTGTAATAACCCGACCCTGTTCTGTTCTTTACTCTCACAAAAGATCACAGGACACATTCTGTGGTAGGCACTCAGTAGGTTAACCCCTCTCTATTTCTTTAGCAGCATTCCAGAATATAAAAAAAAAAAATATGCACCCCTCAAAATTAGGACAATAGCCTTGATGTTATCATAATATCTAGCTGAAATCACTGCTATACCCTATAAATCAGCAACCGCCATGCTCCTCTGAGTGCATTCTGCAAACCTGTTGACATGCCCACTTATCGGATCTAAAGGTTGGACGATCAAGGGGAGAAACTGATTCAAAATTCAAACCACCACAAGTGTGCGTACCCTTTGGAAAATTTGTTAATAGCGAAGATCTTTGATGTCTGAAGCGAAGAACAGCTAGACTGTCTTTCTGTGTTAATATAATTGTACTTTCTTTTTTCTCTCTTCCTCGCACTCCCCACTCTCTTTTTATTATATCTCTCTTTATCTCTCTCACTCTCTCTCTCTCTCTCTCTCTCTCTCTCTCTCTCTCTCTCTCTCTCTCTCTCTCACTCTCTCTCTTTCACACCCCCACTTTTTTGTCCAATGCTCTCCTAGAAGTTGATTTACGAAGCACCAGTTTAAAGATTAACCCACAATTTCTTACATGATATTCTTTGTTATAGACAAGTACGTGAACAGAAAAAACCCAAAACAACATGAAATAAGAAATTATTTTAAGGTGCCCAGAGATATCCAAATGAAAGGACGAAAATGTCGGACGGGTAAGATAGAGTAAGACAGGTGAAAGAAATAAGAGTCTGCTTTTATTGAGCGAATAATATACCTGGATCATAAAAGTCAAGTTCTAAGGCAATGTCCGTACAAAGAGTGAAAAGCAGATGAATAGAATGTTATATAAATATATAGATAAAAGATCAATAACGTAAACGAGATATTTGTTTGAGTTGGGTTTTACAGCATTATGAAGATATTTTTGATAATAAGGAGAGAGATAAGGGGACAGAGAGAGAGAGAGAGAGAGAGAAAGAGAGGGGGGGGGAGAGAGGGAGAGAGAGAAAGAGAGAGAGAGAGCTAGAAAGAGAGAGAGAGCTAGAAAGAGAGAGAGAGAGCTAGAAAGAGAGAGAGAGAGAGAGAGAGAGAGCTAGAAAGAAAGAAAGAGAGAGAGAGAGAGAGAGAGAGAGAGAGAGAGAGAGAGAGAGAGCGAGAGACAGAGAAATCCACATGCACAGAACCAAAAATAATAAGTGCAAATTCATAAACACTTAAAGAAACAAATGAATAATAAAGAAAATGGAGACATGGTATAGGTTTAACGCCCCTATCAACACTGTTAGGTTATTTGTTTGTTGGTTGTTGTTGTTGGGTTTTTTTTGTTGGTTTTTTTTTTGGGGGGGTGGGTGTGGTAAGTGTTTTACGGCGCTCTCAACGGTTTAAGGTCATATGAGCGCTCGGGACACATTAAACTTTTTCAGTTGGTTGGACATTTTGAATTTTCCCCGGGTGGCGGCCGAAGTCTACTCTTATCGATTTTAGACCACCAAGGGATCTTCAACGTGCGCAACTTGCACATGGGCTCTCCTAGATTTTTCGACATTACCGGAGAAAGCTAGGTGTAGATCTTCCCTACCAGAAGATCAGGGGTGTGGCAGAAAGACTGCAGTAAGAAGAAGCCAGAGAGTGGAAGTAGAACGGCTGCAGAAAGAGTCAGGAGACCAGAGGAGGAGGCAAAGGAGGTGAGGGGGTGGGGGCAGAAAGAGGAGACAAAAGCAGACGACAGAACATTGCTAGAGAGCAGGAAATAAGACTATTTTAGAGAAGAACGTTTTTCGGTCGCAACCCGCATTCGAACCCGGGAACTCTGAATGAGAAGCCAACACCTTAACCTCTAAGCCATGAGAGCCTCCCCTCTCCCCACCCCTTGTTAGGCTATTTAAGAGGCGGAAAGAATATATGACAAATAAGAGAAAGAGAAAGAGAGAAAGAGAAAGAGAGAGAGAGAGAGAGAGAGAGAGAGAGAGAGAGAGAGAGAGAAAGAGAGAGAGAGAGTGGGAGAGAGAGTGGGAAAGACAGAAGGAGAGAGAGAGATGCACTAAGACATCGAAACTAGGAGGTAGAGAAAAAGAGTCACAGACAGAAAGCAGGGGGGAATTACCATCAATACAAACACTAATAACTTACCGGTAAACGATTGCTAGCACAATGATAAGTGTCAGTCCTATACCACCGAGACATCCGCCAACTATGTATGCCAATTTGCCTGTGGATGGAAGAGAAGCATACAATGTAATTAATTCTCTTATGTGTCATAAAAAGAGATAAATTAATTAGACCGAAAGAAAATCAACAGATTTTCATGCTCCGATTGTGAAACGTTAAGGTAGAATTTGATGTCTCAAAAAATTATGGATAGTAATCGTGCTTAAGAAAAGCCACACAAGAGTGTCAATGGTGTGTTTTCTTTTTTGTTGTTGACTTTTTTATTTTTTTTTTTTTTTAGGTGGGGGGAGGAGGGGGAGGGCGTTTGGTGTCGAATTATGAAATGATTTATATTTGCAATTAGATTAGTAATCAAAACACGATTAACAACAATTAATTATGAATTATGTAAATTATATAATGTTTGTAAAGGTACAGCAAACAACATAAAGTTAACCTACTCCTTTTCCCAGAAATCTGGGAACCAAAAGCTAAAACAATGTTAATAATAACTATAATAGTACTAAGACTAAACTAATAAACACATGGACAAATAAAAAGCTAATTATTTGATATAAAATAATTAAGCAACCCAAGCATATAACCCAAAAGATACAAATAAATAAATAAGCTGACATAGTTAGATAAACAGAGATTAAGAAATCCCAGACAGCATTCAGTTTTTATTATCTTTACTTACATATCATGCGAGACATGAGCAAGATTAAATAGGCGATTTGTTAGTGTTTACTTTCTGATAGCTTTGTCGCCTATTCTAACACTGCCATGGCTGTATTGGGCGGTCTAATACATACTGATGTGTTTGAGGCGTTGAAGTTGGGGGAGGGGGGTGGGGGGGGGGGGGTGGGTTGAACCATCAAATATAGCAAAATTGTTATTATTATATTATTATTATTATTATTATTATTATTATTATTATTATTATTATTATTATTATTATTATTATTATCATTATTATTATTGTTGCTATTATTATTATTATTATTATTATTATTATTATTATTATTATTATTATTATCATTATTATTATTATTATTATTACTATTACTATTATTATTATTATTTTTATTATAATCGGGGGCGGTTAGTTAGATGGGCAAGACCAGTCACTTTTTATCGGCTGGACAGTTGAGTGGACAGTGGACAAGATATTTGTTGATGTTAATAATTTCCATTCAGTTTCAAGTACTTTTTAAAATTAATTTTTAATTTTATTGTCAACCGTCAAAAAGCAATCTGTCGATTTGTAGGCGCCCCAAAAAAGACGATAGGGGTTCACTGAAAAGTTGATGCAATCCAGCCAGATTCTCTTTCCTTCGTCTCTGTTTTATTGACGGTGGCTCGTATCTTTGTTGTCACCGCTCCTTGTAGCGACGAACGACACCGCGGTCCTAGCGGCAGTTTTACAAATCGTCTACTGGGCCCACAGAGGACGCGGGGGCTCTCGTGGCCTAGAGGTTAAGGTGTTGGCCTCTCATTCAAAGGTCCCGGGTTCGATTCCGGGTAGCGACCAAAAATTTTTCTTCTCTAAAATTGTCTCCTTTCACATCCTTTCCTGATCTCTAACAATGTTCTGTTGTCTGCTTTCATTTTCACTTTCTGCCCCCACCCCCTCACCTCCTTTGCCCCCTCCTCTGGGCTCCTGACTCTTTCTGCAGCCTTTCTACTGCTACTCCTTGGCTCCTCCTAACTGCTGTCTTTCTGTCACACCCCTGATCTTCTGGTAGGAAAGATCTACACCTAGCCTTCTCGGACAAGGGCGAAAAATCTCGGAGGGCCCGTGTGCAAGTTGCGCACGTTAAAGATCCCTTGGTGGTCTAAAATCGATAAGAGTAGGCTTCGGCCGCCACCCGGGCAAAATTCAAAATTTCCTACCAACGAAAAAGTATTAGGTGTGTCCCGCGCGCTCATATGACCTTATGCAGTTGCGAGCGCCGTAAAACCCTATACTAAACAAACAAACAAAACAGAGGACGCTCTCGTTGCCAATTTGTCTTCTCGGCTGCTTTTTGTTTACGGATAAGACTGATAAATGCATTTATTTCATCAGTAACGTTACCAGCAAAACTGTCTCTTGTTACTGTCAGTTCATCAGCATGGCTCAAATGTGTATTGTCTATACGTTTTTGGTCACCCAAGGTTCTGTTTGATGTTCTGTTCCTTCTTCCTACTGAAACCTTACATCAGGCGTTTTTAACATATTGGCCAGAAACGTTATATAGACACAAATGTTTCTGATGATGAGAGTGCCGAACTACCGAGAGCCATACGGCTAACAGAGTCTGGGCCGCGAAAAACAATACCCCTCCCCTCCCCCTTTCCCTCACCCGGATCAGACACTGATTTATATAACTAGCATTTGACAGTTCCACTCTTACCCTTATGCAGGCTTCTGAGAAGTGCGACTAGAACGTTTGATTTTGACCAGGAATTCTACGCTATGTTCAGTGCGTGTGCATTTTAAGTACACATTTATATCTGATTATAGACTTGATCTGCACGGGACAGCTTCGTGTCATTGGAACGGTATCAGTTATTTCTTTAGACTGTCCTAATTGTATTTTGGGTTGAAACTCTTTTCTATTATGAAGATACGCAGTTATTTTAGGGCTTAGTATGCAATTGGTGAGTTGCGCACGAGCGTGTGTGTGTGCGTCTGTGTGTGTGTGTGTGTGTGTGTGTGTGTGTTTGTGTGTGTGTGTGTGTGTTTGTGTGTGTGTGTGTGTGTGTGTGTGTGTGGCGAGGAATAGCGAAAATGTAGGTATACAACGGCAAGTGTGGATGTGGGTAGTTTTTATAGGGGGAGGGGGGTGTATAAAGAAAGGCGGCATATGTTTTTAGGGGGGGGGGGGGGGGGGGTGTTGAAGATAAAGGGCAGGGGATAGGAAAAGGGAATCGATGTAAAGAAAAGCTGGTCAGTTCTACAAACCACGAGCCCCCGTTGATTATTATTATTGCTGTTGTTGTTATTGTTGTTGTTAGTTTATCATTATCATCATCATAATAATTAGGATTATGATTAGTATTGTTATTATTAATATGATGACGATGATGATGATGATGATGATGATGATGATGCTGATTATGACGGATGACGATGATTATTATTATTATCATTTTATTTTTAATATTTTTTGTTGTTGTTTTTGTTGCTGTTATTATAATCATTATTATTTGTCTTGTTTGACAAGTTATTAATATTGTTATTAATAACATTGTTAACAATTTTTTTTATCAATACTGCTTTAATTATCGTTACGTTTCTACTGATAATATTCTACTGATTATTACAGTTAATATCATTTCTGTTATTATAGTAAGAGGAACGTATACTCACTTTCTTCCTCTCGGCAGTACTCGCCGTCATAGCCACAGACAGGCTCGTCTAAGGGCACATCGGAACCGTAGATATCAACAGTCACTGTGTACGTCTGAACAGAAGAATTCATAAAAATGAGTTTAGCTTTAAAAGAGTAATAAAACAGATATAAAAATGGCATTTCCACTCTTTTTCGAAGATTTTCTTTCTCTGTTAGACACGCTTTCGCAAAAGCTTTTTTTAGAGTCCTTGGAAAAACTGAAGAAACATTTATCTTTTAATTATTTTGTTTTGTCACTCATTGTTTTACTATTCATAAATAACAGTAATCAATACTCCACTCCTTTAAGTTTACTTAAATATTACCCCCAATCCCGTGTTCCACCCACCCCTACTCTCCACATTCCTTTGTCCCCCTCCCGTCCTTAAAAAAACGAAAAGAAAATACAATAAGGATCACATTGAGTATAATATACTGAGTAAAAGAAATAGAAAAAGCAGCTATAAAGTTATAAAAATGAGTCAAAAATGTTACTGATTGGAGAGGCGTGTACCCACCACATTCTGCCTGTCTTGCCGGCTCCTCTGAAATCCCCCGATGGGTAACAGACCCCGTGTAAACTTGTTGTCCATGGGCTGGAGCGCCAGCACCGTGTAATTCCCTTCCGCGTCGCCATTGTTGTCAAGGTAACCGTAATGACCCTGGATACCTACAAAAGAAGATTTTTGTTTGATTTGTTTTCTTTCTCATATTTGGCTTCTGAACACATTGTATAGAAATTGAATGAAGAAGCGGTATTTTTTTCTAATTCCCAAACAATTAATCAAAATTTGATTTATTTAATAAGCAAACAAACAAACACACAATTGAAGGTTAGTACTGCACAACTAAAAGAAAGAACAATTTTAAAAGCGAAATGAACTAAGCAACTGAATGTACTCCTGCCCCCATCTTCTTCCTCCTTCTACCACAACATCCTTCAATAAAAGCAAAATACAAAACACTTTTTTTTTAAAAAGGAGGGATCACAGTAAAAGACGAAAGTTAAGATGTGAAATAATTCAAAGAACAATTTAGCACCAGAAAGTGACGTACTTCTGAAAGTCGTATCTCTGAGCTG
>NW_004797284.1:468437-473437 GCF_000002075.1 Aplysia californica | reverse complement strand
CCCAATGCAACATTTTAAACGAAAATATACGAGGACACAGTCAAGGAAACTGAAATATTCAAAAGAAAAGAAAGGACAACTGTTATTATTCCCTGAAGGGAATATTTCCCTCCCTGCATGCCCATTATAAACAAACATGACAATAGAGATAACATCTGTTCATGATGAAGGATCCTGTCCATACACTTCATTTTTATTCAAATTGTCAGTACTCTGTTAATAGTATGACCTTAGCAGTTGCGAGCGCCGTAAAACCCTATACTACATACATACATACATGTTAATAGTACCTAAGAGGTACAAACAATTGATAATTTCTACCTTGCTACTTCGCTACAGAGTAGCAACGGACAAGTGTGTTCGTATCCGTCCAGCTGTCCCCAAAATGACTGCCCCCCAAAACTACCAACATTGTACAGAATCCCTTGTCAGTATAAATGCCCGTTTCGGTCGCGCGCAGCCCGTCAAACTCTCTGTCCCTAACCCCTGTTGTTTTAATTCCTATTTTATGTTTTCCGTCGAAACGGCCAAGTTTAAAAATAAACCACAAGAATGTGTGCCCCTCTGTCTGACCTTGTTTTTATTATTTATTTTTTCCCACCCATCACACGGCAGTTACATTTGACCTTACAAAAAATGAAGGATGGGAGGTCGACTTTATTATATTTTCTCCGTCAACTCCGTTGTTGGCTGGTAACATCGGGGATGGGTAGCTAAAAAATATGTCGCGCTTTGAGGGCGCGTTATTATCAGACAGACCGCTGTTAATGGTTGTATGATCGTTCCTGGTGGGAGACGGGGTGTAAAACTTTCTCTGCACGGGCCGAAAACAAAGATTGGAAGGCTGATCTGTCGGGAAAGCATCTTGTTTTTTGGGACAACGCGTAGATGGACAACCGAGTTTTTTGGGAAATCGATGTAGAACTTCTACAGGTTTTATGGTTGGCCAGGTGCTTGACTCCATGTCCAACCTGCCCTCAGTTTGATCCCTTTAGCCTGTTTGGATAGTCGTAGTCCACAGGCTGCGTCCAAGCTTTTGGGGCTCTTTTACTGTGGTTTGGTCTTACAAAGGGCAAGAACTCTGAACTTAAGTGCACCTCAGTTACGATTAGCCCAATGGCATTCGTGAAAACTATGTCAGGGACTTGAACGAACTTGATCTGCATACTATATCAAAGTAGCTAGTTTAGCCGAGAAGACCTGGTTGTTTTGTTTAAGTGGTGGGCGATTAACTAGAAACAGAATAATTATTGAAGTTCAGTTATTGTAAGTAATGTTCTATACCTTCATCAATACAATCTACATTATTTCAGAGGAGGGTTGTCAACTGAGAATTAACTGTCAGAAGACTATAGAGATGACAACAGATAGTGAGGACATTATAAAGTTACAAGTTTGCTTATGATCTTGTCTTCACGGGGAATTAATGTTGTCTTCTCCCTGGTTCCCACGAAAAAAGCTGTTGAGTGTGTGTTGAGGATATACAGGAATTCACCAACGAAACCCTTTTTTGGTTTGCTGCTATCGGATTTGAAATAACGAATTCTAAATGCTGATAACTTTGTTCACTCAAAGTGTTTCACGCACATAGGAAATATCCCCATCATTTATGTGGCGGACTGGTTCTTTCTTGTTCCAAAGGATCAATGCGGCCAAATGGGGTATTGTTTATCATTCTCCAAAAAAGGTAGATCCTTTATGAAATTTGCTCTTCAGACAGAAGTTGAATTCAAATTTTAAACGAGGGAAGCGAAAAGCCTGATCGTTTTTTACATCAAAGACGACCGTACACATAAAAACGGGTTTGAAAATGATCTTGAGTACCTTCATAACGACAGCTTTGAGCTTAATATTCCTTTTATTAATATATACTTGCAAATAATATATTATGGATAATGATAATGAAGACCATATTAATTATTATAATATTTAAACGTAGAAATTATTATTAATAAAACCTCTGCTTCAAAGAGGCTCTCTCTTAATATCTCAAAAGACAGTTAAATCGTGTGCACACTACACAGCATCTATTAAGCGATCAGAATAGGAAAAAAAGATTAACGCCTAATCCCAGGAAAGGTCTCCAGACTATCCTTCGTCTAACCACCAAAGGGAACTCTGGAGCCGGGACAGTTTCGCGCCCTTTAGCTGAGGTCATGGTTCTCCAAGTGCGCCGAATACTAATAACCTTTCTTATTGTTTTGTCATGTGGCACTTCGGCTACTCCCGACCTCATACTGAAAAGGGTCAAAAGTTTATGTTGTCACCACAATGAGCACTAAAGTGCTACGATTTTATTGTTAATAAGATTATTTTAATTCGTAAAGATCCTTTATTGTACTCTTTTATCTTTACTCTTCTTTGTCTCCCGGTTTTCATCCTATAAGCTTTCACACAGAGACAACAGCTTCTTGATTTTGAACGCTGTTCTACATTTGGTTTCTCGGTCAAACTACGTCGAATCTGGACCCCCCCCCGCCCGTGTCTCCCCCATCTCTCTCTCGTTCTCCCCCTTCTCTCTCTCGCTCTCTCTCTCTCTCTCTCTCTCTCTCTCTCTCTCTCTCTCTCTCTCTCTCTCTCTCTCTCTCTCTCTCTCTCCCTCTCTCCCAAATACAAAAACTTTGTTTAAGCTGACTCCAAAAGCTCTTTGAGACCAGATGAACTTCAGGGTCAAGAGAATCAACACAGGCATCAATATAATTACACTTTGTAAGAGAATAACTGTAAATGTTTCAAGCCATTAACGGGCAGGCTGCTTCGACTTTCTGGGTCCAGCTATGTGGGAAATATCTCAGGGAAAAGACTGGGAAACATGATAGTCTAATTTCCTTTCGTAGGAATCGAACATTTCCGCGCTGTGGAAGCCAGGGAACTAACCATGCTGTACAGACATCGCCGGCAACATTCTGAAGCTAAATAAAGAGAATATAAGCCCGATGTCACTTACTGTTGTTTACTAAACGGAGGGTACATCTTTAAGTTCTCCAAACCAAGGGAGAAAAAAGTAAGCGCTTTGGATATGAATATTACAGTCTCAACACTGGCCTGAACATATCGATAAACACTTCAAGGCCATGAAAAGTTATGTCCATTTCTAATTGGGCCAGGTTCGTGCCTTTCAGTTAAGACAATTATATCGACACAATAATTATGGTTTCTTGCCGCCAAAAAAATCAAGACTGACAGACAGACATAGACAGCAGAGGAAAAGGAAAGAAAAGCAGAACCTATCAGTGGAGCCCTCTACAACCAGATAGGCCAAATGATGTGGATAGAGAGTCTTGACAAATCCTAATTCAACCCAAGCTAACAAAGGGCCTGCAGGTAAAATGTGCCAGAGTTTTTCACTCCCAAATATCTCAGTGGTGCGACTGAGCCTCTCCAAGGGCCTACTGTAGAGTAGGTAAAAGCCCCTCCCCACGGTGAAAGGGGCAGTTCAGTTAGAGCACAATATTGCAGGCACGGAAGCAGAGACAGAAAATGCTACGGGTGTCTGTAGAAGTTAGGGAGCTTCACACCGTCGCACGCCGAAGACAAAAGTTGGATTCTCATGTGGGGGTATTTTTTTTTACCGAGTATTCCCGTCCTTCTGCTAAACCTCAACGCATGTTGTTATCAAAATGTTAGGTCACAGGAGCCAGCTTCCTACATTGTGTCCATGACGATAAAAATAATCTACCGTTACAATATCATAGGCAATGCCCCTTAAAAAAATTTCAAGATCTTCATTGTAAGGCACGGGCACCGGCATCTATAGTGATGATACAGTTTTATTCTTCACCGGAAAGAGCCTGAGCTCTGTTCTCGTACGTCTTATCAGGTACCCCTGTCTTTTTCGAGGGACGAATGAGATAATAAAGCCCCAATTTACCATGACATGTACGAATATATCTGCTACTTAGCCTGTCTTTTTATATTTTAAAAGTTTATATGCTATTTACAACCCTGCCGACACTATTTTGATTATTTAGAACGCATGTTTGCGCCAAACCCCGGCAGCAGAAAGGCCAAGACATTAGATTTTAAAAAAAAATTCTTCCCACTCGGGAATCGAAATTCGGTCCCTTGCGTGCGACACAACATAGCTTCTAACTGCTACACCACATACGCCGATACCTGCCCCGTAATTGATCCTTATGTATCCAAGGGAACATAATGGTCAACTATAAATGATTTTAAATGTGTCTCAACGTGGCGGAATCAGGCGCTCGTCCGTTTTTGGGCATATGGAGTTATTGGTATCTTCTTAAAAAAACAAAAACAAACAACAACAAACACACAAAAAACAACATCTATCTTGAACGTAGGTTGAGACATTTAGAAGGAGATCGGGGTCACCTAGTTTCATGCGTAACATTAAAGAGGAAACTGCCGCCAAAGTTTGAAAACTCTCATAGCTTGGGAGTCTATGGAAATAGTTAAATAGTTAAGTGGGTGTAAAAGGTGTTGAGCTAAAAATCAAACAAAAAATTGATAAACATTGCTAAACTGCAGTACAAATGCCATTTTCTTCGATTTCATTATTTTGACGAGCCCCTGATTTCACCACGATGTCTCCTGAATATATTCCGCCAACAACTGTACGCAGCCTCTGATCATGGTCAAATGGGGTTTCAAACCAGGCGTGTCGAGGGTTACGCAAGTACGTTGGCTTGGGGTCTGACCAACGTTGTAGAGTACATCAGATAACCGGTAAAAGTGGGTCGGGCCATTCTTTCTCGTATTTCTCACTTATTTTCGGTACTTTTCTTCAAATTAACTGCTGTCTACGCCCTGCTTTCCCGCCCCTCCCTCCCCCGCCACTCCTTCCCCGCTCCTTTACCAAACTCCTTCTGCCCTATTAGTAATATTAGTCTTGTCTTTCTTATGCGTCTCTGTTTCATAATCAGAATCGTCCTTCACTCCCTCCCTTCCACCCTTCCCGAAACCCCTATGTAGTCTCTGTCTGTCTGTCTGTCTGTCTGTCTGTCTGTCTGTCTGTCTGTCTGTCTGTCTGTCTC
>NW_004797284.1:465008-467264 GCF_000002075.1 Aplysia californica | reverse complement strand
GTTCTCTCTTCTTATCTATTCCTCTGCTACTTGGTTCCACTATCTCTTTCATTTTCTCTCTCTCTCTCTCTCTCCCTCTCTCTCTCTCTCTCCGTCTCTCTCTTTCCCTCTCTCTCTCTCTCTCTCTCTCTCTCTCTCTCTCTCTCTATCTCGCCCGCTTTCACTCTAATCTTCTATTCATCAAAGCACATCTAGCCATCATCTGCACAATATTGGCTTGTTAAAAGTAGGTATTGCTTCCAAACGTTATCATTGGAATTATACCTATATTGGACGTGACCGTGAGGATTCAGACACAGGGTACTTGATTTAGGAGTTCGAGGTCGCTCCCCCTGAGGCGAAGGGATACAATATCATGTGTAAATTGTGCCCTCTCGACTCGGGTTCGAGGAACCTGTGTCAGAATCTCCGCAAGCTCAATAGGACTCGAAGAGAATACTCTGGGCAAATGATCATGGAGTAGAATTAAAGATCATAAACTGTTTACCAACTTGCTACCTACAACGCGCTTACAAATACCCCAACATACCTGCGACTATACTGTCTTTCCGCTTAACTAGTCTCCATACTTGTCTTGGTCCGATAGAAAGGGCTAACGCCAACAATGTCACCTCAGCAGGGATTGTACCCACCATTTCGGAACTTCACGGTGACCGTAAAGATGGTTCCAATAGGGAACGGGATAGTGGGTGCCCACATCCTTTGTCACTCATTGGAGCAGGACAAACACTAACATTACTTAAACGCAATCCCTCTTCATCACTCAGCACCACAATTATTTCTAAAATAATCGCCGCTCTCAGATCAATGTCTTACATTTACAATCTTGGAATTTCTATCTGCTGTATCACTTATTTGACACACTAAGTATGTAAGTAATACACTATTGGACATTATCATACGCACTTTTTTCGACTAATCAGATAGAGTCAATGTCATATAAATGGGCAAGGTTTTTTTTAAAAAAGCTTTAAGTCAAACTTGCAGCACCACCACCCCAACCCCCCACCCACACCCTTAAAAAATCAACAAAGCAAAACACCCCCCCCCCCCACTCAAAACAAACCCAACCTTAATGTTCCACCAAACCTAGGCTAACGTGAACAACACCCGTTATTCCCACAATCCCTTTGAGTCATAACGATATCGATAAAGGATCTATCACTTTGATCTGATCAGTTTTATTCGAAAATAATCCTAGTCGAAACTTTGTATTTCTAAACACGGTTTAAACTGTGTTCAGGGTATCGATTTAATGAAAGAAACTGATCTTATCTGGAAATGTTTATTTTTAGTTTATAGTGGTTTGTTTTAGTAGTTTTAGTAAGAGATTTTGCATCATCTACAACACGGGGGCTCTCGTGGCCTAGAGGTTGAGGTGTTGGCCTCTCATTCAAGAGGTCCCGGGTTCGAATCCGGGTAGCGACCGAAAAATTTTCTTCTCTAAAATTGTCTCCTTTCACCTTTTTTCCTGCTCTCTGGCAATGTTATGTTGTCTGCTCTCATTTCCACTTTCTGCCCCCTCCTCTGGGCTCCTGACTCTTTCTGCAGCCTTTCTACTGCTACTTCTTGGCTCCTCCCTACTGCTGCCTTTCTGCCACACCCGTGATCTTCTGGTAGGAAAGATCTACACCTAGCCTTCTCGGACAAGGGCGAAAAATCTCGGAGGGCCCGTGTGCAAGTTGCGCACGTTAAAGATCCCTTGGTGGTCTAAAATCAATAAGAGTAGGCTTCGGCCTCCACACGGGCAAAATTCAAAATTTCCTACCAACTGAAAATATTAGGTGTGCCCCGCACGCTCATGTCATATGACCTTATGCAGTTGCGAGCGCCGTAAAACACTTTACAAAAACAAACAAAAAATCTACAACACAAACAGGTTATTCACTAAGCAAAGTTTAGAGGGGTTTAGGGAGATTAACATAAACAACAAAAAATGAAGGAGGGGGTATACAAGGCGATAAATGTGGAAATGGAAAGAGAGAACAAACTACCCAGGATGGATTCCAAACTACTAGACGTTATTGTAGCATGTATAGAATAATTACTTTACTGAGCTATGCACATAGTCTGTCCATGTCAACGTCATCGCAGGATCTGATTCCCTAGCAGTGGCAATGACTAAGTGTAACTGAAGGAACAAACTCTGATAGAAATGTCAGCAAATGTTTTTAAAAAGTATTAATTTTTTGACTGAATACAAGCCCACATAAACATGAACAACATTTATTACTTGGAAAAATCAAGATGGACATA
>NW_004797284.1:460302-462090 GCF_000002075.1 Aplysia californica | reverse complement strand
GGAAATTGAAAAATTAAGAGGGACAAATAGAGTAAGAGAGAGCTAGAGAAAACGAGCGAGAAAAAGAAAGACAGAAAGAGAGAGAGGGAGAGAAAGAGAGAAAAAAGAGAAGAATAGAGAGAGAGAGAGAAAAGGTAGCTATTATCATTGACCTGGAAAATGGAAATTGCCTGCGTTGCTCTTCCGGACACAAAACAATCTATTGTCGAGCCTGCGTTAATATTGCTACTAACGAGTGACGTACATGTCAATTAATTTCTGGCGTCAAGCCAAGTGAGTAGGAATTAAGTTGCTTGACGTGAATGTAAATTTCTGGTCTGGTCAACGCTTCCCACAAAGTAGTAACCATCACTAAGTTCCCCTCGTCGAAATTATTTAGGGGGTCAAGCAACTCAATGACAGTTGCCTTGTCATGGTCAGTTTAATTTGCATTACTGTCTGTAGAATAGTCGTTTTATAGAGTTCGAAACCTCAGGCAATTTTTTCTAATGTCTTGCAGGAACATATTACATGTATACTTTTGTTTTTTGGGTGGTCTATTTTTTTCTCGGGGGGGGTTCATGACCGTGCATGCTAGTATTATTATGATTTGATTTCATCTTGTTTGCGTTTTGGTATATTTTTAACCGTGAATAATAAGATTCGGCACTGATCTACATACATCTTTCGAAGGTACTAAACATAATTCTTTTAGTAGTCATGTCAAATTGAAAACATCGTAATCTGTGTTACGGACCAACATGTGACAATGAAAACAGTTGGTTTTGAGTGACCTTGGGGAAACTCGGTAACTTGCTAGTAGATTGATTGCATCTCGATCTGATGGGTAATTGTCTAAGGTTGGTTAGGAAGTGGATTTGGCGTAAGAGGAAGGGTTTGGGGGGGGGGGATACAACTGGAGTAGTGTGGGAAATGAAAGTGATAATATGCATATTATATTCTGATGCGGGTGATCTTTGGGTTTGAATCCCAAGTTATTAAATCTATTGATTGCATATTATGGATTGCAAATGGAGTGCACCTGAACTGGGAGAACTGTGGCAGGTGAAGTGGTACGAGGAGGCGGTGGGGAAGGGGTAGGAAAGGAAATTTATTCTGATGGTGGCGTGGATCTGAAGAACAGGGATCATTGTGGCAGAAAAGTGCCCTTAGGTTTCTGGGTTTTTATGAAATTTCTCATGTTGATTGTTCAACGACATAGTAGAAGAACAGGAGGAGAGGCCCTGGAGTAATACATAGGAGAAAAAGAACCCGAGTTCGCCCAGTCGGAAGTGAAGTGTTTATAAGAGTTGAAACCACATACCTCTTTAACAGTGGCTAGTTGAGAAAACAGCGGATCGTAGGATGAAATCTCATACGAAGCCAAGGGGAAGTTGGGTTGGTGAGTGTACGTGTGTGTGTGATTTAGCGTGATTGTGTGTGTGTGAGAGAGACAGAGAGCGTATGTGTTTATTTGTATGTGAGTGTGTGTGTGTGTGTGTGTGTGTGTGTGTGTGTGTGTGTCGGGAGGGAGGAAAGGGGTGGAAAGGGGAAAGGGTTTTGGTGGAGGATTTTGGAGGGTGGGGTATGGGGGTAATCTGTTTAGTGAAACTTGAAACAACAATGAGCTTCCTATACATACACTCAACAGGCTAAACGGCAAACATCGCCCACATATGCAATGTAAAGAACCCGAAAACTCTTTGAGCAGTGACCTTCGTCATAAATTGCTTACCAGCAGAAGGTGACATGTTGTCTGTTTTAAGTGACACGATATAAATCAGACCCCGTGCCTCCACATCCCCCCCC
>NW_004797284.1:457086-458208 GCF_000002075.1 Aplysia californica | reverse complement strand
CCCTGCCCCTTTCGTGCCCACCCCTCTCCCAAAAAGAAAGAAATGGAGAGACAGAAAGACAGAACGAAAGACGACAAAAAAAAGAGAAAGAAACAATGCAAAAGACACACGCATTGCGAAAATGAAAACATAGTAAAATAAATTGAAATATGACTTATAGCTTAGCATAACACATACCCTCTCCATTCACCAGCTCTATGATCAAGCGCTGGCCCTTTATATTGCCCTCTCGATTTACGTCGTAGTTATGTAACAAATTATAGCTGTTATTATGTGTCTTTCTTGGTCGTTGTTATAAGTAACTGTTAGTGTCTTTCAGATTACAGGCTCTGAAGTTTCACACAAGGCTCACAGTCTTTGAACTCCAGCACTGAACGCGCTGATTAAGTCAATAAACCTGTGTTGGGAGCAGCGAGCATGAATGTTGTAAAAGTACTCAAACAGTACTTAGAATCAAAGACCCCGTTTGCTCTTGTTTCGCTCATAAACAGGAGATGACAGTTATTGGAGAGCGTTCTCATCTACAACATAATTGGCTTTATTCCGCAGGTAAGCGTCCAAACGGATTGTAAAATAACACTTGCGAAGGGGCACCCGGCGCTCAGATGTTCCCGTACTCTTCATATTGACCCTCCACCCGGGCTTAATTCTTTCTGACCAGAAATCCCAAAACCATTAAACACTGGAACCATTAAGTTTTCCATATACGTGGTGGTGGTCGATCCTGCACTCACTTAAATTTGCTAAATAATATCGTGTTCTCACTTTAAAACATTTCTGATACAGGTAGTTACTGCTGCATAGTAATTGTTACACTTCATATTCATTTTCTTAGAATACTGATTACTAGTTTTTTAAAAAGGGAATTCCAAACGGACAATGTTAACATTTACTTCATTTCTCTGTCAGTTTCCTATCGTTGATGTTTGTTTTAGGTTAAGATTTCAATTCAGCTCTTGTAGTGAAACATGTACAGACCTTTGGTGAATACCTTTAGGTTACAAAATAAATACATAATCAGCCTCAAGGCACCCCAGCCCATTCCACAACTCCCTCTAACCCCCCTCCTATGAACGATGTCACAAGTGCTGGCCCTAGCATGCCAGTGGCGGGAAATCAATA
>NW_004797284.1:449283-452155 GCF_000002075.1 Aplysia californica | reverse complement strand
TAGATAGATAGATAGATAGATAGATAGATAGATAGATAGATAGATAGATAGATAGATAGATAGACTCTTCGACAATGGAGTTCACTTAAGCCAAAATCTGCGGGACTGTGGGGTTTTCTAAGCTTTCACTTCGGGGTTTTCGGTTTAGATAGGCTAAATAGTAGGGATTATATTGTTTGGATTTACGGCTGATTTCGAATTAATCAAGGTTGGTTTGAGCGGATTCTACTTTATATCTACGTCAAAATAGAATAATTAAAAACACATAAAATAAATCAATAAAAAAAATCATACACTTTTCTTGACCCCATATACAACAACAACAACAACAACCACAACTGCACCAACTACAGCAACAACAACAAACAACACAATCAGTAACAACACTTGCAACAATGACAGCAGCAACAAAAAACAACGTTAGAGGCGACGTTGAAGCTATCCATTTTTGCTTATGATGTAAAATGTGTCCCAGAAACGTTGGTGATGCGGATGGAGGAATTTAAAAAAAGGGGGGGGGGGGGGGTGACTTTACATCCCATATCTTAAGTGAAATGAACGTCACATTTTGTCTTTCTCCCACACTCACTTCTGGTTTTCTGGTAAGTGTTCTGTATGGCTCCCTCCAGCTCTTTAATGTGTTTCCTGGTGGCGTAAGGTCCGCTTATGTTCACAAAGTGATTGATGCTGATGTTGCTCTCCGCTGCAAGTGTTTGTAAACTCAAGCCTGCCCTGGTCATCAGATCAACCTGGAACGGGTAATGTGTGGATTATCAGAAAGACGGATACTGGTGATAAGTTAGTAAGAGTTTTCCGGCACTTGCAACACAAATACATCATAACAGTACAGAAAAACAGAGGGTTACTACAGAATAACATAACAAGAAATATAGAAAGAGAGATAAGGACGACTGATGTTTGACGGGAAAGAAGGAGCAAAACCACAACGGAGCACCTGCGAACCATCCACTGTGAGAAGTTACATGAGCTGGAAGATGTAAAATGGGGAGAAATATGTGCTTCAAATGACCAAAAAAAACCATTAAAAAAACTCTTCATATCTAAAAACAACAACAAGAAACAAACATTTTAGAAAACGTAACTTTGGACGAGGTTTCTCACGCAACTGTTTTAAATGTTGTGGTTTAATATTGTGAGTAAAACACAATATCAGTGAAATTCTCACTCTGTTATCTGAAGTTTTACAAGACAGTTTGCTAATTATTACATGACACTGTTTAGGATTTTATGTAAAGTCACTGTGAGCTTTACCTTTTCCACAATGATAGAAAACTTGGTCCAGTTGTAGTACTTCATGAGAGCAATGATCGACGACACGGAGTGGGAGGCTGGCGGCTGTGTGCGGGCTAGGGTTGGGAACCGAGACTTGTCCGAGACTACAGGATCGTCACATTTCTGGAAGTGAAAAGAAAAGAGAAAAACAGGATTGGATTTATTTTAACTTTCTATATAAAAAAAATCGCATCGACACAGTAACGGTCATTTAGTTGCAGGGAAAAAGCAAAACAGACTGAAAAATCAGAGAAAAAAAAAGATCCTAACAAAGGCGCCCTCCAAAATATCCCCACATTTGAGTAAAGCAGGAGCATTCCAACTTAAAAGCCAAAGGATTGCAAACGTAGCAAGCTTAACACAAAATGTAGATCAATTAGAAGGCAGCACAAGTTGGATACAGAATCCTTACAATAGAAAGGTGGAAATGCTCACTAACAAACACTTCAACCGCTGATAAATGATTTCATGCCCTGTGCATGCCAGATGAGGTGTCTAGCCGTTAACATTCCAAACGATTCATTTAGTGCTGGCAAAACAGCAAGTCAAGAAAACAGAAAAACCGGATGGACAAAGCAGAACAGAACACACTAGCGGCGCCCTCTAAACTCTCTCAAAACTAAACAATATGGAGTTACACTTACACTCTCAGAAATAGACAAAAATTCACAACAGAAAATCCTTAATAACGCTCTAACGGTTGTGAATGTGTGTGGGGAGGGGTGGGTGTTTAGAGGTTTTGAAATGCGTGGAGGGTCAAGGGGGTGGTTGTAAAGTGGGTTGGGACGAGACAGCCAGGAAGTGTGAAATGGAATTATTATCACCAAATTTGGAAATACACTAATTTGCACATATTCAGCTAAATGGCATGTAGGGCAAAGCAACACACGATCCTATTGCTTTTTACGTACAGCAACGCCATAAATAGGACTCTAACCAGAGCACAAGTATAGGCAAGACTTCACACTTCTCGATCAGTCATTTGGATCGCTGTTGTCACACAATTATTTTAATGTTTGCACACGATTCTCTTTTCTCCTAAGTTAGTTTTGTAATCCCTTAATGTTTTGTTATGCCTTTCGATTTAGATCGTTTAACATGACCTCAATCCCCTCGTGCCGTAAGCAAAACATTTCAGATTGTTCAAAAAGATAACAAATCAAAAACCAACTCAACATTTTTTTACCGAATCAAGCCAGTTGTACAAATGTTGAGACTCTTAAACTTAAAACTGTGCGTTGATGCGGATGTGGTGCATGCTTTAAAAAAATGACTGTAAAAGTGCGTATAGCGTTTGTTGAAATCTGAGAGTAAAAGAACTGTTATTTTTATCATGAACGCAATGATCATCGTCATCTGCTAAAGGTGTCGCGGTGTTTTGCAACAACTTTGATACTATCAAGGGAGCAAACTATTTCGACACTGCTTGTCAAAGGAACAAACGAAGGTAACCAATACAGTGTTACTCCAATTCCTTTGTTTACATGGCACGTGTTCTACACATTAAGTAATGATGACAACAAAGTACGAGTACCTATGGAAATTGGCATTTGAAAAAAGCCATTTATTGTAATAATAA
>NW_004797284.1:446381-449183 GCF_000002075.1 Aplysia californica | reverse complement strand
ATAATAATAATAATAATAATAATAATAATAATAATAATAATAATAATAATAATAATAATAATAACAATAACGATAAAGATAATAATAATAATAATAATAATAATAATAATAATTATATCATTAATAACAATAATAACAACAACAATATTAATAATAATACTATTAATTATACTGATAATAATAACAATAATATAATAATAATAATAATAATAATTATTATTATTATTATTACTATTATAATATATAATGATGATGATGACGATGACAATAATGATGGATTGATGGATGGATGGATGGATGGATGGATGGATGGATGGATGGATGGATGGATGGATGGATGGATGGATGGATTGACGGATGGATGGAGGGATAGATAGACAAATAGATAGATAGACAGCAAGAGGGAAAAAAGAGGGAAAAATAGAGAGAGAGAGAGAGAGAGAGAGAGAGAGAGAGAGAGAGAGAGAGAGAGATAGAGAGAGAAAGAGAGAGGGAGAAAGAGAGAAAGAAGGGGGGATACTACATTGTTGTACGAACCCCCCCCCCCCCCCAAGCCATTTAATACCATCCACTTTATCTCTCTTTCCCTCCTGTCCTAGCTAAATACTCCCTAAATAATTTCCGGTATCTAAATCCAATATCAGAACTTCTCCATCTCTCGTACTGTTCTACAAAATGACCAGCCTGATAAATGCGGTAGTTGCGACTTGCTAATCACGACGGACCACAGAAATCACAAGTCGCAGACACTGAGATAGAGAGTTTTGTCTGCACCAGACTACACTGCTGATGGGACCTGAGCTTATCAGTTCCCAAATGTCGATACCTCGATCAAATAAAGGCTGCATGCCCTGTGCCGTCCTTCCGGGGAGGTCAACAATCCGACAACGACTCTAAATAATGTCTATGTTACAGAGATATTGGTTTGGCAGGGTCTCACATCAGTCTTTACTTTCTGTTTTGTCACGCGCTGCCTCCTAAAACGTTACCAAACTAACACCCCCCAACCCCCTTTCCCCTCACATAGGAAACGTCTGGACTAGTGTCTACATATTGTTATAGAAGTCTATTGTGTTGAAATTAAGCTGATCGCATCGCACACAAAATACGTGAGTTCTATTCGCACTCAGGGGTGATATTATGAAAGTACCTCGTTTCGCTATTTTTCACAGGAATGAAGTTATCCCCCTTCTGGTTGGCTTACTTAAGTTTAAATAAGACAAGCCTTCTAGCAATGTACATGTGTATCATGCACTGATATGGGACATAGTAAGCACATTATTTAGTACACGCCAGCTGCCCTTTGTTTTATAAGGGCATCTACAACATTGCAATATCATATCTTTACTACATGATTTTGAATACTTACCACCCTGACCTGAAAAATCGGCCAGTTAGACTGTTAAAATGATATGCTCGATGTTAAGAGCTCAAGAAGAGAGCTTTTTCACCCCACGCCCTCTCTCTAGGGAGCACATTACCAGCACACCATCAGGAGCTATCCACTCTATCAACATTCAAATCAGCGCTAAAAAAAGCATTTGTTTCTGACCAGCTTTAATGAGTATTGACCGAAATTCCCAATACACATAATAACATGTTCTTTCAGTATATCATTTTTGTCCATGCTGTTTTGTGGCTGGTGGCTGTGCGTATCTATCGATGTTCACATGTGCGTCGAGCGCACGCGCGAGTGCGTGTGTATGTGTGTGTGTGCATATGTGTGCGTGTGTATATGAGTTTGTGTGGGTCTGTGTGTGTGTGTGTGTGTGTGTGTGTGTGTGTGTGTGTGTGTGTGTGTGTGTGTGTGTGTGTGTGTGTGCGTGCGTGTGTGTGTGCGTGTGTGTCCCTGAGTGTGAAAACTGTCAAGGAGATGCAGGAAAAGGAAGTCTTTGCATTACAAAGAAGTACCGGTATGCATTTGCACAATGAAACGTTTTTTGTTGTTTTGTTAGTAGGCGCTTTTACGCCCATATCGACAAAAAGTAAATAATTTATTACGGGAGATACCACCACCTCCCAACATAGAAAAAAGGAAAATCGAAAAAAATTCTTCTCGCTCGGAATCGAACCCGGGTCTTCTTCGTGTGACGGAGAGCCGACAACCCGCTACACTCTAGAGGCTGAAAAAGCCACACAAAAAAAAAGACAAAAAAGACAAACACCCCCCACAAAAAAACCCAGCAAAATAAAAACAACCCCCCCCCCCCCCCCAGGTATGTCATGTAGTTGAGTTGTACTTACTACAGAAGAGCACTTTTATTTGAATCTGCATCATGACGATGACATGCTAGGTTTTTATAAAATGTTTTGGCTTTAAAACAGTTTTTGTTCTTTTGTTAGTTGTGTACTTGTGTGCTTTATACTTTGGGGTTTAGTATTTTATTGTTCCTTTACACTAGAGCTTTTTCAAGTGTCGACGGTTCGTTACAAATCAATAAACACGGACGTAAACATGCCTCTGCTGAGCCATATTAAGATTCATTAAAGACGTAAGCCTTATATTCGTTTGGATTCTTCTTATACCTCTTCTCCTTCTAATGTTTATAGATTGGTTTTTCCTTTCACTAAGAAAAAGAAAACTTGCTAAAATTATTATTAAACTCGACTGCCTCACCCCCCCCCCCCCAAAAAAAAAAACCCACCCTCCTTGCAACCACATATTTTATTAGCACCTTTTCTGAAACAGACATTGCAAAGGCAAGTGCAAAGGCAAACTATTATATTATTATATCAACACATGCAGAGAGACAAGGAACTAACAGAACTCGTTCACATAAACAAAAGTGCACAAGTCCAGCT
>NW_004797284.1:443564-446281 GCF_000002075.1 Aplysia californica | reverse complement strand
GTGTGTGTGTGTGTGTGTGTGTGTGTGTGTGTGTGAGCCATTTAATACCATCCACTTTATCTCTCTTTCCCTCCTGTCCTAGCTAAATACTCCCTAAATAATTTCCGGTATCTAAATCCAATATCAGAACTTCTCCATCTCTCGTACTGTTCTACAAAATGACCAGCCTGATAAATGCGGTAGTTGCGACTTGCTAATCACGACGGACCACAGAAATCACAAGTCGCAGACACTGAGATAGAGAGTTTTGTCTGCACCAGACTACACTGCTGATGGGACCTGAGCTTATCAGTTCCCAAATGTCGATACCTCGATCAAATAAAGGCTGCATGCCCTGTGCCGTCCTTCCGGGGAGGTCAACAATCCGACAACGACTCTAAATAATGTCTATGTTACAGAGATATTGGTTTGGGAGGGTCTCACATCAGTCTTTACTTTCTGTTTTGTCACGCGCTGCCTCCTAAAACGTTACCAAACTAACACCCCCCAACCCCCTTTCCCCTTGCATAGGAAACGTCTGGACTAGTGTCTACATATTGTTATAGAAGTCTATTGTGTTGAAATTAAGCTGATCGCATCGCACACAAAATACGTGAGTTCTATTCGCACTCAGGGGTGATATTATGAAAGTACCTCGTTTCGCTATTTTTCACAGGAATGAAGTTATCCCCCTTCTGGTTGGCTTACTTAAGTTTAAATAAGACAAGCCTTCTAGCAATGTACATGTGTATCATTCACTGATATGGGACATAGTAAGCACATTATTTAGTACACGCCAGCTGCCCTTTGTTTTATAAGGGCATCTACAACATTGCAATATCATATCTTTACTACATGATTTTGAATACTTACCACCCTGACCTGAAAAATCGGCCAGTTAGACTGTTAAAATGATATGCTCGATGTTAAGAGATCAAGAAGAGAGCTTTTTCACCCCACGCCCTGTCTCTAGGGAGCACATTACCAGCACACCAACAGGAGCTATCCACTCTATCAACATTCAAATCAGCGCTAAAAAAAGCATTTGTTTCTGACCAGCTTTAATGAGTATTGACCGAAATTCCCAATACACATAATAACATGTTCTTTCAGTATATCATTTTTGTCCATGCTGTTCTGTGGCTGGTGGCTGTGCGTATCTATCGATGTTCACATGTGCGTCGAGCGCACGCGCGAGTGCGTGTGTATGTGTGTGTGTGTGTGTGTGTGTGTGTGTGTGTGTGTGTGTGTGTGTGTGTGTGTGCGTGCGTGTGTGTGTGCGTGTGTGTCCCTGAGTGTGAAAACTGTCAAGGAGATGCAGGAAAAGGAAGTCTTTGCATTACAAAGAAGTACCGGTATGCATTTGCACAATGAAACGTTTTTTGTTGTTTTGTTAGTAGGCGCTTTTACGCCCATATCGACAAAAAGTAAATAATTTATTACGGAGATAACAACAACTCCCAACATAGAGAAAGGAATACTCGATAACAATTCTTCTCGCCTCGAAATCGAACCCGGGTCTTCTTCGTGTGACGGAGAAGCGGCAAACCGCTACACTCTAGAGGCTGAAAAAGCCACACAAAAAAAAAGACAAAAAAGACAAACACCCCCCACAAAAAACCCCAGCAAAATAAAAACAACCCCCCCCCCCCAGGTATGTCATGTAGTTGAGTTGTACTTACTACAGAAGAGCACTTTTATTTGAATCTGCATCATGACGATGACATGCTAGGTTTTTATAAAATGTTTTGGCTTTAAAACAGTTTTTGTTCTTTTGTTAGTTGTGTACTTGTGTGCTTTATTCTTTGGGGTTTAGTATTTTATTGTTCCTTTACACTAGAGCTTTTTCAAGTGTCGACGGTTCGTTACAAATCTATAAACACGGACGTAAACATGCCTCTGCTGAGCCATATTAAGATTCATTAAAGACGTACGCCTTATATTCGTTTGGATTCTTCTTATACCTCTTCTCCTTCTAATGTTTATAGATTGGTTTTTCCTTTCACTAAGAAAAAGAAAACTTGCTAAAATTATTATTAAACTCGACTGCCTCACCCCCCAAAAAAAAAAAAACCCACCCTCCTTGCAACGACATATTTTATTAGCACTTTTTCTGAAACAGACATTGCAAAGGCAAGTGCAAAGGCAAACTATTATATTATTATATCAACACATGCAGAGAGACAAGGAACTAACGAACTCGTTCACATAAACAAAAGTGCACAGGTCCAGCTGCTTATTTTTATTTCATTTTATTTTGTTTGCTCTTTTAGTGTAAAGGCTTACTGTGTAGTTGAAGCAAGAGTTAGCGTATCTGCTGTCAATCCGTTGTTTTGTTGCTGGTTTTTATTTGGGGTTTTGTTTGTGATCTTTATCTCTCGGTCAAGTTTTTTTTTTTTCGTTTTTATCTTCGTCTGTGCTTTAAAAACTAAAAAACCCCACCAAAAACCAACGAAAAACTAGTAACAACAATAATTCGTTCTCATTTCCCCGAAATGTGGTCGTCTGCGTGCCATCTTGCATTATACAGTATCTCGACAACTCAACATCTCACCACTTTGTTTCTCTGTCTGGTGTCTGTCTACTCTTCCTTAATCTGCCCCTCTATATCCCAAAACTAATCTCTTTCGCCCTATCTCTCTATCTATGTCTCTCTATCACTGTTTCTGTCTGTCTATCTGTCTATCTGTCTATCTGTCTATCTGTCTGTCTGTCTGTCTGTCTGTCTGTCTGTCTGT
>NW_004797284.1:437283-439048 GCF_000002075.1 Aplysia californica | reverse complement strand
GTGTGCGTGTGTGTTTGAGTGTGTGTGTATGTGTGATTGTGTATATGTGTGTGTTTGTATGTGTGTGAATGTATACGAGTATGCGCTTGCTTTCGAAAACTGACCAGAACCTGGATCGGGTAAGTATGTGCACTAAAAAAAGATCAAACAAACGCCAGCAATCGCTACGGATGAGAACGTCCCCCCGTCTCACTGACCATTACAGGGCAGGCTTTCAAAGGACCAACTCCCCGGGCCCACACAAAGGGGGCGAGGACGCTGAAAATTGGCCACGGGGTTATCCTAGGCTCATTGAAACCCATCTTCCGCTGTGGTCTGTCCATCCCCCCAGTCTTATCTCGATCTATTGTACTCTACTTCATGCTCTTCCCACATTGCCACTTTGGCGATAACTGTTTGCTTTTAGTTTCTGGGATTTTAGATCGCCAACAGAGGGGCCCTTTCCTCTACAAGAAGACGTACATATTAGGGCGTTAAGTCCCTTGTGTCCCGACACTGATTCTATAATACACTAGTTCAACTGCTAATTTTGTCGAATGTATTGAGTTTATTGGAGATTGAATGGGCGCCATTTTGAAGGTTTTCAGGACAAATTGAGATAAGTTCTCGACGGGTCTGGCTTTTGTTTGCGCAAATTACGGAGGGTCTTCCGAACAATTTTGTGGTCTCTGAAGACAAACAAGAGGCAGACTGAACTATTCTTCGCTTTATTTTGGAAATTGCCGTCACTTTCACTGCACTGACTTGCCTTCGAGGCTTTGATTGAAGTAACAAAGAAAAACAGGTCTACTGGCTGCGCCTTTTTTTTTAAACTTCCAACGCCTTCCCCTTTCCCACATGCCATGTATGATGTTTTGGCTTCGTGAAAATACAATACAGATTAAAATGACAAATCTTTAAATAATCTTTTCGACAGCAATAAATTTAATTCCTTTTAAGCAAATTCTAATTTATGCATTCTGTATTACAGTTTCATATTTATCTTAGTACAATATCATAATATTCAGTAACATTGATTGCGTGTTATTTTCAGTAACTTAGAATCCAAAACAAAGAATAGAAAAGCTGCTAGACTGCGTCTGAAACATGTTATGTCATGTGTCTTAGATCACGCAGTCATGTTATCTACGTCACGTACCGACAATCTGTAATCAAGAATGGCGTGGAAAGCGATTTGGCGCTCGCTCGATTTCGTGTCCCTGAATGGGGGAACACAGGGGAACACGGAGGAAAACAGTGGAGAATAAGTGTGTAGAAAAAGAGCTGGTATAATAAAGTCAGCAAGTATATCAATGCGTTTCTGTTTGAAATTCCCGATATTCATAATAGTGCTTTTTTAAGTTTACCATTAGGTCATCCATGCAAGAGCAAACATGATGGGAATTTCAAGTTCTAACTAGGTGTAACTTTTTGGCTATGTTAGTTTAGAAGTAAGTAGTGGAAAAAAGACGATAGAAAGGATGAGGAAAGAAAAACAGCTTATGTTATTCCGAAACAATATGAACATGACTGATAAATCAGCACATTTACAATTCTATTGAGAAAAAGAACAAGTTAATATCCCCCCTTTGGGAATGACCTAAAGACAACTTTAGTTAGTAGCAGGGGCGAAGGCTGACTTGTTTGACAGGGTAATCAAAGTGAAACGGAACCAAATATTATGGCCTGGAGATATCACACAAGGATCTTACTCGAGGCGGCGACTCTTACTCTTAAGTTGTGTGAATGAAAACAAACCCGGAATTCAACCGGCAAAATAATCAGG
>NW_004797284.1:433588-436050 GCF_000002075.1 Aplysia californica | reverse complement strand
TGGGACCTGCCATTTTTGCGGACTTTTAATAAACTTGATGAGAGAAAACTTGGGAAAGCATATTGGTGTACTGGACAGCATTTCAAACATATTATCACATAAAAATAAGCATAAAAATGTGATTAGACTTATTGAACTTTTGTTGAAAAATAACTCAACAAATACACAAATATCGAAGATAATCTAGCTTAATTAATTATGTCCCCCGTCATTCCAACGATGGTCTGTAGCCCAGAACCGATTCTGTTCATTTTTATAAGAAGCTCGCTAATTGTTATAAAATGTTTTAAAAATACCTTTTGACTACTCTACCTATTTATAATAATTATTATTAATGACAATTATAATAGATTCCACTTATATAACGACCCCTCCTCCTCCTCCTCCTCCTTCTCCTTCTCCTTCTCCTTCTCCTTCTTCTTCTTCTTCTTCTTCTTCTTCTTCTGGTTGTTTATGAGCATGTTGGAAACAATTTGAATGATAATTTCTCGTTGCTGGAATATATGCGATACCAACAAGTTTCAACCCTTACACCCCCGATGTCGATCATAGTTTATTGCAACGTGTTGTAAATATTCAAGGTACCTACAGACAAAATGCTGTTTGTTTGAAAGCCGGTAATTTTAATTCCACAGTCGCAACAGAAATAACAGGTTCAAAAGTTAATATTCCGCGATGTTGGAAACCAACCACTGCATTTTGAGCAAAATGTGGAAGACATGACTGTTACAAAATACGGTTGTATTGCTGTTAATCAATCAAATATTATGTCAAAATACCGCTTGACTACGTTGCTCGGTCGTGTTTATTGTTTTCCTCTGCTATTGCAGAATTGATATTGTACGAATTTATCACACAATAATAGACACATATTACACAATTTCGTAACTTAACCGGGAGTTAAGCGTGAAGAAAAAAGGAACCCATATAATTTACAGAATATCATGCAATCGACAAATGTACATTGTAAATATCCCACACACATGCTGGAATATAGAATACCCTTTATTGTTCTAATCAACCTTCCGAAGAACGAAGTGCAGTAGTATTCTGGTGGTTTTGAAAACAAAATGGATCGATTGATGTACATGTATTACTTCCTCACCTTTTCTGGGTAATCGGGACAGGAGGGTAGGGGTCTTTTAAAAACAATGGAGTTCTATTATTTTTCCCTTCAAATACAGATACGATTTCGGTGGCTTATTTCTCCATCAAACTCGCCTCGGGGGCATTTCACCCCCCCCCCCCCCCCCCTCCACCCCTTTTATCCAGACTTGGGAGTAGGGTCTCCTTCCACCCAATACTATTTACACGGGTAGGAGGAACGCAATTCCGTTTATGGCTGTCGGGCTGTTCACTGTCTTCACTAGCAACCGTTCCCTTCTGCTCTGACCCTCGTAATCTCGAAAGCATCTAAGGGAAAAGCATAAATATAGACGGGAAGTCTTGCATGGGCCTTTCAGCTCGCCCAAGTCTTCTGATGCAAACATCGATATAGTGACGTGGTCAAAGTGAGGTGGGCGAGATGCGAAATACTACACTGGTTGATTGCTGGTCAGTGATAACGTTTGCGGGCAATCACTATCTGTCTGATGAGTGGGGTTTGATCCCTGCTGTAGGCTATGAGCCAGTCGGTGCAACGAGGTGCTCGGTTCTGCTTCAGCGAGTTTTGTTTTGGCCCAGTTTTGATTTTCCGTGTTCTTGTTGGATGACTCATTACATTGGCACGCATGGTGTGGGTTAATTCACTTCTTGTCAGAGGATAAAGAACATAAAAGAGATCAACAACGTTATTTTTTCCCCATTTCAGACTCCGATTTCTATTTAGGTTGGCTGCTGTCAATGTCGGGTAGCCTTTTTTTCTGTTTATATTCATTGTTATTATAATCAGTAATAACAATAACAACAATAGTAAGAATATTAGTATTAATAATAATAATTATTATTATTATGTTATAAGAAGAAGAAGAAGAAGAAGAAGAAGAAGAAGAAGAAGAAGAAGAAGAAGAAGAAGAAGAAGAAGAAGAAGAATGATAATAATAATAATAATGACAATAATAGTTTTTTTTAAATAACAGTATTAATAATAATGGTAATAGTAATAATAATAGCGTCGGTGGCCTAGTGGTTAGGCTCTCGGACTCGCAACCGTAAGGTCGTGGGTTCGAATCCCGTCAGGGGCCCGACGTTGTGTCCTTGGGAAAGGCACTTTACACGAATTTTCCTCACTTCACCCAGGTGGGAATGGGTACCCGGCTATAGACAGCGAAAGATCTTGTCAGTTTGTTAGTGTTTGAGCGCTTAATCGGCTGCTTGCACTGTATGCTTCCCGGGAAGCTGAGAATGTTTCGGAATGTTCTATGGTCTGCTGGGGTAATAATATAGTGTAAAGCGCATAGAGCCTGCTGTTGAGCGGGGATATGCGCTATACAAATGCTATCTATTATTATTATTATTATTTT
>NW_004797284.1:427186-431180 GCF_000002075.1 Aplysia californica | reverse complement strand
TTGGTGGTGGGAGGGGGTTGGGGAGAGGAGAGGCAAGGACTGATATTTTTCTCTTTGAAAAAAAAGGGAAAGGGTGGGTCAGTACTTGGATGGTGGAAAATCTACATCTCACAATCACACTTTGGTTTCGTGCTGTAAAGGTGAGCAAGGCCTGTTTCTGATTATTTACAGCGATAGACGGTCTCATTGACTCGATTAGGATCATTTAGGACGTATGGTGTTTGGGCACCGTGGGATACTAAACCCATGTAGAAAGACAGAGGTATGGGATACGAAATCTGTCCCAACAGGAAAATAAAATTCAACCCGCACTATGTGAACGCCAGACTGAGAACCCAAACATCAGACTCCAGAAGTCTGTGTGTGTAGCATCATTTTTTAAAAATCTTTCATGTAGAGCTATTTTTAAAAACTCATTCAGGACGTATCAGACACATTATTATATCCAATCACTCACAATGCAAAGGCAATGTTTCCACACATTTCAAACAGCCATACACAAAAGAAAATCATAAGTCTGTATACTCCATTGTAAGCATGATGTTGCATGCCTTTTACAGTTTCAGGTAAAACAAGGAGAGTATACAAATGCGTTTAAATAATGAAGTTATGCATCAAGACAGAGCATCTTCAAACGGTGTCGAGTGCCCAGAAAGCTCATCCTCAATGAGTAATTATGGGCTCAATAACTTTTTAAGTCATTAAGTTAATATGCATGGACTCTTCTCATCCCGCTTTGCAGCGTTGGAATCCTGCTGTGGTGTTCTTGAACTCTGGTTGGTACAGTCCCTTTCCAAGGCTCATGACCCCCTTGGCTCAGTTTTTTTATATTCTCTTACAAAACTTTACCCTTCAAAGGGGCGTTATACCTCCATCCGACCCAACCAGTAGCTTAGCTTAAAGGTGTGTGTGCGTGCATGCGTGTGTGTGTGTGTGTGGGGGGGGGGTTGGTCGTGTCTGTGTGTGTGTCAGTGTGTGTGTGAGCGGAGGGAGGGGGAGAGGGGGACTGAGTTTTTAAGTTTTAGTGGAGGTTTTACGGCGCTCGCAACTGCCAAAAGATTAGAGGTGTTACCAGAGAGTAACAATCGTAAAAAGAAGAAGGGGGGATAAGGACGATACATGCTTGATAGGAAAGAAGAAGCAAACCACACCAGAGCACCCTCCAACCACAAAAAATGCACCATTATATATCCATGGAATAACTCATAAACGATGGAGTTGAATAACGGACAAATTTACATAAATTGCTACATCAAAATCTCATTTGGTTGAGAAAAAAATTTCTCAATATTTTATAAGGTATTTAAGAGTTTCTCTTTTCATCGAGGAACAGAATACATACAATTTCATTCTAGGGAAACATAATTTCACTCAAATAACAAGTTGTATCGAAAGATCAACAGCGTTCAGTGGGTCTCTCTCTCTCTCTCTCTCTCTCTCTCTCTCTCTCTCTTTCTCTCTCTCTTTCTCTCTCTCTATCTACCCCTCTTCTTTTTTTTTTGCTATCACAATACAACTGAACAAGCAGCCACACGATACAACGCCATCAGCCTCGGAAGAATGTACAATCACGCTGGAATATTACATTTCAAAACATCCCAAGTGTCTCAAACATTCCTTAACCTTTAGCAAAGAACTGTCTTACTGCTTGTGTAAATACTGTTTTGATCTTCTGATCTGTGCACACACGCAAGTAGGAGAAATAGGGTAAAGATACCGCGTGAAGAAGCTATCATGTGAACGGTGCAGTTATAACAAGCAAAGAAAAAATATCAACCTTTCAGCCAAGAACTTTTTTTTCATACACATAATGTATCAAGAAAACAAGTGAGAAAAAAATAGAAACAGAAGGAAAGACGTTCAAATACGAAATTCTGCAGAGACCATGCGTCTTAGAAAACGATGATATTCGGTCATTTGCTGTCTTTGCTTACGATTGTAAATGTTTTACAAGCGCCTCCATCGACACAAATGAAACAATGGGAGAACAACTACTTCGACTCTTTTTTTTCAGGGTTTGCCTGGATCGTGCGAGATAATAATTGCAATAATTATGATAATAATAATAATAATAATAATAATATTAATAATAATAATATCTCATAATAATAATAATAATAATTATTATTATTATTATTATTATTATTATTATTATTATTATTATTATTATTATTATCATTATTATGAGATATTATTATTATTGTTTTGGATGCTTATGTAGGGATTTTGTTTATTAAGCATAGATTTTCTTGAAAGTTTCAGCTCAAATTTTATAATTCAAGATTACTGAACGATAATGATGATGATGATGACAATAATAATAACAATAATAATAACAATAGTAGTAGTAATAATAATAATAATAATAATAATAATAATAATAATAATAATAATAATAATAATGGAAGATTGCATTTATATAGCGCTGTATCCCATACGAGCATAAGGTCTGAGCGCTTTACATCGATTACATGATCATTGAACGTACTTCATTCACACAATATAAAATATTTCACAATAAAAAAGAAAACAAGTTCAACCAGATAAAGATGAAACTGTTTTCAACCAAGCATTAATTATATACACGTAAGGACAGCAGTGAAAAAAGACATATCAGCACCAAGTAAAACACTACTACTAAGGCTGAAACAAATTCGTCTTGAGCAGTCGTTATAACGCAATAGAATTAGTTGTTTCTCGAGATCCTTCCTGTGGTAAGTTTCAAATTTTAGGGTAAAAAAAAAAGAAAAAGAGAAACTTCTCTCAGGAAAAGATCTTAATTTCGTTCTAGAGGGTCTGAATTTTGTTGCGTCATCGATGACCGTAACGGACGGATGAAACAATCAGGGTTAAAAGCTCAGAGATAGATATGATGGAGTATTTTAAAAGCCCTCCCGTGTGGTTCTCGGGGCCCTGTCCAAGAGACAGTGGAGCAAAGAATAGGACCACTGTATCCGTACCGCGCATGTCGTAGAAGGCGACTAAGGTTGGTTGGGCAAAGGGTTAGCAGCCCATTCCCGTAAAACAAAAAGCAGCTACAAAAACATCAACAGCAAAAACAACACGACTGCCAGTTCTGGAAGGTGGAGGACCTTCATCACCGAGGAGAGGAGAGATTTTAAAAGCAAGAGGTTTTGTATGTATACAATATGAATAGTACAATGCCAACATAAAAACAATGCCTTAGTATCTAAAGAAAAATACCCAAAATACGCAAACGCATACTGAATCTCCAAAACAAAGCATTGATTGAGACGAACCGAAACAAAGACTGAAATAGAATCAAATCTTGGAAATGTTCTGAGTTGAACACGTACTTTGAACAGAAAACAAACACCCTTGAACGAAAGCGTTTTTCAAAGCCAGATCTTTGACGTAGTAGCTGTGTGAGGATTTATTCTTTTTCAAATAAGGTCCTAGAAAATATTGTTTTAAAAATGGTTCATTTGGACTTTCTAATCTGTCACCGAAAATGAATACACAGACAGACAGACAAACAGACAGAAAAACACGCGAATAGACAAGCAAACCTACAGTCTAAATAGATAGATAGATAGATAGATAGATAGATAGATAGATAGATAGATAGATAGATAGATAGATAGATAGTACCAACGTTCAATGACAACACAGACAAGTGTGCCCTCGTTAGAAGCGCTAGGTGAGCAAAACATGGTTGTTAATGCACTTAGACATAACTCGATTATGGTGTTCGAGATAATGGCGGTTCGACGTTAGACTGAATAGATTAAGCGGATTTACCATATACCAAAGGTATTCATACTGGAGGATTTCAGACTGAAAACGTATAATATGAATTTTGATGTGCATCTAAATTCGATTTCAGTCCCATATGAGATCAAGGCCGAATGAGAAACGAGATCCAAAATATGCATGAGCTTCCCGACACATTTTTACGTCCTTTTTTCAAAGCAAAGAAAAATTATACCGTAGGTTGGTGTAAGCCTCTGCACGTTTAAGTTTGTGGAAATGA
>NW_004797284.1:402186-422186 GCF_000002075.1 Aplysia californica | reverse complement strand
ATTATTATTATTATTGTTATTATCTGTATTCTTACAGTCATTATCAATATTACTATTATTGCATGATCACTAAGACTTGCTTTGTCTGTAAGCGACGTGGAAAAGAAAAATGGTAGGTATCGAAGTACTGGTCGATAATGAGCGCCTAAGGTTTACCTCAAGGCGATGTGGTGAGAGCCTTTGAATGTGGTGAGCAATAATCCTTTCAGTTAATTGACCTCACCATTGAAATGAAAGGAAAGACCAGGGAGTGGAAATAACGCCGGCTTTCAGGGAGAAATCTAATAAGAAACAATAAAGCGTGAGGGTTTTATTGGAATGCCAGGCCTATTTTTCGGATATTTTTTCACGACACGTTGCAGGTTGGAAATTTTGCAAAAGATAACGAGGCATTGTTGGTAATTCTGCGCATTAGAACCATATCTAATGTTTACTTACCGCAAGTGTGGAAAAGAAACGGTGAATTAGATCCACGGCTTACAGAATCATTGTCCTTTTCCCCTCACCACAGGGTTATAGGTTGGTAGATTTTGTTTCCAGTTTTCTTAAGGTATGTACAGTCCACTCCCATTTTTCCTTTTTGACTTATACAATAGTTTGCATGTATGTATGCGTGTAAACAAGAAATACCTGCTTTTCTAGAGAAACCATTATAAAGATAAAGTCCTCAGCATGGACTCGCATAAATAATAGCTCAGAGTGTGTATGTGGGGTATAGCTCTCTCTCTCTCTCTATTTATATATCTTATTCTCTGTCTCTGTGTGTATGAATAAGTGAGTGAGTGAGTGTGTGTGTGTGTGTGTGTGTGTGTGTGTGTGTGTGTGTGTGTGTGTGTGTGTTTGTGTGCCTGTGTGCCTGTGTGAGAGAGAAAAAAAGATAGAAAGAGGGAGAGAAAGAGCGAAAGAGAAAGAAAAAGAGAGAAAGAGAGAGAAAGAGAGAGAGAAAGAGAGAGAGAAAGAGAGAGAGAAAGAGAGAGAGAAAAAGAGAAAGAGAAAGAGAGAGAGAAAGAGAGAGAGAAAAAGAGAGAGAGAAAGAGAGAGAGAGAAAGAGAAAGAGAAAGAGAAAGAGAAGAGAGAGAGAGAGAGAGAGAGAGAGAGAGAGAGAAAGAGAGAGAGCGAGAGAGAGGGAGGGAGGGGAAGGGGGAAGGGAGGGAGGGAGAGAGGGAGGGGTAGGAATGAATAAGAAATCAGACTTACAAATGCGAGAATGGGATATTTCCAAGCAGCTGCCACCCGACTCTCCATCTCACAATGGTTCTCCGGGCCGAAGAAAGCTATGGCACCTTCTTTCCATTGTTCTGAGGACAGAAAAAAATGACAGTGAACATAAGGTGTTTTCTTTAAAGAGTAATATATTCCAAGAGTCATTTAATTGAAACAGAGAGAAGTATATCCAAAC
The DNA here is from genome assembly GCF_000002075.1 of Aplysia californica. Lineage (NCBI taxonomy): Eukaryota > Metazoa > Mollusca > Gastropoda > Aplysiida > Aplysiidae > Aplysia > Aplysia californica. The sequence continues at coordinate 420,787 of NW_004797284.1, read as the reverse complement.
AAAGCCATTCTGAGCTGTTCGTAGAAACAAAACTGTGTGTTTGTTTCTTTAAATAAAAAGAATCGCAACAATACAATACTGGTTATTTAGTGCTGGTAAAAAGTAAGGCATAATATAAGCCGAATTACAGGAGGGGGGGGGGGGGGATAAAAGAAGCCAGACCTACACATGACGCCCTTCAACCAAAACAAAACCGTATTTAACAAAAAGCAAGCAAACATTTTGCGTGATTAAAATTGTATCAAAAGCGATGTTCACTGCCCTACTCAACTAAATGTACGTTATTTTGATGAACAAGCACCTGGTCCCTCGTCTGGGCACTTGTTGAAAGGAAAAAGCAACTTATATGCTTGGAAAGTCATCTAAGCCCCATAAAAAAACTATTTATCGATCTATGTCTTAGATTCAAACCAGGGTAATCCAAGGAGGTACTACCTGATATGAAGACATGGCTTTACATAGCATTGGATAAAAAGAGAAATAGCGCATTTTTTAAACAGACTTATAAACAAAGCGCGAAATACTGAAACGATAGAAAGTTCGTATGATTATTTGGTTCCCTTTAAGGACAAGCGGGCTAACCCAGATTTCGGGGGTTTCCAGAAGTCTTGACCTACACCAAAAGTGGGCATTGTCCTACCTATAGGAGAAGTTTGGTTTCATTGGTGCGTATATTTGCTCGGTGGTACAGAAAACTCTACTTGTCTTTTAAAGAAACTGAACAAAGGGCAAAAACTTTTCCTTCGATTTTCTAAAATTAGCATTTTTCTGGAAAGCCCCCTCAACTATTTTTGCCCCTTGTTCATATTTTGACACCACGCCTTAAGAATAATGTCTGGTTTGAACTCAAGGTAAAAATTTTACGTCTCCACCAATACAATTTAAATGAGCAAAGAGGTGGTCTTCTTTGACCCTGATTGTGAAACCCTACCCGACACTAGATAAAAATTTCATCACTTCCCCTCGAAGGGATCGATTTCATATCTTCTGCATTCAAATGCTAAAAGGCTGAGCGTTTCACATCAGACGCTTGTCCAAGAGGTTGGATGGATCAAAACGTAATAAGGAAAGTCTAACAGAGAAGTTTCAAGATATCAAGGGATGAATACGTTAGAGTTCAGAAGATTTAGAAACCCTACATTCCCCAAAAAGGCTCGGAAATCTTGTTTCAAAAATGCTTCCATCGTCATCTTCAACATTGACATTGAAAAGGCTTTCTGAACGAACTGTTGTGATGGGCTTTAAATGTTTCTATTCCTTTTCCTGGTGTTGATGAAATGTGGTCGTTATCGTATGCATACATTGTAGAATCTAATTAAATCTCCTTGGTAACAAAAGTAAAAGTTAGGGCTAAGGTAACTAGGGCCAAGTAAATATTATTTTCGTCACTTTTCGGGTTAAGATATTTTATCGAAAAACAAATTTATTACAAGGAAGGAGTTCCATTTTATGACACATCCTCGTAGAAAAAAATGTACTTCAGTCATATTTATGGTGGAACCTTTTGATTCATTCTTTTCAAATGTCAGTTACAAAAAGTGGATTTTTTTTTAAAGAACAAATTATAATTTGTGTTTATAAGTACAGTTACCACTGATATGTCTTCCCAGTCGCTCCCTGGGAAGCCTTAGAGGGAAAAATGTTGTGCCATTTTAGTAACCAAAACATGTCTAACTTACTTACGTTTACTCAAGACCCACTTCCTTTTTTTTGCTTTTCCTACACTGAATGAGCTGGACCACCAGAGGCTCAGCCGAATTATCGCGTCTTATTTACAAGACCGGCATCAACTATGCTATTTCACTCTGATTTAATTTGGTCAAAAATCATTTTTGATTGTCCGTTTATATAATTCAGTTAAATTATTATTTTTGTAGTTTGATAATTTATTGTTTTTCTTTTACTGGAAGCTTTCAGTGAGTTAGCACAGTTGCGGTCACATTGAGCGTGGAGTGGATATGGGCAATGGAAATAAAACCAAACAGATTTAGAAAAAAAAAAACCCAAGTCCAGAAGACCATTAGACCGCCCTTCGCCCACCTAAGCGTTTTACGATGAGACAGTTAGACAGAGTGGCGATTTGAGAAAGAAGTCACAAGGGACATTGATTAACGTAGCCAAAAGATAGATAGATAGATAGATAGATAGATAGATAGATAGATAGATAGACGGATAGATAGATAGATAGATAGATAGATAGATAGATAGATAGATAGATAGATAGATAGATAGATAGATAGATAGATAGATAGATAGATAGATAGATAGATAGATGATGGATGGATGGATGGATGGATGGATGGATGGATGGATGGATGGATGGACGGACGGACGGACGGACGGATGGATGGATGGATGGATGGATGGATGGATGGATGGATGGATGGATGGATGGATGGATGGATGGATGGATGGATGGATGGATGGATGGATAAAATAAGAAAGACAGATGGAAAAGATGGAAATGAAAAAAGGGAGAACGAGAAGAAAGAAATAGATCGAGAGAGGGAGTGGGAGAGAGATGGAGAGAGAGAGAGAAAGAGAGAGAGAAAGGAAAAGACAGAGAGAGCGAGAGAGTAACTGTGAGAGAAAGAGGCAGAGATACACTTAGACAGAGACTGGCAGAAAAAAAATACGGCAGGACAGACTGTCGAGCATTCAGCTAGTAAAGAGAGGAGATACACATTAACGAAGGTAGTGAGAGAGAGAAAATGAATAGATAGATAGATAGCTAGATAGCTAGAGAGAGAGAGAGAGAGAGAGAGAGAGAGAGAGAGAGAGAGAGAGAGAGAGAGAGAGAGAGAGAGAGAGAGAGAGAGAGAGAGAGGGGGGGTAAAGAAAGGAGAAAGAGAAAGAGAAAGAAAGAGGGAGTGGGAAACAGTGTCAATGAGATGGGTAACGAGGCACGGAACGTAAGGTAAACAAAGAAAACACAGTTATAACGTTAATAGAGTTAGTCAGACAGAAAGTCTCCGTCGCTGTCTGAGTGTAGATTCTTGCCAGCCCACCAGACGACCCCACTGTCTCAATCCCGAATGCAGGCTCAACTTTTCGCTTCTACTTTGCATTACATAGTCTTCCGCAACAGGGGAACGAAAATAGGAAAAGAGGGAGGGTTGGGGGAAGGGAGGGGGAGGGTGGTGGAGGGATAGGGGATGGGGTGGTAAAGGAGAGGGGTAAGTGGAGGGGAAGGTAGCTACTTGTGAAGAGAGTGAGAGAGAGACAAAGATCTTCCTCTGAGATAAAGACAGTATGAGATGTTTGAAATGGCCGTTAAAAAAATAAACAGACGTACACGGAACAACCCGTTGTCGAAAAGCAGGGCTAGAGTATCGACTCAGCATTCGGCTTCTAGAATATTTTTCAATGTATCCGTATGTAGTACCCACATGTATGTCATTGCAAAGACTGACCGTTTGACCCAGCGGTAAGAGTACAAAAAAACACAGGGTTGAGAGGAGAAGACTATAAATGACTGTAGTAAATCACTGTGAAGAAATGGTCATGTGTGGCATGTTAAATGTAATGTAATGTTTTCAAAGTGCCTATAAACACCCTCAGGTTACTTTAAAGCTAAGACCACACATTCGAACGGCAGCCGTCAATCGAAACGAGCTAAAACGGGGAAAACTTTGAATGACCAGATTAGAGCGCCCATTACAGCATTTCGTAGGAGATAAACTTGGGGAAGACGGTGTACTTTCACAGGTGTGTTGACAATGTAAAGATTTTTTATATTGTTCACTTATGGGTAATCTCATCCTTTGAAGACATTGCAACAAACTAAATTCTATAAACGAACCTTTTAAGCATTATTTGAACCATCTTATGTGACTTTTTTTTTCTTATTGAGAATACAATCAAACAGAACACTTGCAGAAAAAAGATGATCAAGTTTCAATTACTCTTAAACTTGTGAAGTCGGATTAAGCAATCGTAAAGGATGACATACATTTGACATTTGAATTTGTCAGCCTTAACATGACTTTAAAAACACTATTGGGATTTTCATTCTTAGATCAACACTCGATCAGAAAAACTGCATGATGGTGGATAGGATTACGAGTGTAAGCCACTCATTTCAACAGCCTCGACTTCATGGGAGCACATAACATTACAATTTGAAGGTTCCTACCTGATACCGGTGGCAGTTTTTCTCATTTAATTTGAGGAGCCATTGATTATCTACTGGTTTGGTATTTACAATCGATACCCGCATTATGGTGTAAACCCCATTGTATCTGAAAACCTGGAAACAATATTGTCCACAATCGTTAACATTATTTCATAATTTGGGCTGATTTTCTATGAAATCGTATTTTTTTATCCGTTCAAACAAATTTCTTTTGGTCTTTGCCTACAGATGGAGGAAAACACAATATCAGTGCGTGCCTTTTAGAGTAAGGATGGAATGAATGGATGAATGAATGAATGAAGTAAGGGATGAAGGGATGAATGAATGAAGGAAGGAATGAATGAATGAATGAATGAATGAATGAATGAATGAATGAATGAATGAATGAATGAATGAAACTTGACTTAGATAAATACATAACAGACATTATTAGGCAGGGACATTGTCTGAGAGATAATATCTAGATCAATAGTTAGACATTCAATATAGCTATATACACAAATGGATGCATTTATAAATACCTAGATGGATAAATAGATAGACAGAAGCAGGACACTGTAACCTTCCTTTTAGAAAACTGACACCCTACAAAAGAAAACCCGGAGGTTTCAAAAGACGAGATGTTACGTCACGACTCGTCATTGGCAGCCAATACCAACACCCAGTTCCTGAGTCACTCTCATATAAAAGGATCTAGGATTCTTCAAAAGTCTTTTGCGTCTTTTGGGGTTCACAATAACTATTACACTGCACACATTTCGCGAACTAACAGAACAGAATTAGGAGGTAATATATAACACAGATGGAAACAGGGAAACGCAGATTAGAACTAGGGAACATTTTGAGGTACGCGAAGTAGCTATAGAACAGTTTGGGAGAAGAAGCCAAAAATCACCAGCTTGAGGGAACCAATGTGTTAAATTTGAGAAAACTTAATCCGCCTCAAAATTAAAACTGCGACGTGTTAGATTTAATAAAAATGTATTCGACTGAATAATTAAGTATTTGCCTCAATTGGTATCATACTAGTAGACGGAGGCCCAGGTAAGATAGGTTCAAATATTCTGCATAGCTTTCTTGACCATTTTTATTTTCGGGAGATGAGGATAGGGAGAGTCATTTCTTTCTGCCTACAGGACTACAGAATAGAAGGTCTGGCGTTTTTGCAACAGTAGAGAGCTTAAATGTTTTTGTTTTGTTTTTGTAAAGTGTTTTACGGCGCTCACAACTGCATAAGGTCATATGAACGGGCGGGACATACCTAATCTTTTCAGTAAGTAGGAAATTTTGAATTTTGCCCTGGTGGCGACCGAAGCCTACGTTTATCGATTTTAGACTACCAAGGTATCTTTAACGTGCGCAACTTGCACACGGACCCTCTGAAATTTTTCGCCCTTGTCCGAATAGGCTAGATGTAGATCTTTCATACCAGAAGATCAGGGGTGTGGCTGAAAGACAGCAGTAAGAAGAAGCGAAGGAGTAGCAGTAGAGGCTGCAGAAAGAATCAGGAGCCCAGAGGAAGGGGCGAAGGAGGTGAGGGGGTGGGGGCAGAAAAAGGAGACGAAAGCAGACGACAGAACTTTGCCAGAGAGCAGGAAATGAAGTGAAATGAGACTTATTTAGAGAAGAAAAGTTTTCGGTCTCTACCAGGATTCGAACACTGGACCTTTGAATGAAAGGCCAACACTTTAACCTCTAGGCCACGACAGCCCCCGAGCTTAAATGTGAATTCATCTTTCTTGTCTACAAACTATTGTATGAAGTAAAAGATTCACTAGTACTATCATGAATACTTCACATGTCTCAACAAATGATAAGAGCGGTTAACAATCATAATGGACATCTAGATAGTTAGACATAAGAATGACTTTATGGCCTTCCTTTTAGGAAACTCACATCCAACAAAACAAAACCCGGAGGTTTCAAAAGACGAGATGTCACATCACGACACGTCGTTTGCTGCCAATACCAACACCCAGTTCCCGAGTCACTCTCATATAAACGGATCTAGGGTTCTTAGAAAGCTTTTTGGACGTTATTGAGTTCACTATAACTATTACATTGCACACATTTGGCCAACTAACAGTGCAGAAATAGTATTCATACAGACGGAACAAGGGACACTTTGAGATGACAGTTGGAGAAGAAGGAAAGGCTAATCAGTAAGTGGGATCAGTGGTATGAAATGTGAGAGTTAAGTTCACCGATAGCAAGATAAACTCTGTAATGTATTAAGTTTTTCTTTTTGATTGTTAAAAAGATATTTTCTGTTTGTTTTTGTTTGTTTTTGTTCTTTTACACATTGCTTGATTCGACAACGGAATTAGAGCACTGGCCTCAGTTGGTATTATAGTGAGCGGAGATGCCGACAACAATAATCTGACTAAATATGGCGAAATTATCATTTATTTTGAATATTTAGAATGGTTTTCCTATCCATTTTATTTTCTTTTGATTTCTTTTGTTTTCTCCCAGGAGAGGGGGGGGGGTCATTATTCGTAAATAAAGTGACTATGAAATCAAAGTTAAACTTTTCATGCCCTTTCATGCAATACAAACGAGCAACAGAACTAAGAAATCACAAGTACTATCATGAATTCTGCACATGACAGAACAAGTAAAGAAGGTGTTTTACAATCACAACTCCATGTCGGACAGACACTTTGACGTATTTCTTTTTAAATTACAAAACACAAAACACAGCGTGCTGCACCATCTGTCATGCGTTTCCACCTCTGCGGCCCAGAAGCACATAAACGAGAGCTGGGATCTTTATGCCGTGAGGTTGCGTCAGGCTCGACGTCAGACGCACAAACGTTAATTTTCCATTTATTGGATTTATTTAATCTCTACACCCGAGCCTGCGTCTTGAGAGGAGGTGTGCCCCTCGATGGGCAGATTAGGAGAATTCTATTTTCTTTTCGAGTTGAAGAGATGCAGAGGAAGCCACAACGGTCATTTAGTGCAAGGACAAGAAGCAAGTTAAAATGGAGGCAACAAAAAATGGAATAATAGGCATGAAAGTAAACATGACAATCTGCAACCGTTCACAGGAACTGTTGCCTTCCAGTTTAGTCATCCCTGGTATTCTTAAATCTTCAAAAAGTACCAAGGTATTGGATGGACATCTCTATAAAAATTGTATTGTTTTCTATTGTTATGGTGCTATACCTCAAACTCTAACGTCCATTGCTTGTTGGACGGACAAAAGTGTGGAGAATCTTGAACCCCTCTACCCCCCCCCCCAACCCCTCCCCCACCCAAATCAAATATAAAATCAAGACCTTCCCCGCCACGATCGAGCCTTGGCCATCCGCACCGTAGCTGATCATCATGCCAGCCATGTAATTATCGGCGCGACCGTTCAACGTTCGTAAATAAGAATATGATGAAAAGCAATACAATTTAACTCTTCCGTTTCCACTCCCCCTAACAATATTTTAAAGCAATATCGCGTTATTCTTATATTCTGTTTTGTACTCAGCATTTTACCTACTTGTGTTCAAAATATCATTCTCGATACACTGTTTCCGGACATACGTCAAAACAGACGTCATACCTTAACCCAAATTCCATTAGTTTTAACACCGTGGATCAGTGTTTTAAAAACATTGCTCGGGACCAGCATTCTGAAATTAAAATTTATTTTTTGTAAGATAAGGAAAAGTTGGGGGTGGGATATAATTAAAATTGAATAGCTTCCTGCATTCGTATAATTCTTAAAGATTACTCAAGAAGTACATTGCCAGTCTTTGTTGTATATTAGTAAACTAGATTGCGGATAACTTTAACAGGATTCTCAAGGGACGTGTTCTTGAACTTGAGTAGTTTGAAAATATTTCATTCACGTCACTTTCTTGGCCTTATACTATCGGGAAGGAAATGAACGTTGAATCACATATGATAATTATATCTCATAGAACACCTTGCAGGCTGGCCGAAAGAGGCTCTAAAACTACACTAAACATAATTTCACTTATAAACATCAGTAACTGCTTAAAGGGAAAACTATGACACGTTGACGTAATTAACTCTGGAAGACGTAGAACTTTCGTCTAATGTGTTATATTGTTTGCTTTAATAAATGTTTTACGGCATTTGCAATACAATAAGGTGAGAGGTGTTGCAAGAGAGTAAAATACACAAAAAGAAGGATGGGAGATAATGGCGATAGATATTTGATAGGAATGAAGGAGAAAACCACACCAGAGCACTACCCAAACACCCGCCGTTGTATTGTAACTCTTCCCATTCGATGCAAAACACGATAGTGTTATTTCCATAATGGGGAAGACAAAATATTATGCAATCGAAATTTTCGTGTATGCTGCGGTGGATTAAACCCAGCCAAAGCAGGCCCAGGTTGACAGTGCAACCGCAGATCGCCTCCAAAGCAATATAATTTATAACAATGATGCTCGTTTGTTTGAGAAAAGAGAACCACTTTGTGCAGGAGAAAAGCAGGCAAGACAAACAGAAACAATAGTGGGACAGACAAGATGTCAGACCAGAATAATCACCCTGGAACCATCTAAAGGTGTGTAACATATCTGCATAAGTAGCAGCACACATACAACGAGCGGCTAAACGAAACTGGTAAACCTAAACGAAACAGTTAAATCTATACGAGAACTAAGTGACCAAATAATGAACTGAACGTCATATGGGTCATCTGCTATCATCATAACGAAGATTAGCGCAAAAAAATAGCATAAACCATATAAACCCCTCCCCCCAAAAAAGAAAACGGGAATAAAAAACAATATAAAAAAACATAAAGAAAGAACGAAATAGATAAATAAAAATATAAAATTAATACATTCTTGTTTTAAAATGATATAAACTGAAAAAAATAAGATAAAATAAAGTAAATAAAATAAAATTTAAAAACCTCATAAATTTCCTTTTCAAACGCAAAAAAGCGCCGCCAGTATAAATACTTCAAACATTTCCCAAATTGTACACTTCCATACTACTGTTCGGTAATTAGGCCAATCTGTGAAACGTACTCTTCCGTAACGTGAAAAAAAAGAAGCATACTATGTATAGCCATTCTCCTCTCTATCATCAATGCGTCCGTTTGACGAAGAGCCGGAGAAAACTCCCAGCATGAGGGTGGTCTCGGTAAAGTCATCGCCAAAGTAAACCTCCACCTCTGTGACATGACAGCGGCAGAGCCCTTTTCTGAGGGGCTAGAGCCCCCAAACACAAAGTCCTAGTCCACTAGTCCATCAAATGAGGCTTATGCCAGGATTTAGCCTCTGGCTTGGGTTACAGGTCTATACCCAATTCCATTAGGGTCTCCACCACTTCGGCTTTTGGGAGAACTGTTGCGAACTCCGAACGAGAGATAGACTCTTCACTCTCTCCCCCCTCCCCCACCCCCAATCACCTCCCCGATATCCTATAACCTGGCGTTGTTCTGCAAACAAAGACGTGTTTGTATGTGTGTGTGTGTGTGTGTGTGTGTGTGTGTGTGTGTGTGTGTGTGTGTGTGTGTGTGTGTGTGTGTGTGTGTGAAGAGACAGAGAGAGAGAGAGAGAGAGAGAGAGAGAGAGAGAGAGAGAGTGTGTGCCTGTGCGCGCGCGCGTGTGTGTGTGTGTGTGTGTGTGTGTGTGTGTGTGTGTGTGTGTGTGTGTGTGTGTGTGTGTGTGTGTGTGTGTGTGTGTGTGTGTGTGTGTGTGTGTGTGTGTGTGTGTGTGTGTGCATCTGTGTGCGTGTGAGTGTGTGTGTGAGCAAGTGTTTGCTTGTTTTATATAATGTTCTTTGATGAAGGCGTTTTCACGCCCTCATAGACACATTTCAGATCATTTTATATATGGCTACAACCCTGCCTGTCGGGGCCAACCCGCCTGAGAGGGATACAATGTCCCTACAGAGGGACCAAAATACTTGATAAATATTTTCCTAACTCGAGAATTGAACTCGGGTCTTCTGCGTGCGACGGCAAAGCACCTATCCTATACATCTCAGACGTTTGTATAAAATCTAAAGTAGACCAAGTTTTCTTCATTACGTTGACTGAAAACAGGTAACTTATAAGATCTAATAAGTATTTTAAATTTTGTATTACAGAAAGCCTTGCTAAGAGACAAGTAAGACCAGTTTTGTTTCACAAGACAGTAGTGATTGTGCTTGTTTTGTTCTACTTTTTGAGCGCTCGGTGGACAGTGCGTGTTGCTAATCAGGCCATAGCGTTCCAGAAAAAGCCACTATTAGTGAAGGCTGTGAAGCGATAGATGTTCAAAAAAGGAAAGAATAAAAATGCAAAAACAGAGGAGATAATACAATAAAGTAAAAATAAGGTGTAGATTATATCACGTCTTAGCTCAGCTATTGATGCGTTTTGGTGTACAGTTTGTCTGTTTGTTTTTCTGCAACCACACTGTGCAGTATACAAGAAGATACAGCATTGGTTTAACCCTGCTCTCTACACAGTTTTCTTATATTAGAGGCGTGACTTCAGACCCAAAGTCTGTCTCCGATACGATTGATCCAGAAAAAAGAAGAGTCAAGTCTAATCCTCTCCTTCACCTGCGCTCCTCCCCCCCTCAACCCCCAAACCCTCTTCCATATATTTAGCAACGCTTCTTTCGACATGCTTCTTTCTAAAATTGTCAAATGCGTACTCAAGTATTGTACTACCCTAGCCAAAAGTGTGCCCTCTGCAGAATGTATCGCCCTCTAACAACATAAAAATACACAATACTTTCCCACAACCCCACAGAGTCACAATCAGTCGTCTGGATAAGTCGAAGTACAAGACGGGAATGAGAAAATAAATAGAAAGATAGAAGCAATACAGGGAAAGAAAAGTTGAACCCACCTCTCGTATCATTCAACTACCATCAGATGTTGTGTTACTTAGCTAAGGGAAAATATCAAAGTGTTGTCTTACCTGTCATGACTCTAAGAGACTCCAGATCCTGACCCTTGTTGTCCCCAAGAAGGTAGCTGAGCTCCACTCCGGGCAGTACCTCCGAGTTGTTGTTGACCATATTAATGGCGTGCGTCATTGCTCCAGAAATCTTACGGCCCTCCCCCAACTCTGTGTTACCCCCGGGAATGGTCATGGTAGCGATGTACCCAAGTAGGAGATGCGTTGTGTCGTCGGTCTGATTTCCGTTGGAAACAGTCATATTCGTGGAAGATGACGATAATGACGATGATGAAGATGAAGACGATGTCGGAGAAGCGGTCGGTACTCCAGTAGGGGGACCCGCCGATGAGGAAGAAGAAGTGGTAGATGCACCGACTGATATCACAGCTGTTATTAATGTTGAGAAGTATACAAATGCAACCAGGCTGTCACCCATTTGCATTATTACTGCTGGAGTTCGTTTGTTGCTGGGCGTATTTGACGCAAAGAGAGTATGTAAGCCATGGGCTTCGTTTCTCACCCTGTAGCCTCCCATTGTTTGTAATAAATTAGCTAAGAGATTCTGGGTCCATCAAGTTAGATCCCACAGTAGAAACTTCTTGACTTGCACAGAAACAGAGTTGGGTGGTCGCATATGTCCAGCATACATGCACTTTGTTTCATTCATTGCGATCAAGAGTTGGTATACTGGACAGAATCAAGAAAATCCGTTCTGTCAGGAACCTCGTCGTTCTGTCGTACCTCAGCAGTCATCTTTTTATTCACAGTAAATAAAAAAAAACCAGAAATTAGATTCCTAATCTGGACAAAAAACATAAAACAGCATTTTGTTCCACATTTGGTGGATTTCCCCCCATTAACCCCAAACAAGGCTCACTTTACGTCAGCGATAAGAAGCGGGAATCAAGACAGACGTGACCACTTGCAGGTATGCAACAACGGATAATGCACATTGGAAAACAGAAAATGACAAATCATCAACATTTGTCTAGAAAGGCGATACGATCAATTCAAGGAAGTGGATGCTCGGGATGGAATATGAGTAAACATAACTTTTTTATTATCTTTCAGGGCAAATTTAACTATCCAGAGATAAAGGCGTTTTGTTTACAGAACCAAGAGTGAATATGACGTTCGTTTTAAAAGTGTTTGCGTGAGAGTAGGTGGATCATGGAATTTCGACAAGTACATTAGGGGGAATATGTGCGGCGAATAGAAAGGAGGCAAAATGAGTGGATGCAGCAGAGTAATAAAGGAAGACAGAAAGAATAGAGGTAGGAAGCGAAAAGAGAAAGAAATATGGTTTTAAATAAATAACAAGCAAATAAAACTCAACAGAAACGTGAACATGAAGGACTCACACGCACACACACGCACACACGAGCATACACACACATACACACACACATGCACACAAACGCATACACACACATACACACACATACACACACATACAGGCATACACACACGGAGAGAGAGAGAGAGAGAGAGAGAGGGGGGGGGAGGAAACGTAAAGAGAGTGAGCGAGCGAGAGAGACAGACAGAAACAGAGAGACAGAGAGAGATTGAAAGCGAGGGAGACAGATAGAATGAGAGCTAGCAGCCTTGGTTTAAATAAAAGGGATAAAAAGAGACCCATTGACACGATAACGACATTAAGTGCAGGAAAAAGAAACAACCAGTTGAGCCCTCTAACCACCCTCAAAATTAGAGGATGTGTCAAATTATTTAGCTTCAGTTGTTTGTTGTTGGTTTTTTTGAAATACTAGATTCTAGATTCTAGATAACGCAAACACTATTCTTCGTCCCAGGTTCATACGAGTATGTTTGACTATAATATTTGAAATGCAAAGCCGCTGACACGTCATTTCAAAGCCGAACATTGCCGGCTCTGAAAAATCAGCGTATTCTTGAGACAACGTAGGGGTTTGAAAAAGAAGTTGTAAAGATACGGAAGCACTACTTCATTGTTGTATATAAGCAGTAGAGGTCTAATCGTGGGTTTGGTGAAAATGTTACAATGGTACTTACTTACATAGCGTCTATTCCAGCCTTACGAATACATCCATTTGAATTGAACATGGATAAGGGAAATAGTAAGAAACTAGAACTATATTTCACAAAAATGCTGAAAAAAGCCATACTTGTCCATACAACACACATTTAATTTAAAGAATTAGATAAGATTCAATGGTGTGAAGATAATATAGATCTAGAATCTAGACGAAGTACCGCTATGGTTTCTCATATTATTTCTCGATAGTATATGATATAAAAGAACTATAGAACACGTTAAATATTTCACGGTGACAAAGGAAGGCACATTCCACAACACAATGCAAGAATGTTTTTAAATATACTGATTAGAAACAACGACACACTTCCTCTGTGATATCCGCTGACACGGGTTTCTGTGTGAATAAAAAGCACATGAGGCAGACCTATATCTCTTCTTCTTTTCAAGTTGAGTAGGGCGGGAAATAGCCCATATTTTTTTCCCTTCGTGTTGTGTTCTGGCGAGGTTTTACCATTTTATTTTTTGGAGCAGCTCTAAAAGCCTGACTGTGAATGATATCAGCTCAGGCGGTTGACGCAACACAGGTAATAGTATGGGTATTTTAGCTAGTTCAGTGAAAGAAAGGGGATGGGGGTTGGGAGGGGTGGGGGTGAAAAGAAAAGAAAAATGACTGACTATCTGAGCTTGTCATTGTTGTAGTGTACTTTATATTTTGCTTGTCGGTTTTATTCTACCGAAAGAACCGTTAAGTCGTGAACGAGAGTGAAAAATACAAGTGAACATAACATGATCTGTTGGGTTCAAAGCTATTGTTGCTGCCCTTTGCCACGACTTCCCTAGTTTCTTGCGATTGGTGCAGTGAGTAAACACCTAATCTACTATCGTCTTCGTCGTAATGGGTGGGCCCTTCGGCATGCACGGAAAAGTGTCCTCCAGGATTGTACCACACACCGCGTGTTGGCCATAACAGGCCAGGACAAAACAGCCCAATTCTCAATTATCTTGTCTGTGCTCAGGGTCATGTAAAATTTACGACAAAGCAAACCAAGTCCCCCCCCCCCTAAATATTTTAGTGAGCAGAATTGATCTTGTTTTCTAATGTCTAATGTTTTGAAAGCAAATGCAACTGTCCTCACTTGAAATTTCCAAACTTCTCTGCAAGGACTGGACCTATAGTAAAGTTTCGTAATTATGAAGAACCTTGCAATAAGAATTAAGGTGGACTGTGGTAAAGTTTTCATAACTGCCAAACGGGATATAACGTTTTACTTTCCTTGGAATCGTGGCGGCGAATAACATTAACGAACAGCTCATTGGAGAGCCAATGCGCCAGCCGAAAAGTCGAGTAACTTTTGTTTACTTTACATTTTACTATGGTAAGACAAGGGACCACTGTCAGTTGCACTGGGCAGCAATGAAGACACGGATAGCAATCAGGACATAATTATAAGGCTCAATCCCTTTTAGTATTCAAACGGATGTTTTCAAAAAGTGTCAAATTCCGTCTCCTACCAGCTTGCCATACCAAAAAGGGAGGAAAATCGTTTTTCCCGACTTTTTGTAGTCATATTATCTTCATGTCGATATCAAATTAAGCCCCAACCCCCCCCCCCCCCCCCCCCCCCCGGCCTCGCTAACCAAGGTAAAACTGGTCATATTATATAGATCTTCTCGTACAAGTGTAGTACCACTAGTCAGTACAACCGTAAAATTGACCACTCCCTACTGCACCCATGTGAACCCAAGTTCACCATTCTCCCTCATCAAGGTAACGTGGGAAAGCAAAAGCATTCTCATATCATGTGACCTTTACAAAGATTAACGACTCGATTAGCCTGGAGGAATTATTTGGACATGAACCACAATACATAAGACAAAAAAATCGGCTAATCCTCTGAGATATAAGCGATGGGCAGAAAGGTGAAAGAAAATATAACTAAAATCGTCCATCGTACGAAAGGAATTCAAGAAAAATTGAAGGCAAAAGAATATCTTCGTTTTGGAAATGCAAATTTCTACGATAGTTTGCTCCCTCTTGTTCTCCTTTTGTCCTATTTCGTGTAGTTCATATCGCACATTTCTGGTGCCAAAGAAAAGTTTTCATTTCGAAAGGAACGAAAGGAATTAATTAAATATCACGGCAAGTTACAGGCTCTCTGGAAGAAAACCGAAGGTTAAAAAGGGAAAAGACTGTCCCCCCGCTGCCTGCAAAATATTCTTTTGAAGTCAAATAGGTCAGATAATTATGATAGATGATATGTTTCTTCTCACACATATAAAATAAAGAAATTATATATAATATATATGAACTATTTTCATTCATTATTTTGTTAAAGTGGTTTCCGAGATGTGATGGAGGTTTGACATTTCCGAAAGTAACGATTTCTATGGTGAATTATGTGAGCCCACTACTTCGTGCTCCAAGAACAAATAATAAATACATAAATACATAAATACATAAATACACGAATAAATAAGATAAATAAATAAATAAATACACGGTTCCAATGTCAACTTGCAAAAAGCATATTGAATATACTCCTCTTTCGGTTGGCACGTTTTCCCCTCTATCCGGGGCCCTTTTAAAGACAGACTCGAAACAGCCCGGATTTTAATAATGTAGTCTGTTTCAGCTGGGACATAAAACTTTTAAAGTAAAACACAGAGTGAAGCGTTTTGAGAGAACATTACAACCGAACAAAAATCACCAGGCTATCATTTTTTAAATTACACACTTGGCAAACAAAACAAATGTCCTGTTGATTAAGTTTCAAAGCTACATTTTTTTTTATGGCGGGGGGAGGGGGGTGTATTTTGTTTTTCTTTGTCGTGCTTTCCGTCCTATAGTTTTCTGTTGAGCTCGTTCCATTTAGGATTCAGGATGTTGTGTCCGCAGTTACAAGAACCAGGAAGTGTATTTTGTCCCCATAAAAAGTTGTCTTCAAACATACCAGAGAAAGAGGAGATGGATTAACAATATGTAAGACGAGAGAAAGACGCAGAGAGAGAAAAAGAGAGAGAGGGAGAGAGAGAGAGAGAGAGAGAGAGAGAGAGAGAGAGAGAGAGAGAGAGAGAGAGAGAGAGAGAGAGAGAGAAAGAAAGAGAGAGAGAGAGAGAATGGGTGAGGGTAGATAAAAATATAGCCAAAACACTGCCTTGGCATTCTGGGTAATCTATCCTTTGGAAGTGAAATGAGGAAAGATGAACAATAATAAACATGTAATATAATTTGAATTGTCATCATAAATGGTTTTGAGAACATATAAAGAGAGAATCTAAACTTGTTAAGAGTGAACAGTATTCAATGGAGAGGAGGACAATGAGAAAGAAACAAATGCAAACTGATTTGAAACAAACAGAAAGATTGGAGTCTATAGATTATTCAAAGGGCAAAAGTAGAACTAGCCATTAAATTATCAGACTTCAAGGACCTCTCACAGTGTAGGGTGTAGGACTTCGAGAATTTGAACATGTTTTGGATTTTAAGGCCTTTGATTTAATTTGGATTAAGTTTCGACTTATTACATTTATTTCTTTACCTTCCTTTACATGGGTTCCTGGCAAGTAGCACGTCTCCTGATAACAAGGCGGTCGGTCTTTCCGTGAACCCAAGTATAGGATGCATTTACAATCCAACCATTTGACATTATTGTTGTGAAAGTATTCAACAACAATAAATCATCCCACAATTAGAGTTTCATTACGACGGTGGATAAAAAATAACGATGACAAAACATGAAGAGTTTAAAACACAGCTGGCAAAAGTAACAGTGAAAAAGACTTCATTTGAGTATGTAGATGTCTGTTTCGACTGACTAAGCAGAAGGAACACTATGAAATGGCTTTACGCAAGTGAGATTAGACACAATTCACAATAAATAAAAAGCAGATCAAAAGCAAGTTAAAGTTGAAGGAGTGTCCTTATAACGAGGGCTCTTCAACATTTTACTTCAGAATAGCCTACCAAAAGTGGTCATTTTCTGACGTGTAGGAAAAGAAATGCAAGTCTCACATACATCACAGACTCGACAACTCGGACTACTCTGATGGTCATCAATAAAGGCTAAAATGTGTCCACGATTTGTCAGCAGGTTAACTGCTAAACAGCTGAACAACTGATAGAGAGCTCAAGCAAATTCAAAAAGGGTCACGCACACATCCTTAATTAATGAAAACGCCGGAAAATTACATATCTCTCTCTCTTTCTCTCTCTCTCTCTCTCTCTCTCTCTCTCACTCTCTCACTCTCACCCACATAATTCGTCTACAGGTACAACCATTCATCACAGAACAACCCTAACATTCGAAGACATCTTCCCTACCGCGAATTCCTCGGATGTCATGTAGAACAGCGAAAAAGGGTGTGCACACATAACGTTCTGTCGAAATCGTGGTTGGTTGGCGAATGCTCTGATGTGGTATGTGCCTTTATTCCTGTCGAACATCTATCGTCCTTATATCTCTCCTCTTTTTTTGTGAGTGTTTTTGTTTATTAATCTCTTGTAACACCTCTAATCTTCGGCCCTTTTATGGCCTAAACTGTGTTGCAGGTGCCGTGAAACTCTTACAAAAAACAAAATCAAATTTGAAAGTGGTACAGTAACATTGTCTGACGTAGGAATCAGACATTAGAGAAGTTTGAGTGCGAGTTCGGTTGCAATGACGTCACAACAGACAGATTGAACCTTTCCATTTCGACTAAACGAAAACAAAAACCAACCGCAATTGTGTGCGCGCACGCTCTTATTAAACAAGCCAGAAATTCGCCGCCAAAGGGCACTCGACGCGTGAATCAGTGAGGTGATTTTTCCTCTTCAATCTCTTCCCCTCGTGCACTTCGCCGCCGCGGTTTGCCTGATCAAAAGAATCTGGCCGGGGGTATAGGGCGAGCTTCCTCCAAGCCGGTTTATGCCTCCCCTGGGATCCGCCCGTAGGCGTGATAAATCTGCGGAGTAACACAGCTAATCTCCGCGCGTCTCCCGGCCCAAATAGGAGGGGCGGTCCCAGAGCGGGGGGCGGGCCCGGCCTGTCGGCACAGCGGGCAGGACTATTAAGGAAATTACCTGTCAGGCGCACGGCCCCGTGGCCCTCCCCGATGAAAGGTCACGCCGGGCCTGAGCTGATCAGCGCTCTCGACTGCCATTGATTGAAATCAATGAAGTGCCGCTACTGGCTTCATTATCCATCACGCGAGCATCGTGCATGCACGCCCGAAAACGGCCCGATGACAAGGACGGTCGAAAACAACACATTATTATTATTATTATTAATACTATAGCCCAACTGGCACGTAGCGGGAACGGTTGAAAAGGGCCAAGTAATCAGAGAACAACCCCTTCCCTAGCACCCCGCCCCCCTCAAAAAAAGTATTTTAAAAAACCGACACTGTATCCCGATCAAAAAAGGGAGTAGTAAAAATAAAAGCCACGACGACCGAAAACAGCACAGATCAACTGGGAAGTGGATTTGAGAATGGATACCGTCGTGCATGTGATTACATTGGCCTGCTCTCTCTCTCTCTCTCTCTCTCTCTCTCTCTCTCTCTCTCTCTCTCTCTCTCTCTCTCTCTA
>NW_004797284.1:380904-398422 GCF_000002075.1 Aplysia californica | reverse complement strand
AGAGAGAAAGAGAGAGAGAGAGAGAGAGAGAGAGTGAGAGAGAAAGAGAACAACATACGTTGTTTTTATTATTGTTTTGGGTTGTATTGTTTTGGCTGATCTGATTGCGGTTTTGTCTAACCCAAAATAGACTTGTTGGTGTAGACGTCAATTATGTCAAATCAGTTTACAGAGCTGAACGGGAATTTGAGGTTTGGCAGTTTCTTTTTTTTTTTTCTTCTTCTTTTAGTTATGGACTACATTGACATATAATACGCTAGTAGGAACAAGGTTCGATAACTTACTATAATAATGAAACTAGACTCGTGAAATTGTCTACAATGTCTGGAAAACATTGTCTTGATGCATTGTCGCATCCGTTCTAGAATCGTTAATCAGTGTACTCATTTCACTGTCGTAGCTTTAAAGTAGCATTATTTTCCCTTGAATGCTATGCCAGTAAACACTGAACGAGAGCAGAATCGGTACCTATTTTTGAGTTTTTACGAAGCATGTTCCTACCGTACGGACACCCGCTGTCGTAGAATCAACTTCCATTAAGCAGCATTATCCATGATTAAGTTTTAGATCCAGATTCGGGCCCTTCACTAGTCATGATAGCACAACCATTGAAAATAATTCGTAATTCCTCAGCATGTGTTGTTTGCTTCACTGTCAATGGTAAACATTGTCACTCGCACAATTCGAAGACCACAGACCTTTGTCTCACAATAAGAAAACAAAACACGCCAAAGTAATACGTACACTCAAGACTGTAGGGATAGTTATGCCAATGATAATTATGCCAAAGTTAACAGTAAGGTTAGTATCGTTTCAAAACATGACTTTTACAACGAACTCAATGAGATACATATTCTGGGTTTTAAATCCTTGAGAAGATATGACAGTGAGAACGAAGTGAGAGGTGGTGATAAGGAATCTTAGTGTAAAGATAACAGAATGCTGGCATCGCGGGACTCTTCCACACCGCCTGGGTTTAACAAGGCAAAGTAGGTCTGGGCTGGCATTACGTCACTCAGAGCAGATAGGGCCTGAGAAGAGATTCCGAGAGGCGGGGAAAATGACAGATGGTGTGAATCGAAGGGCACTCGCTGTCGGCCACATACGGTTTTACCTTTAGAAAGCCAATGGCTGCTGAAGTGTCACTTTCAACAGGGGGCGTTAGTGGTTTTCCTGAGTGGAGACCACTGATACATTCTGTTTGAGATGGAGATGATAGTAACAGTAATAATAATATTGCTGTAGGAAGATTTTTTTAATGGCAGTTTCTTAATGAGGCAGGTCAAATACCACATCGAGTATGAGTATTGGGAAAGCTCTGACAGAAAAGAACAAAATGGAAAATTACAGCTAAAGGTGAAACAGATTCAACGGGGAAGTCACAACCATAATTCTTTTTGAAAACATATAAAACAGATGGAGAACCCAATGTATCCTTCCAGCGGACCAGTCGACGCCACGAGCGTAGATGGAATGACAGCAGGCTTTTCGGACGCAGAAAACACGAGTTCAATTCCCGCTTGGGGATTTATTTTTTTTTAAAGCACCTTCTGTTTTGTGGGATCTTGTATCACTCTTGTCCAGGGATGCTCCTAACTAGCAGAGCTGAAAAAAGTCCGCCTCCCTACAAGTCTTATTGTGTCGATGGGACGTAGAACATTTGTATTTTTTAAATCGACGACTCACCACTGCCTCCTTCTCCAGTGTCGGAATGGTTTGGGGGCTCAGACTAACACACAATGTCCAGCACACCGGAGACGCAGCTTACTAGTCGGTTGTCACCGAAATATGAAAGTCTGCGACACTGTGCAGCCTGGATCCTAAATTGTGTGTCGGGGTCACGAAACCAGAGTTGTTAATACTTTACCTAAATTGTAAGGATGGATTCTAAGATGATACTGATGTTGGTCATTATACACGTTTGCTCATAAAAACTGCTTCTGAATATGTGCTGGTGGTCATTACCCCTTCCCTGAAAAGAATGAAATAGTTTAACGCCCGAGTCGATAATTTAAGAAATGGACTACGTAGGTCATGTCTGTCAATGCCAACCCTAGAATTACAGGTACAGCTTCCAAGCAGAAAACAGACATTCTGCTCTATATATATATCAGACTCTTTCCACATAGTATATGAACTCACTTCTTCTGCGCTCGAGGGCTTAAACAATACACCATGAACATACCAATACAAAGAAAACTGAGATTAGAATATCTGAAAAAGACGACTAAATGTCTCTTTTTATCTGTGGATTTAAACGTGCTTTGTGGATGTAGTTTGAAATCTACTGGAACCCACATAGGAACACCGGCACACCGTTAGCTCAGTTGATATCATGATAGGCTAAGGAACAAATAGCCGCGGTTCGATTCCCAGACGTTCTTGAACTCGAGTCGTTTTGTGGAGTTTTCAAGGCTTTCAACATGTCTGTCTCGGTCCAATCTGAGACGTACATTCGGAGGTATCACCTCTTAAATAACTCAATGGGCTTAATAAGAAACGTTAAACCCATACAGTAATTTACTACATAGGAACACACAGTCGTGTAGAAGAGAAATAATCCTGAAGTAGGTAATGAGAATTGTTACAACGGACGAATAATTAAATTATAAATGAACACAGGCAGTTAGCAGTGGCCTTAACTTACCCGAAACAAACAATTTAGAATGCTTGCTTTCGTCTGACCATCTTTGTATCAATGTATAAAAATCGGTCATCTGGTGAAATGGCCTTCAGTGTAACTGCCAGCCCTTCTCCCCTCTTCCGTCTTCGGACTCGCCATACAATTACTCCCACCCAGTCTACCCCACACTCAACCATCATACCACACCCCGCTTGTAACCCTGACCGCAAATATCCACTTTCCTATTCACAGTCCATGTCCTGAGTGTTGCGTGAGAACTACAGAGCAGGAGGTTTTCCCAGCATTTACATAATTAGTACTCACTCACAGGGATCTGCTGGTCGGGTCATGAAATCATCGTAGGTTACTGTTATTTCTAACGTGAGGTTCTCGCAACATCGACTCTGAATATGCGGCGTAAATCGATCATGTTCCACAGTTAGTGTCGGTTATGGAACGGGTTTTAGGAAAGGTATTACGAGGGTTAAAACTGTTTTCAGCATTGTTGGTCCGAGTCAAGTAGGGGTGGGTGGTGGGGTTGAACTCAACCCCCCCTCCCCACCCCGCCCTCTAACAACAAAAAATCTTAGAGGAATTCCATGAACAAGAAGGCCGTTTTTGCAAGTCGTACCGGGGTCATCAACGTCGTATTCACCATAATCATCATCATCCAGTGCCAGATCTGCGACAGACATCGGCGATCATGGTTTTCCGTTCATTCCTCTGCTCGGATGCTAAAAAAAAGCTACGTTTCCCTGATCTTTTCCTGTTACCCATTTGTTTAGGTTCGCCAATTATGTTGTTCTCGGCCTACCCCTGCATCGCTTGCCCTCAATTTTGCCAGTGAGAGCTAGATTGTTCAAGACCCTTATGTCTATTCAGGTGTCCCAAAAACTGCATTTGTCGTTTCCTGATTGTTTTTAACATTGAGCATCCCACGCGAGCTTCATCAAGCACTACCTCATTTGATTTCTTTTCCTTCCACGATACTCTTAGCAGTTCCCTAAGAAACCACATTTATTCACCATAATACTTACATAGAGATATATAGATAGATAAATAGATAGATAGATAGATAGATAGATAGATAGATAGATAGATAGATAGATAGATAACGGTCTGCCAAAGTGTTAGTAGGAAAGCATTTTTTTTTAAATTAGAAAAGCCATAATAAAATGCTATTATTACAATATGACGATAATAAAATGGTGACAAGCGAAACGTCTGGGAAAAAGGAAACAAATGTGTGTATATGTGTGTGTGTGTGTGTGTATGTGTGTGTGTTTCTGTGTGTGAGTGTGTGTGTGTGTGAGAGAGAGAGAGAGAGAGAGAGAGAGAGAGAAAGAGAAAGAGAGAGAGAGAGAAAGAGAGAGAGAGAGAGAGAGAGAGAGAGGGAGAGAGAGAGAGAGAGAGAGAGAGAGAGAGAGAGAGAGAGAGAGAGAGAGAGAGAGAGAGAGAGAGAGAGAGAGAGAGGTGGGGAAGGGATATTAATAAGTGGGCATGCATTTTCAGGTATATAAGTATAAGAGTCAATTTTCCCTCTCCTTAAAACTGTCGATCTGTGTGTGTGTGTGTGCGTGTGTGTTTGAAGAAATGGAAGTGGTATGGGTTTAACGCCCCTATCAACACTATTAGGTTATTTAATGGGCGGAACCTCCTAGTTTAACGTCCGTCTCCGATAGGACCGGGCCAAGTGGGAAGTTCGTGTAAAGTGCCTTTCCTAAGGACACAACGTCGGACCGAGCTGAGGCTCGAACACCCGAACCCACAACCTCACGATTACGAGTCCAGTAGCCTAACGACTAGGCTACCGACGCCACTTGTGGTGTATATGTACGTGTGTGTGTGTGTGTGTGTGTGTGTGTGTGTGTGTGTGTGTGTGTGTGTGTGTGTGTGTGTGTGTGTGTGTGTGTGTGTAAGTGTGTGTTTGTGTGAGTAAGTTTGTGTGTATGTGTGTGTGTGTGTGTTCGTGAGTTTGTGTGTGTGGGCAAATGCACGTAATGTATGTAATAGATATGACTATTATCACCATTGTTATTATTATTTGAAGTTTACCGGGAACACCAAATGCTTTTGTAGTTCTAAACTAGCGTCCTTCAAAATTTTCTCAGACAGCATTAATCAATTGTGAGTGTTTCAAGCATCCAGTGTAATGTCCGGAAGGATTCAGCTTTGGTTTATTGACCCTGAACAAAGTGCATTGGCTGAGGTAGGAAATCACAGAAGTCAATTGACAAAAATGTCTTCGTACGAATCAACCCATCTTGGGGTTTTTTTTTCATCAAATCAACTGTTTGTAAGAAAAGTGCTCTAATTACCTGTTATGTTTTGGTCACTTGTAAACTGTAAATCCATTGATTTTTCGGGTTTAGTAACAACTCTTTTCGAACATAACAACTCCTACAAACAATGGTGCGTGCTCCGTCTTAAAATCCAGGCACTAGAAATACTTTCAGTTCTTTCATTGGAGGGTTTTTAATTCAGATCAGCCACAATCATGAATACAAAAGATATGGCTTACTCTGTAGTTGAGTGTCTTCAGTTCTACGATTCCAATCTATTGCTTTAAGGAGTGAATTATTTTCTTTAACTACTATTGCAATATCTTCGACCTGTATTTATAATTCATTTTTTGTGCCGTTATTTAAAAAATAAAAGTAATTCAACGTCGTTGACTTGCTTTATCGCTTACACAAATAAAAGTCCTGAATAAAATGTGACCCATCAGCCTGCTGTGAAGAATATTTCATTTATTACTTATAGCATTATTAAAATTTCATTGAGTCAGTGGTCTGTAAAAAATCCCAACCACAGAGAGGATTAGATATCAGAGACCAGGATGTTCACAATGCTCTTAAAAAGTCCGCCTTGTCAAGACGTTGAGACTCAAGCCAACGTTCTGAAATTTCAAAACAGCAGAAAACCTCCAAACAAAAGATGGGGAGAATTCACTGACATTAATCTGGTGAAACTCCATATTAACTCTTTGAATACATAGTTGGCACATAGATTGAATTATCAGAAGATGAAAACCAGTGTTACTGCACGTTTTGAACCATCATGCACAAACCAGAAACATTAGTTTGCATACATTTTAGTTTCCATTTTGTTACCTGTTTTTTAATCAAGTTTAATATTAAGAAACTAGAATTGAAATAAATATGAATAAAGAAGTTATGTCTCTTTTGAAAGTGTCCAAAACATCGCGTCCCCAATGAGTTAAATTTAGCCCTCGGTGACACCGGTTATAAAAGGATACCCGTATCCTGTCTTCCTCGGTGCGGCTGTCTGTGCTGGCATGCTTGACGGACGTTCTAAATAGGACACCGTGACACAAAAGCCCGCCCAGAACTCGGGTGACCCGTCATCCGGGGAAATATTTTCATCTCTTCTTAACTCTGCTCCCCTGTCTAGCCAGAAGACAGGAAACCCTGAACTTTCAAAAACACTATTTAGAAAAAAACAAAACAAAACATTTTGTGCTATGACACTAAAGTATCCAACTCGAGCCTTGAAAAGCCAGTTTTTATTATTCCAAAAGTAAAAAAAAAACAGGAATGCATGCCTTTAGGACAGCTTTAAACTGTTAATGTTGTTTGATCATTTTTCCCTTCTTTATTTCAGTTATTTGAAGCCCATCAATAGCTCACTTGATGTCATTCTATGGTAGATTGCGATGTCGAAACGGCTTCTGTGGTGTAGCGGTAAGGCACTTCACCATCGCACACTGAGGACTTGAGTTTGATTCCCATCAGGGGAGAGTTTTATTTCTTACCAGGTATCTCTATCTGTACGTCTGTCGGAACGTTACATTCCCCTGAGGCGGGCCCGAAGCAGACTGCTGCCTAAATTATCAAGGTTGTATCGAATTGGGGGGGGGGAGGCTCACACACCTACAATTACATTTCATGCATTGTCGGTGACTCTGATTGACACCCTGAGAGAACTGTTTTTGAGCTTGACTAATGTGATATGTTTCATGTTGCTACAACTTCGTTTTTCCCTTGTATGTCAAAGGTGAACATTAGACCAGAAAAAAATAACCCTTTGGAAAACCTAGCTACACGGAGAGGGCAATCAACCCATACATCACCACCTCATGTATGACTTAAAAACACGACCCAGGACAAAACGTGTCCTTACAACGACGAAACAGAAAGTCAGTTGTCCAGTCTTGGGGCTGTAGTGAGATAGTTAATAATAAATAGTTTCCCTAGTGCTTTTAGGAAGACACCGGAGAGCTTATTGTTTAGACCATCGTGCCGCATTACTTTCAACTGCCACTACAGTTGCGTCTATATAACGACAGTCTTGCTCTCACTTCTTTAGACATTACACATGCTGATTATTAAAAAAAGAAAATAAACATAAATACATTCTACCTAATTAATGCCCTAGTCAAATCCGTTTTATAATGGCGTGCAAAGGTAAACAAGTACATTAATGCATTCATGCATACATAATGCACAATATTATCATATAGACACTCCACACACCATTGCAGGTCACCACTGTGTAGCGTCCTGTTTTAGAGTTACAGTTATCGTTCAAGGACACATCCCAGTGACCATCAGTGTCGCCTCCCCCCTTCCACCTTCAACACTGTGTCACCGACACACAATTTTATCTGCGTTTTTCATCCAATCTTAGACCGCAATGAAGACCAGACTCTCACATTTTTAGAAAGTAAGGTTGGAATGCAATGGCTTATTTCTGAAGTATTTCACAACGATACGTAGTGGTCAAAACATACATTTTTATAAAGCCTTTCAAAAGCATAAACATCTGTCTCTTTTATGCTGTTAGACATACTATTGAATGCTACCTTTGTTAAAAAAAATTTAGAGCTGAATAGTGTGTGGCTCTACAAAACGGTGACCCACTGGTCGGCGCCACCAGTATGAGAAAGATGAGAAAGGCTTTATGACGACGCCAGCAGATACATGGCACTTTAAAAGGACAGCATAAGTGGTGAACGAAATGTGCCCGGGAAGCCTTTTGCTTCGCCAGCTATTGATATTGACACTTAATATGAATGAATACTGCATAATAATGAGCAATGTTTCTTTTTTCTCCTTTTCTTCGGATGAAAAAATACGACAAAATCACTTTGAAAAAACAGCAATATCTGGAAGTGACACATAAATCCCAGCTATTTATAACCACACATTGACAACAATTTGACAAAAAAATTAAGTAAAAATCTGCGGCTGGTTGAGGTGGCAACACATGTAATAAGACCTTCTCCTGTTATTATTAATCTACGCTCGTTTCATCTGTCTGTCCTGCTATTTTTAATTTTTGTCACAAAGAACTGCATATTATGATCGCCACCGGGTTAATAATTATACGTTGTCTCTGTCTCTGTCTGTTCGTTCTGTTTCTTTTTTTTAGCATTTATTTACCTTTATTGTGCTTACTTTCTTCTCTTCAACTCAAAGCAGAGTTTAAGAAAAACATGCACTACCTTCACCCTAGAAGTGTTTCTAAATTCGTGTTGCTCCGGGTGGATTAGGGAACTGTACAGTTGTATCACTTTGAAAAATTATACGATTCGGAAACGGATATCCTGAAATTAAAACACCGTAGAAATATAACTAGATATACCTGTAATTATATTCTAGGAAACGAAAAATATATTTAAAAAAACAATCCAGGAATATTATTGTGGTACGCTAGAAAATTAAACTAAGACTATTGTACAACACCCACTAAAAATTCGCGGGGAATATGTTTAAAAATGTGACTCGAACATGAGAATTATGCTTTTATAACATAACAAAGAATGTAAGAGTAGCTTTTAGCTATTGATAGTTAGAAGAGCGGAAAAGCTTATCATATTATAATTCTTCAACCAATGCCCGCATATAAGCTTACACCGCTCATTTATAAAATTCACATTGTAGAGAATATCAACCCAGAAATAGCAGCCAGAATTAATAACACCATAACATGATGGCTCTTTGATGAGATCTCTGTTATTGTTTCGTCTGACTGTTTAGTTTTTACATCGACTTGTTTAAAAACCAAAACAAAGCTGCGCATTTTTAACCTTCTCATCTTTCACGTAAATTGCATGGTATTTTCAAGTATGTTGACCCTTTTAAAGATAAATATTTTCTTCATGGAAATACAAAGTAGTAGTTTTATACGTTTAGAGGAGTAACAGTGTAATCTTGTTTTGCTACACCTACGATATACAACGATATACAAACAAACATTTCATTCTGATAATAAAAGGATATATTAATATCCGGCTATCTTATCCATCGTGACAGAAATTGCCCATAGACCGTTTCGCACCAGTAAACTCACATCTAAAGATCTTTACATGTCTCCCACAATGCCACTGAGAATGGCGTGATTTATCCCAACGGGATTGAAAGGCTTGTCGCCATGTTGTGTCATATTGCCTGTACTGGCGAGGTTCTTATTGTTATGCGTATTTCAAGCCGTACTGAGATACATATCTGTTGGAGTAAGATTTGTTTCGGTATCACCTCAGAGCAATAACAATGAAGGAAACGAGTGCAGAGCTTCATCTTGGAAAACGTTGATTCACTCTACACGAAAGTAATGACCCCCATCCCCCCTCCAACCCCCCCCCCCTCGCATTAAGTATGTATTATAATCATGTATGTACTTATACATAATATGTATTTTACATGTTCACATTTTACTATATACCGTTATACTCTTTAAAAAAAAAGAGAGAGAGAGGGGAGAGAGAGAGAGAGAGAGAGAGAGAGAGAGACAGAGAGAGAGAGAGAGAGAGAGAGGTGGGGTGGGGGAAGTACAGAAAGGGAGAGAGAGACAGAGAGAGGGAGAGAGAGAGAGAGAGATAAAGAGAGAGAGAGAGAGAGAGAGAGAGAGAGAGAGAGAGAGACAGAGACAGAGACAGAAAGAGGGAGAGAGAGACAGAGAGAGGGAGAGAGAGAGAGAGAGAGAGAGAGAGAGAGAGAGAGAGAGAGAGAGAGAGAGAGAGAGAGAGAGAGAGAGAGAAAGAGGGGTGGGGGAAGTACAGAAAGGGAGAGAGAGAGAAGGGAAAGAGGGAAAGGGAAAGAGTAAAAATTGGGGTGGGTGGGGGCAGGGGGTAAATGAAAGAAAAAGAGTGATGCTCATAATTGTATATAATAGTAAATTGTTTCTGTTCATCCTTTTCGTAAAAGTTGAAAGGTGACACAGAAGCGAAGAGAATACTTGCCTATTTCACTTTCCCATGACGTGACAACCCTTCGTTTCGTTGTTAAATGTAGAAGTAGAAGATGTGAGTTCGACACCCGTGAAGTTTTAATCGAGCACCCTGGTCTTTATGCCGGGAGGTTGTATCCCTTCAGCTTGGGTTGGCTCTGACAGACATGGGACAAGCAGCCCGCCTCTTGCATGATCTAAATATATTCGATAGGGGCATAAAACTCCTATTGTAATATAATGTGTTTCCATCTACCCAACACCTATCTTTACACTGCATCTTGCTCTTCCCTCACCAGTAAAATTGTGCTTACGTAAAATAGACAAAATACTCGAATGAACTGCCAAGTGACAAAAAGAACTCAAGTGTCGTTAAGTGTTTTGAGAGATTAGGCAGAGGGGATTTTCAAATGAATTTCAGTTCTCAAGAACCATTCTTTTTCAAGGCATACCGATAAGTGCATCAAGACGGACAAGAAACACTTAATAAATGGTTTGTTTTGTTATAATTGATTTTTAAAATTTCTTGTCAATGTATTAAGGCACTTTTCCTCAAAATCTCTATATCTGACTCACTTGAGGGTGATACTATTGTAATTACTTGATAGGCAGCCCAATATTGAGCTGTTCAAAATTAAAAAGTATTTGGCTTTTTTGGCATTAGTTTGGGACCAGCTTTGGTGGTTTATATTTATGTTTTATTCCGTAAATTGTTTTTACGAAATATTGTGAGCAGCACATTTAGTAAAAAAAAAACGGTACTCTATTTCCTGTGCACGACAAGATACATAATTTAGATACTTGTATCAACATCTTAATCTGGGATCTGATTATCCCCTAAAGAATAAAAGAAGCTATAAGTTTTTCACACTATGAAAGATTGCTGGCTTACTAAATCTGAGAGCCGTAAATGATTCATTTTCGTAGAACTGTTACCACTAATCCCTGATTCAAAAAGCACTTGCATAGATGTCATTAACTTAAGGCCAGAATTCAATCCCAAGGAATCTAATTTCGTTTTAGTGTGTTTGAAATGGCTTAAGCTTATTACTTCCAATGGTTATTGCGATGAACAAGCAGCATGCCATATGTTTTGGGACCACTCTAGGGCTGATGTGAATAACATTGTAATTCTTCTTTTGCTGATGGATTTAAAAAAACAATCAGTCACCTGATGGTTGTTTTAATATTCGAACGTCTTCTTCTTGTGTACGAAAGTATTTGAGTAATTTTTTTATTTTTTTTTGCACAATTGAGGCTGATCCCAAAAGAAGAGAGCGGGCTATTTTACTTTACTGTTCCTCTTCTTTAGATATTTGGCATGAAAGATAACAATATGGCTTTAGTGCGGTTGAAATGTGACAATAAATGGCGCCAGGGTACTTTTTCCACTACGCCTATCAAACATTTCTGAACACGGTCCCAATTCCTAACACAGTTGCGTCGTTGTATGCGACGAGAAAGAGAGAGACCTCAAACCTGTCAAAAGTTTTCCGCGCATCTCTTTTCCACTGCGTTGCGGCGAACAATCTCCTACGCAAATCGCGCCACGGAAGGCAGAGAACTCGCCCGCCAGCGCGTGGAAACGATTAAACCTTCGTGACATGGCCCACTGATGCCCCACCCAGCTCGCCACATACCCGGAACGGAATTTTTCTTAACACTCTCGTCTTGTTTATTAAACTGTTGCTGTATCTTTCGTACTTTTATTATGACGATATCTATAGTGTTGGTGACGATATAGATGCTAATCAACGTTACGGCGTTGTCGTAGTTATCTGTGTTACATATTATTTTGTATTATCAAATTTATCATCTTTAAAAAAACAATGTAGGTGTTTTATGCCCACATTGACCAAATTTAGATCATTTTTGAGATGCGTTTCTGACCCTGCTTGTCATGGCTATCGCGAGTTGAGAAGGATACATCCCAGTAGAAAGACCGAGCCACTCGGAAAATGTTCTCCCCACTTGAAAATCAAACTCGGGTTTCATGCGTGAGACAGTGAAGTCATTATAATCTCTATACCACCGATTCTGTAGTAGTAGTAGTAGTAGTAGTAGTAGTAGTAGTAGTAGTAGTAGTAGTAGTAGGAGTAGGAGTAGGAGTAGTAGCAGTAGGAGTAGTAGCAGTAGTAGTAGGAGTAGTAGCAGTAGCAGTAGTAGCAGTAGTAGTAGCAGTAGTAGTAGCAGTAGTAGTAGCAGTAGTAGCAGTAGTAGTAGCAGTAGTAGCAGTAGCAGTAGTAGCAATAGTAGTAGTAGCAGTAGCAGTAGCAGTAGTAGCAGTAGTAGCAGTAGTAGTAGCAGTAGTAGCAGTAGCAGTAGTAGCAGTAGCAGCAGTAGCAGTAGCAGTAGCAGCAGTAGTAGCAGTAGCAGCAGTAGCAGCAGTAGCAGTAGTAGTAGCAGCAGTAGCAGTAGTAGTAGTAGTAGCAGTAGTAGTAGTAGTAGTAGTAGTAGTAGTAGTAGTAGTAGTAGTAGTAGTAGTAGTAGTAGTAGTAGTAGTAGTAGTAGTAGTAGTAGTAGTAGTAGTAGTAGTAGTAGTAGTAGTAAAAGAGAGGTATGGAGAACCATGACCTCCAATGAGTGCTCTAGGCGAGACATGTGATGAAGAGTGGTCATACGCAAAAGAGGCTATGAAGTTATTTTAAGAATATGGGGGCGTTTTTCTCCTCTATTAGTATATGCATACGGGGGCGGAGAGTGTCCGGAACATACTAAATCTGTCTGTTCAGTCACTTGAACGAGCAGAAAACTAAATTATTGCACCAGTGGAACAGCTCCTTAAAACCATTCGAGCAATACTCAAGTGTCGTTGAATCTATCAATTGCATACTAGTATTTCTCAAAAACAAGGCTTTCATTTACCGTAAAAATACTTATCGGAGACGGCTCGTTAATTTGTTAAAAACGTTTTTGCAAACATCTGAAAATATTGAAGTTGTTTGGGAAAACAATGAATATTAAAGTAATAGCAAAGTGGCGTTGTAGCACAGTGAAGCAGTCTCTTAGAATTTATCAAAGCTTACTTTGTACAATTAATATTGCCTACTTTTAACACTGACGCCGCAAAAGAGACATTCATTTATACATTTAAATATGATATTGTCTTCATAATATATTCAAAATGTACCGCAAAAGAATCGCCACCATAGTCATGCGTAACTGTTGTACTTACAAATCAGCTAATAGCACTGTCTACTCTAATAGATCGTTGCAACAGCTGGGATTTCCTTCAGATATAATGAATTATCTTGTCTAAATATTAAACACCTGTAGAGAAATAATTGCTGGGATGTTCTCACGTGGCTGAACTCAATAATATCGTAAAATGTATTTTACAAGCGAGTCACAACAGCTCATCTATTCTCTAACGTTCATGACATATTCGCACGACCGCACACAAGGTGATAAACGCACATGTTTGAAAGGCACAAAATACGCTTTTGGGTCGAATCTCGAGCTGTGGAAGGTTAGTTCTTATTAAGTTCGAGCGTTTGTGTGTATGTGTGTGTGTGTGTGTGTGTGTGTGTGTGTGTGTGTGTGTGTGTGTGTGTGTGAGCGTGTGTGTTTATATATGTGTGTGTGTGTGTGTGTGTGTTTGTGTGTGTGTGTGTGTTTGTGTGTGTTTGTACTTGTATTTTTGCAAGTTTAGAGAGCTGATAATAATATAAAGTTCAAAGTTGAATACAAAATTAGCTGTATCAGAAAATTGTAAAATACCTCCCATCACACAGACTAGAATACGCAACAGAGGGGTAGATTTGGTTGCACGTGTGATCAAAAAGCACTTCATTTTCATTGTGACAGTTATGATGACACTCCCACCCAGGGGCGGTTTGTTAACTGGGCAATGCCGGTCAGATTTTTTTTTTTCAGCTGGACTGTTGACAGGAGATTTATTGCTGATGATGATTTTCATTCAGTTTTAAGTAAATCCAAACAAACATCATGTATCAACATTCAAAAAGCACCTTGCCGATTTGAAGGCGCTCAGATAGAGAAGTGGGATTCACTGCTGTTTATTTGTCGCGACAGAGCATCACGTTTGTTATCGCGCCGGCTCGCAACTTTAAATCGTCTCCCCTCCCAACAAGCCGTCACTTCGCGGAACTTCGTAGGCTAGGCTGCTACGTACGAGGCCAAACATAGGGCGGGCTTAGGCCTAGCGATGACGTCAGTCCCATGGACAAATCCATCGACAGCCCTGAGAGGAATAGAGGGCATCCCTTAAATTGCCAAATTGGCCTCTTTGTAGCTTACAAAATTAAGATTGAGACTGTCTTGAGCAGCACAGACATATGTATTATTTTATGAGCAAAACATATATTTATCATTCAGACTTTCTCTAATTACTATCATAACATGTATTGTTAGCATGGCGCTATAAATCCTTTTTGTTTATTGACTTTCTAACCACCTATAGTTCCTGTTTGGCATTTACTCATCGTTTTCTCCCCTCTAATAACTTACCTGGCCCATAGGAGTCTGGCCGGCGGAAGGAGGAATTGTCTAGTGAAGATATATAAGGAGAATTTTAACGAGGAGCGATAGGCACTCGGCTGTCAGAGTCTGGGCCAGGCCTACCCCCTCCCTTCCCTCCCCTTTTCCACCGTCACCCCAGCTAGACATCAAGTTCTATAATTAGCATTTGACACACTTCCCCACTTTGTTACAACACAGTGTTCTGTTCTGAGAAGTGAGAAGTGTGTTGAAGAAAAAAATTTGATGATATAATGATCGGAAACTGTTGTGTGCTAACTTTGTCCAGCTTTGTATACTATCTGATTGTAGACTTGATCTGCTTGGGACAGCGTCACTGGTACAGTATCAATTAACTTTTTGTCATCATACGGGACAGTTCTTATTACATATATTTAACGGGTCCAGTGCACGTCGATATTTTGTGTGGGGGTGTAGAAAGTACGAGTAAAGTACTGAAGGCCAGGACCAGCAGTTTATTGCCTCTCACTTTCAGTTTGTTTTCTGGCCTAGTAGTGTTTTTTTCTGTGCCGATCAAGTCAGTTTCTATTAATCTCCGTAACTTCCATCATACGTTATTCATAATATTGTTTCTTGACTCTACCGCACATTTTAGCTCTTTCACAGTATATTACAATATTTACAGTGGTGTGTGTGTGTGTGAGTGGGGGAGGGGGTGGGGATGGCGAAAGTATGGGTATAAAATAAGGAGAGAGAGAGAGAGAGAGAGAGAGAGAGAGAGAGAGAGAGAGAGAGAGAGAGAGAGAGAATGTGTGTGTGTGTGTGTGTGTGTGTGTGTGTGTGTGTGTGTGTGTGTGTGTGTGTGTGTGTGTTGTGAAGGAAAGGAATAGTCGACGTGAATGACGGCCGGTCAGTTCTTTTTAACCACGGGCCGCTACTGCTCCCACCCTCACCCTTCTCACCTCTAGCGACCCCATGGAATACCCCATGGAATCCTTCCCATCGTTTTCGTTGAGATTTCCAAAAAATTACATAATAACATATTATCTTCCCCTAGGGAAGCCATATTTGTGTCTGGCAGGTGCCGTGAATCTCTGAATCAAATAATGTGATTGGGCAACAAATCACCAATAAACATACTAATTGCTGTACTTTTCAACGATCCGTGCTATTGGCTGTTTTATAGCTATTTGTAACAGATGCACTTAGGTCTAATGTACTTTTGCATGTTTACATCCAGCAAATTCATGGGATACCTTCACAAGAATAAAGATAACACGTTTGCTGTGGTGTAAAATCGTATGTTAAAGGGTTAAAGCCTTTTTTGACCATGCAATGCAACGTCAGATACTGGCCCTGCGATTTGATGTCCTTCTCCGATAACACATAGCCAGGAGAACGAAGAACCATGACGACTGTCTGTATGACTCAAGTTCAAGAGCAATTGGCTAAAGATTCGAACCCTGATCATACCCGTCATAGCCCAACAATGGCATTAACTGGCCAAGTGTTGCACCCATACTAATATTTGACTCAGATCTATTATTTTCATAAATTTGGCAGCATTTGATTTGATCATAATATCTCTACTTAAACGTACCATTTCCCTCTTTCTTTTTTGACCTGTAAAATATATGAATTTGTCTAATACAAAACTCAAATAACTCTCTGAAACAATATGAGTTATTTAGAAATATTTCATTCGTATCGTTGCACTCGCTTATCTTCAGTACCCAAGATGGCCTTTACGTTGTGAAAACCTATTTGTCATTGTTGTGTAAACTTAGACTAAAAAACTGAAGATATTTCCTGAAGAGCCTGAGCGACAACGTTTTGAAGTTGGAGTAACTAGAATGTTTATATTCCAGTTTGTGTTTAGGTCGGAAAGTTGTCGAAAAAGGGGGGAGGGGGGAATCTCACAGACTCAAATGATTTCCACCTAAGTGTACAGTGCATTCAAAAGCCTGTCCAGATAGAGATTCATGTGAACATATCAGATGCTTGAAAAACAATTCAAATTATTCAAAAACCGTTAAGTGATAGTTGAAATGTTGCAGCCTTTATCGTACGTTCTTAATTACACGATGCTCCTTATAAAAAGGACAAGTAAATGATTGTGTTGGTGTTCTAAGTAGTGATTGAAAGAACTCGGAAAGTCATATGTATTCTAATAATATTTTTATATAACACATACTTTTTTACACACCAATCGACTTAATGTATATCAATCATGGCGGGCTTCGATCGGAATTCCCTGTCAAGATCAACCCAGACTGCGAAGGATGCATCGTCCCAGAAGAGAGACGACGATAATTCGATAAAAATTGTCATTGTTCGAGAATCAAAGTCAGGCTTTCTGCGTTCTACGACGAGGTACCGAAACGCTACACTATGTAAGTCAGTAGTTTGTGACTATAATATGACGTCACAATGTTCCAAAATCTTGCATTTGCCGTACTGAACTGATTATTATGCTGATGGTTTTATATACATGTATAATGTATATCATTATTTATCGTTATTGTTATAATGATTTTTTAAATAATGATTATGAACTTGATTATGATTATGATTATTGTTATGACTATGATTATGATTATGATTAATATAAGGATTATTGTATAAAGATTATGATTATGATGATATTGATGATGATGATGATTATTATTGTTATTGTTATTATTGTTGTTATGATGACGATTATGATGATGATCATCATTGTTAAAACCTACATCTCATCATGATTATTCTTATAACGCTACCGCATGAGACCAACTGTCGACTAAAACGAAAGTATATTGTGACGTAACAGTGCGCTCTACCCCTAGAGAGATGTGGTAGAGAATTGTATGCATTCTTGGGCTCCAGTGGCCGAGACTTTGAGTCCTCAGGTTCACAGCAATGTCAAGAGGCTGTCTTTGACACGGTGGTTTGGTGGGTGGTCCCTGGGGTGTGTCCTTGAGCAAAACACGATAACTAAAGCTAAAAAATAGGGTGCCACACAGTAGCAAATTGCATTAGCGTGGTAACTGTATTCGTGTGGTACTGGGATATAAGTAACATGGTTGTGTATTGTACTTGTTTATTTATATATCTGGTTTTTGTAAGAATGATACTACTTCTATAGTACTACAACTACGACTGCTGCTACTACTACTACTACTACTACTACTACTACAACTTCTACTACTACTACTACTACTACTACTACTACCTTGCCGATTTGAAGGCGCTCAGATAGAGAAGTGGGATTCACTGCTGTTT
>NW_004797284.1:378902-379937 GCF_000002075.1 Aplysia californica | reverse complement strand
TATATATATATGTGTGTGTGTGTGTGTGTGTGTTTATGTGATTCCGAGGGTGTGTGTGTCTGTGTGTGTCTATGTGTGTCTATGTGTGTAAGTGTATATGTCTGTGTGTGTTTGTTTTTGTCTGAGTGTATATATGTGTGTGTGTGTCTATGTGTGTAAGTGTGTCTGTGTGTGTCTCCGTGCTATTAAAATCAACGAATTTTCGAGCATTTCATTGCCTCCACATTACTTCAGTTTATTCGATATCTGATTGGCTCGTCCAGGATATTTCCGGTAGCAAGGTGATCACCGGATATGCCATGTAGCCAGGAATATTGCCGTTTTGAGTGGAAATCAGACGGAGCACGTGACTGGGTGATTCAGGGCAGATAATAGCGATCGGTTTCATCAGCTAACTGATTCAGTTCCGGACAGGAGTGGAGATTAGATTGTGCTGTCGAGAAGCCTGAGCTGGGTGTGGTAGTTGTACTAGTCAATGACTGAGGGGGAAGGCCACCTCAACTTGATAAGCCGTTAGATCAATAATCTGGTTGTTGCTATCAGGCCCAATAAGATGGCTGTCAAATGAATGTTTACACGAATTTTACAAACATGAAATCATTAATTTGTTATGTTGTGTGAACAGATAAAAAGTTTGATGAAACTGAACTGTTGTTATTGTTGTATTTTTTTTATTTTTTTTTAAATTGGCGTATCTGATGATGCTGATAATTTTGTATTCCTCTTTATTTTTCTTTTAATCTTGTAGCTCTCGCTGTTTATGAGAATCAATTTTTAACGTGTAGCTTTTGTTTGTGTTTTTGTCGTTGTTTTTGCTTTCTTTTTTTTTGTCTTTGTATTCTATTTAAGATGTTTTTGTTTGCTGAGGTGGTGAGGATGATTTGTTGGTTTTGTTGTTCCATTTTGTAGTAGTAGTAGTTGTTGTTGTTGTTGTTGTTGTTGATGTTGTTGTTATTGTTGTTGTTATTGTTGTTGCTATAGCCTTCTTCTTCTTCTTCTTCTTCTTCTTCTTCTTCTTCTTCTTCTTCTTCTTCT
>NW_004797284.1:375359-376917 GCF_000002075.1 Aplysia californica | reverse complement strand
ACACACACACACACACACAAACACAAACACAAACACAAACACAAACACAAACACACATACACACACACATACACACACAAACACACATACCCACGTACACATATACACACATTGACATATACTGTATACACTTACATACGTACACACATACACACATTGACACATAGACACATAGACACACACGCACAAACTCACACGAAGGTCCTGAGAAGTTCACATGTTAACAACTACAAAAGGAACAAGCGTAGAAACAGACACAATTCACAAGTTTAGAGACACCAATGGTGCGAAGATTTATCCGGTATTTCTTTGTCGAAATAATATTTCACACTTTAAAATTCAGCGGAAACTTTTGCCTGGGGATAAATGAATAACAGTTCAGTGACAGTTCTGAGTTAAATCATAAGCTTTAAAGGTGCCACGGCTCCGACCTGTTGAGACATAATCGGATTTTAAACTTGAAGTTTAAGTGTTGATACCTCCTCTCCCCAACACACGCACAAAACAAAATGCATATCAGAATATCCTGAGATTTTCATTGTCAAAGCCAAGAGTTTAAAATCCTCGCAAAGTTGATTTTGAAATGATAGAAGAAAGAACAAATAATATATCTTATCTTTCTCAGAATCACCTTTGAGTGAGGTTGGCCATGCTCAGACAAAACCATGTATGCCGAGAAATATGTAATTTCTACCCCCGATTTCCACTGAGACAAAATTATCCCGGGAAAACAGATTATTTGTCTATATGTATAATGGTACTAATATTATACTAAAGCATGACTCATATTACATCTATCCTTGTGCTTTTTTGAACAAATTTAGTTTGCCACCTTATCTTCAGATTTTTCTCCTAATTTTCTGTAGCCTCGTAGTGAGGATGTCATTTAATTAACAATTGCATTTATCCAACTGTTATCCTACTTACAATGTGTTATTGCTATCGGTATTTATAAAATTATATTAATTTTCGAACATTTTGGTTTTCTTTCTTTCTTTGTTTCCATATTCCTTTGTTTTTATTTGAGGCTGGGGAAGAGAAGTTCATGGATTTAGAATTGGTGATGAAAAATTATTGTGAAAAGCTGCCTTATCTTTCCCTAAAATGTTTATGAACCATACTTTTACATAGCCCCGCAAAAACATTGTAAAATAGACGTTGTTGTTTGAACTCCACTCAAACCAGCTTTCAGTTTATCTTACCCCACGTATAATATAAGACGCGGTTAACTGATTTACGCAATACTTAAACAAATTCTAGGGGAAATTCTATCTCAATGCAAAGACTGTATAGAGACGAACACTTTCCCACCTGTCGGGTATTTTGAGGACGTATTGGAACCATGTTTAGCATATCGAGGTCAAATTCGATGTATGCCCGTTGTGGTACCTTCACTAGCAGAAGTAAATGTGAGCGTTCTATTCAGAACCTACCTGATCAACTACCCACATGAAGGGTCGTCACATTTTGTGGGGCCACATTTATGGCACCATGACGTCATGATCAACACACACGTTCAACTTGTTTTGAGAATGAAAGGGTAGGGGTTCCGGGGGGG
>NW_004797284.1:373868-374950 GCF_000002075.1 Aplysia californica | reverse complement strand
ACAGCGAATCGGCGATCGCGAAGAGGGAGTTCCGCTTCTATAAGTGTAGAATTCTGTGCACCCAACACAACCCTTGGCCTAGTAGTAAATGGAAAACAAAATCACGTCATCTAGATCTAGATCTAGTTTCTTGGGACGGAATAATTAACAGTAATCCTAGTGTGCGTTTGGGCCGACGACGGGTAGTCGTCGAAATGTTTGGCCTATCTAATACCTCTACCAAACATTGATTTCTTATGTGTAGATGTCTGATCATGCTATATTCCACTGAGCATTTTTACTGTACAGTAGCGTTTGATGTCTGTTTTACTAAAGGAGAAACCAAAGTGTATAGCCCGAGAGTTAAAACAGTGTGTATGGTATAATATTATATATGTGATTAGTCTGTTCGTGTAGATGTCAATTTATTAATTTTATTTACTCTTTTGTCTTTTATACTTACTTACTTACTACCCATTACGTCATCTGGCGTTTAGGGCAGCAACAAATGATCTTCAGCTCTGTCTGTTTTGGGCCATCTTGGTCAGCGTTCCGCACGAATGATTCCAGGACTTCATTTCAGACTCTACTGTGCGTCTCCAGGTCACTTTAGGTCTTCCCCTTTTGCAACGTTCTTCGGGTGACCAGTGGAGGGCAGTCTTCACAATAGAGTCTGGTTCTCTTCTCAGAACATGTTCAATCCATCTCCACCTCCTCCTTTTTTATTATGGTTGTTACGTCCTCTTACCTACATTTACGTAACAGATCTGCGTTGGATATCTTGTTGGACCAGAAGATTCTGAGGGCGTAAGCTGGTAGTATGAAAGGAAGATAGCTTGGCAGGGTCATGATCTGTCATCCTCCAGCATTCAGCTCCATATAGGAGTGTGGATAGTACTCAGCTGTCTTTTATAAATACCTACTTATTCATCTACTTTGTTTGATTTTAAATAAGGCTAATTTTTTCTTGTGTAATATCATGTAGTATTGCATTCAGTAAACGCAGTGAATGAATTGATGAATGTGGCCAATCCTGTCGTTCATCATCATTTTAAAATAAGCTTTTATATTGTGTTTAAGTGTATGTGTGTGTGTGTGTGTGT
>NW_004797284.1:369991-372491 GCF_000002075.1 Aplysia californica | reverse complement strand
CCTGCTTATTCATCTACTTTGTTTGATTTTAAATAAGGCTAAATTTTTCTTGTGTAATGTCATGTAGTATTGCATTCAGTAAATGCAGTGAATGAATTGATGAATGTGGCCAATCCTGTCGCTCATCATCATTTTAAAATAAGCTTTTATATTGTGTTTAAGTGTATGTGTATGTGTGTGTGTGTGTGTGTGTGTGTGTTTGGTGTGTGTGTGCGTGTGTGCGTGTGTGTGTGTGTGTGTGTGTGTGTGTGTGTGTGTGTGTGTGTTGAACGCGTATGTGAGGGTTTGTTGTTTTTGTAGGTGGGTTGTTGTTGTTGTTGGGTTGTTGTTTTTTTTGGGGGGTGGGGGTTCGGCGGGAGGGGAGAAGTGGAGAGAATATTAACATAAAAATAAATACCAAAGAAGCTGGAAGAACTAAAAACCGACTTGGGCGCTGTCCTTGATCAAGCTGGCCACAGCTCACAGCCCTGGGAACACCACGTGATGAATACGTTACACGGTATACAAATGTAGGTGTTTTACACCCTCACCAACGCAATTTAAATCATCCAGAAGTCCGGCGGCCTCGATCCCGGACGCCAAGACCAACCCAGAGTAAGGGAGATAAAATGTCCCAGCAGAGAGACAGAGACACTCGATTAAAATCCTCCTCAAACGGGAATCGAACTTAGGTCTTCTTCATGTGACGCTGAACCGTCAAACCGCAAGACACTTGATGCGGAAGTGTGAGAGTTTTCTCAAGACGTAAAAAAACAACCCCTTCCCCTCCCCCCCATACAACCAAGAAAAAAAAATCCCAACAACATAAGAACTCAAGTAAAACGTCAACTGTGCTGTTTTATTATTGACTCAGCTGAACTGAAATAGAAGAGGAAATCGTTTAAATCAAATTAGACTTATGAAAATTACATTTCCCCAATACTACTTTTTAAAGGAAAAAAAAGCATTTTTTTCACTGCTATATCAATATTTTGTTTGTTTTAAAGCTATACGACGCCTGTATCTGATTTGTTTTTGACTTAATAAAAACCGTAATAATCCCTTTTTATTTCATAATATTGACCAATGGTGCTCATAATAACTTTTACTTTTACCTTGTACCAAATGCCTGTTGCAAATATATCTCAGTTGTTCACAGTGTAGACGTTTACAGCATGACATGACCATTAAGATCAAGGAGAGAGGAGAGGGGTTTTGTCAAAATATAGGAGAAACCAAAAAAAAAAAAAAAAAAGATTGAAGGAGCTGGAGAGGGGAGACGAGAATCAATACCCGTAATCAAAGAAACATAATTTAAAAAGCATTTTCTTTTCCGGGGGGGGGGGGGGGGGGGGGTTCATTTGGTACATGTTATACGGCACGGCGCTTGCAACTGCACAAAGTCATAATATTATGAGCCCGCGAAAGAAACTCTGTTCACCTTCATAACTGACATTCTTGAATTAACTCTTGTCTCGCTGTTCATTCTACAAGTAAAAACTTGGATTGAATTACTATCAAATGTTCATTTAAAATTGTAACAGCACCCATGTGTTTCATTATGTGTGGGTTTAGGTTTTTTGTGTATGCGTGTGTATGTGTGTATGTGTGTGTGTGTGTGTGTGTGTGTGTGTGTGTGTGTGTGTGTGTGTTTGAGAGGGAGAGAGGTAGAGAGAGAGAGAGAGAAAGAGAGAGAAATACAGATAGACAGACCGACTGACAGAG
Source organism: Aplysia californica (assembly GCF_000002075.1). NCBI lineage: Eukaryota > Metazoa > Mollusca > Gastropoda > Aplysiida > Aplysiidae > Aplysia > Aplysia californica. Next base: position 370,787 of record NW_004797284.1, on the reverse strand, counting down.
AGAGAGAGAGAGAGAGAGGGAAGCAGATGGTGTGTGTGTGTCTCTCTCTCTCTCTCTCTCTCTCTGTGTGTGTGTGTGTGTGTGTGTGTGTGTGTGTGTGTGTGTGTGTGTGTGTAAAACCATGACCATTCGTGATAAATGATCCTACCAAAGGGGGAGTAATTTATTTAATGATTTCAGCATTACTTAAAATCTGGTTGTGTCCCTTGACATATCCCCTTTCACGAGTGTAATAGCAAAAATAGCTGAGGTATTATGCTACAGCTTGGTGGGTAGACAACATCCTGGTAAGATAGCTCGGAACTCTCATTGCAATGAGTCAAGCACACAGATATACACGTTTTTTAAAGTGACTTTATATTGTAGGCTGGTAGGCACAGAGAAGAAAAAAGGTACAGGACGAAGCCCCTTGGCTGTAAGTTCTGCCCTTGCAGACATAAAAAGAAATGTTAACCACGAACTATGGTGAGACAAGGTAACTCAGAGGGAATAACAAATATAATGATGTTGTACAATATTGGCTCTTAGAGTGAGAAAAATAGAGGTAGACCACCATATATCTAGATAGATCATAGTTGGACAAAGGCACATACGTGAACTGACACGACAGAGAAAGGATTGGGACGCAGTTACACTACATTGAGTATTTGCAGCAAGTGTTTGCCAAACGTTATCAAAACAAAACAAAACAAAAAGTATAATAGATTATTTGCTTTAACGTTTCGGGTCACACGCAAAAAGAAAGCTTCTTTATATCCACTGGGATATTAAAACCATGTAACCATACCCCCCCCCC
>NW_004797284.1:355628-369889 GCF_000002075.1 Aplysia californica | reverse complement strand
AAAAAAAAAAAAAAAAAAAAAAAAAATTAATTAAAAAATCAAACAAAAAAATTCGGTAAATTATTTTCATATTGTGATCACCAGCACTCGTGCCAGGAAACGTGATGCATCAGGAAGTGTAGTACTAATTGCCATTTTGGCATTTTTACTGATATTGATAGCACAATTAAAACCTTTATGCTGTGACAGAAATTACGAGACGAGTAATGGTTACACGTCGTAGATCTAGATAATACTTCCACAATGTTGGCGTTATTTTTTAAAAAGTGGATCTGTTAATTTTTTCTTCTGCTTCTTGATCTTTTCTATAGCACGATACTAATAACTTGCGAATGGCACTCGTACAATAACATTTAATTTGCTGAGAATATAAAGAAGAGAAGAAAACTTACAATAACGTTCCTAAACTTTTAAAAGATTTTCCTATACTTTGTCTATTGCATTTCATCATCTCTTTTAGTACGTGTATAATATTATAATACTATAAACAGATCAGCAAACTGTCTAAAATTAAACTGTAAAGTTTTCTTTGAAGTGAATTAGTTAGTTGTAGGTCTTCATCTATATAACTCTGGTGGCCCGATCTTTGCTCCACTTTTAAGAACACCTCCCCCCCTTTCCACACACACACACACACACACACACACACACACACACACACACACGCTTTCGACCTCAAAGATTGAATTAATGCAACATTTCGAAGAGCATGACGGAGACGGATATTCAGGCTTTTGAACTTACAATGATCGTAAAACAAATTGTCCAAGTGAATCATCAAAGTAAAAGTTATGTATTTTTAAATTCTATTTTAGTAGATAACATAACCTTAAGACGTAGTGAAAGCAAGATGATTTTCAAGTAGTTGTACTTATAGTGACAGTCGATAGCAATATGATATTATTATGATGATCTAAGCCCTCAGCTGTAGGTTATCGCGATGAAAGCACGCGGGCAGCTAAAATAATTATAATTTTTGTTCATATAATGTTTGATAATTGTCTATTATACTTGCGTTGGTTTTGATCATTTCTTCGACCAGGTCACTGGACAATACATGCAGAGTGGCAACAATTCATATTAGTTTTATGCCTTTCCCGGTCTTTATTTCTATTTTCTCACCCGAAAATGAGCATAACTATGGATGAATCAATAATAAACAGCTCTTTAACTCGACAGATAGAAAAGAAAATACATTGATCCTCTTTGGAGATAGGTGAAATAATCAAAGTCAACCGTCAAAGAGCGATCGACCAAAATAAGTTTATTACTGTATTGTCAGGTCCCTAGCTCTATTCTTTAATTAATGTATGCTCTGAGATTAAAGAGACTAGACATAACAATCTAGCCTGTATCTCCCATCCGCGAGGGTGGGGAATTTTCAAACGAGTCATTCATCCAAGGTTTAAGAACACTCCATATGTTTTAAAATGAGGGACACCCACACCGTTATCCAACTTAATGCTGCCTGAGTTCTCTTTGCTTCCTTGGAACTTTTACTGTTTAAACAGCTTGCACGCACTCTCTAAAGAAATTACCACCTTTATTGATTTCCCCTCGGAGTGGGTTTTTGTTTTTTTCATCATATCATTTTAGATACAATAACAAATGACCTTAAAGTGATAGAAAATTAAAATCATTGCTAAGTCGTTATCAGGCACCACAGTACAACATTCATTTATTCATAACATGTCTTGGCCATGGAAATACCATTGACATCCCTCATCTAGCAGCAGCCTCCATTAGCATTGCTTGGTATTCTTTGTTCCTCTTTTACCATGAGCAACCGTAGGCGTTGAGACTTCACCATTCTCTTTCCGAGTCAAAACGTATAGGATGTGATTTTTAAAAAGAACATAGATAAAAAAGCAAAAAATAATAAAATCGAAGTGTTTTCAATCTAGGTTAAGGTATCATACACTACTTGTAAAGAAGAAACTTCTTCGTCCTTCTGTCGTTCTGCAGCAAGTTCTGTTGTGTCGTTTGGCGCCTGCATCAATAGCAACCATAGCTCTGTCACAAAGTTTGACAATACCCGTGTTTAGAGTTGCTGGCACTCGTGCGCTTTTCAATCGTTGCTTTCTGACATTTAGACCAGGCACCATTAACAACATGTTGGAGGTGGAAAATTCTTGTTCAGAAAGCACACGAGATAAGAGTTTTTTCGCTACGTTCTTATTCAATAAATCAATATTTTGTCGTTTGTTGTTTTAGGGGTGTTTTTTTGTGGGGTTTTTTTTTTGGGGGGGGGGGGGGTTTCTTTACAAATTTAGGAATTAGATAGGGGAGGTCCGACGCTGACACACACACTTGTAAACATTATCTTTCACATCTTTTTTTTCTTGTCACCCATTCAATTCCCCCTCCCCTGAAAAATAAAGTCTACTCCTCTCAGTAAAGCAGACTTTTCAAACGTACATCCGAACGTAGTATGATTCAAAACCAGACCTCTAAGACGCTCCAAATGATATATTCCCAATATGTTTACAGTGTACAAATTGGCAATACTTTTGTGAATAATCATTTCTCTCTAGTCAAATGACATTTTACCCAAGAAAATATATCTCCAACAAATCGTAGCATACAAGATATGGCATAATCTCCAAATCCAGATCCAGAAACTTGACATTTTCAAACAGAAGAACTATCAGCAAAGAAGTCATCAACAGACAAGATCAGTCAACTCTCTAACAGGTAAGTTAAAAAATGGTCAATGAAGAAACAAACTCGACCCCAACAGGAAAGACACAGATACGCTCAGAAGATGTATTATCAGATAAATAATTCCTACCGAGGCATACAAATAAACAGACTGTCAAACAAACATGTATGAAAACATGTGTAAAATTACTGTAAAAACACGTTTAACCCTTACAGCCTTAGTCATGTATATTTCCCTAACGAATTCTCGTTCCCTTACGCACAGGTGCATATATTTTCCTCACAGAAAACCGACCTACTCAAAGCCAGTCAGTTATTTGTTTTTACGGAAATCTATCCAACTGTTTCGATAAAAAAAACCTAGGTAATCATTAAAACTTCAAACAAAGACAGTGTAGCAATTTTTAAATGTCCACAAAAACTGCAGACAAAATCATCGATGCCTCGGCCTGAGGAGCCAAGGGCTCCAGTATAGACCAACAGTAAATGAGAACTAAAAATAGCCTGGTGCTGTAAAGGCTTAAAAAAACCCCAAAAACAAGAACTTATATCTGACAGGCCAAAAGGTAATTCACTGCCTACTCGTTACCGTTACACCCAATATTTCCCTAACAATATTTACAGATTCTGTAATATCATGACTGGGACCAATGACTCTGGGAAAACAATTATTTTTACGAACGTCAACGAATCAATTTTCACGTTTTTCGTGGCCCTTTTCTCTGGTTCAGGGAACATAGCTCTCAATAGAATTTTTCACTAGAGAAAAATAGGAAAATAAGATCAGCTTGTAATGGGAAGCGTAGGTTTACAGCATTTCTTTATGCTGTTTATAAAGATAACGATTGTTTAAATAAGTGAACACTGCATAGCCAATTTCGATTACACCTACACCCGATTATACGGACCTACTGGTTCGTAAAGTCTCAGAACTTCTCAGTCACTGACTATCAGTCATCTAGTACTTAAAAAGAGACTGTGACTAATGGACAGAAGAAAGAGACGGAGAACCAGAGAGAGAGAGAGAGAGAGAGAGAGAGAGAGAGAGAGAGAGAGAGAGAGAGAGAGAGAGAGAGAGAGAGAGAGAGAGAGAGAGAGAGAGAGAGAATAGGGATGGGAGGATGGGGAGTTAAAAAGCATAGGTTATGCCAACGAAAAACACCCAAACTCCCCCATTTTCGTAGGTGTTACTCTGTGCTGCCTATCTCGGGACTGTCAAACCATAATTAGAATCGGCTCCCAATCCAGGCATCATTTCCTCGTCTTCTGGAAAAATAGCCTGTGGCAAAAGTTAGTTATTTGTCGCCCTTGTCACATCGTGCGTCAGTTGTGAGACAGAAATCGTATTTTTGGGGGCTGATTTGATTTTCACATTCCTTACATTGATTTTATCGATTTATTCTCGAGGTTAGCTTTCCGATGTTTTACTGTATAGTTGTCAGCGAGAACTTTTGGACTTACCTTTTTGTTTTTCTTACCCTAGCTATCTTCTCTACAGGTGCATAGTAATAACAGTGGTCGAAAATGGACAGACATGTTCAAATTATGAGAGATGTTGGCATTAATTTGGTTCTGTGCAGTATTGCGAGGGGCACCTAAAAGAAACAATACATCTGAAAGAGGAGGAAATACACGAAATGAGTAAAATGAGGGGGGAAAATACCCTTTAATTATAACCACTATTTTTTTGCCTTGCAAGTGGAAGTGTTTAAAAGAAAAAGGTAAAGAGCACTTTAATCGTTATATAATATATGCATCTGGGCGGCGTGCATCTTCATTTCATGTTTCAACAACCCCCCCCCCCTCCCCATACAAACAACGTTACTTCTGGTAAGGAGCATATTGTTGAACGTTTCAGTACCTTTGATTTAGACTTTCACATGCCAACTGCATGACAACATAATCATTAAATGAATGATGAATATTTCAGAGCAAATTTTCATTACAATATTTTTAAATACCGTTTGGAATTATAAAAAAAGCAACAACAACCAACAAACTGACACCCTGCATTGTTTTCACTCTCTTCCTTGCCACGACTCTTTGCACTTGTATTGCCCTCAACATCCTGCGGCAAAGTCACCTAATTTCTTGAGACATGAAATCACATTACTTGATTCACGGGGCTCCTGGGAAGCGAAGGTGTCCCTGCTGATTTAGAAACTAGCGTCTCTAAGCGTTCGCTGTTTTTAAATTTCATTTTGAAAGCGCAGCTCGATGTTATTTTTGAGAAGTTTGCTCTGAGGACGATATTGCAGAGTAGAAGCATAAACTTCGAGACTAAGAAATCCGTAAGATAACCGATTTTTGAAAGAAGGTTAGAAGAAAACAACAGGATAAAAGATGCTTAGTTGTTAAACAAACACTTTAAGGCACCCATCATCCATCTAGAAAACACATGTCTAATTGTTTTTTTCTTTTTCATTTAGTTTCATTTGAAATAGTGCGCTTTAATATTATACATAGAAAAACATTCTGACAGAAGCACTATTTGATTAACATAAAACTACATCATTTTCCTGTCATATATAATTGCACCTTTATCATTTATAGGAGCACGGAAATTTTCAAATTCCGAGTTCCAAAACGATCCTGATCTTTTTTAAATCTGCTGATCCTGATTTGGACTGAAGAACTCAGATCCCACATTGTACGACAAATAAAATACAATTATGTGTGGCAGGGCGACTTCGAGCTACTGTGTCTAGGGAAATGTATTAACCATGAATTAAAACAAAATTGATATCATCGAGGGCGTTGAATATAAAAACAAATATAGACATGGACACATTTACCAAATTATTCTTTTCGCAACAAACCAACACACACACACACACACACACACACACACACACACACACACACACACACACACTCACACACACACACACACATACATATATATATATATATATATATATATATATATATATATATATATATATATACACATATATCCACACATACACACACACCCATGCACACACATACCCTTTAGTATGTCTTATCGAAGATGAACATAATATTATGTCTCAAGATCATTTTGCAGTCTCCAAAGAAGCCTTACATACGAACAATATTATACCTTTAGCGGCTTTCATAAACTAATATTTGACACTCATTTTTGAGAAGTGTTTTACGGCGTTTGCAACTGCATAAGGTCATATGTGCGTGGGCTACTAACTAAACATTTTCAGTTTTGAATTTGTCAGGGTGGCGGACGAAGCCTACTCTTATTGATTTTAGACCACCGAGAGATCTTTAACGGGGACCACCGAGATTTTTCGTCATTGTCCGAGAAGGCTAAGTGTAGATCTTACCTACCATAACATCAGGGGTGTGACTGAAAGACAGCAGTAAGAAGGAGCCAAGGAGAAGCAGTAGTAAGGCTGCACAAAGAGTCAGCAGCCCAGAGGAGGGGGCAAAGGGGGTGAGAGGGTTTCGGGCAGAAAGTGGAGAGGCGAAAGCAGATGACAGAACATTGTTAAAGGGCAGGGAAGGAAGAGAAAGGAGAAACTTTTAGAGGAGAAAATGTTTCGTCGCTCTCCGGATTCAAACCCGAGAGCCATTGAATGAGAGGCGAACACCTTAACCTCTAAGCCACAAGAGCCCCCATATTTGACACTATATTATTATCAAAATCGCAAAGACGCATACTTTTGGTTTCTGCTTGGATTTTAAGCTGCAGCCTAATTATCTTCATACTATCTACCTCTCAAGTCGTAGGTCTCATGTTTCTGCTCGATCACTCATTTTCTTGGGGGGGTTTTATTGAAAGAGAAAAGCTATCATATCGGGTTTTTATCGAACTAGTTATTTACACTTGAACACCACACTGCTGCTCATTTACATTGTAGGTGCTACACTGATCTCGCCTTTCGTGTGGTTTTTATCTGACCAGAAAATGCTGGCTGAAATATATTTCCTGTACGGGAATTAAGTTAAAGTCTTTTGAGTGCTCCTGGAGAACCCGAACATGTTACTGAGTGATCGCCGGGCAGACAAGCAGAAGAAACTGGTTAAGATTTTACCGACTACAAATCTCGCGCCAGTTGTCATAAACTGCTGAGGTTTGACACCTCTTTGGTGTATCTAATGTTTTGGGAGAATTCCTAAGGAAGACTTGCTCTGGGATGGTTTGTGGTTGCCAAGAACATTGTTGAACAGGCTTTGTTTACTCCAAAGGTCTAGTATTTATATTCCTGCTCGTTGTTACAAGATGCATTTGATGTAAATGTACTTTTTGTCAGCTTTACTTCTCCTTTCATATAGAATTTTAATGAGTGTAATATATATAATATAATTTTTTAATGTATATCTGCAAGTGTTTTTACGGTCCTGTACAGCCAAGGAAAATTTCAATCTGGGGTAATAAGTACTATCTTATCTTATCTTATCTTATCTTATCTTATCTTGAAAGTGCTCTCACTAAAGCATTTTGCTTCGTAAAGCATGTGGTACTTAGGGAAGAATTGTATGAAAAGAAAAGATAATATTAGTTTCATATAAGCTAAGATAATATCACAACTTTCCCTCGCATACGTTGACATTACATTTGTATCAGAAAGATGACTGTAGTTTTAGTGAATGCATATATAATAATATTATAAACGCACATATTGCATTACGGACATTGTGTAATAAAACTGAGAGGTGGATTGAGCTTGACGATGGAGAAGAACATTTGAGGGTGCAGAAAATGTACCAACCAGAGGTGACTGCTGAGCACTAAAGTCTACGTACATACACGGAAATGATTAACAATAACTACACAGTCACTTAAATTTAAGTGTCCATGTGAACACACTGCTATGTTTGTTCATCTCTCAGGACAGGACAAGTTTTTTAAAATTCAGAATATGTGTGTCTTCATTACCACATCCCTCAGAATCCTCCCCTCCACCCCCCTCCCCCGACCACCTGCCCGACCCCCAACAGCAGTAACAACGACCTAAGTGGCTTAAAATGAATCTCAACTCACCAAGAAGTATCGAAACTTTATTTGTCCTTGAAATTAGCTATTACCTCCTTCTCTCAATCTGAACTGTTCCCTTTTTTGCTTTTGTTTTTAATTTCTACGATAGCTTCATACCTAGATATTATTTTAATGCTATTGAAGATTGTCGTTTTCCAGGATAAGACCCATAGCAGTAGCAGCTCTGTTGTTTATACAGTATTCATCTCGCTAAAGTGATGATTCATGGTTAGTAAGATTTTGTTATACGCGCTATTACTTCCTGGAAAGATTGATCTTTTCAAAGTTCGTGCTTGATAATTGAAAGGGCTGGCGTCTTCACGTTCGGATCTGCTCTGATTTGCTCAGGTCGCGAGAGGAAAATTAAATGTATTCTATTTCATGTTGATATTTTTCTGTTTATTTATATGAAGAGGGTTTTAAGCTACTTCTCACTCCACAAACTTTCCTTTTCACATATCTACCAGTCCTTTGCCCCTAACTGTGTCTCTCTTTGCCCCGTATCTCTCCCTTTCACTTTGTGTCTATCTTTCCGTCTGTGTGAGTGTGTGTGTGTATGTGTGTGTGTGTGTATGTGTGTGTGTGTGTGTGTGTGTGTGTGTGTATGTGTGTGTGTGTGTGTGTGTGTGTGTGTGTGTGTGTGTGTGTGTGTGTGTGTGTGTGTAAATCGCGCCTAATGTCTTTTTCTGTCAATCTCTTCCTTTCCATGTATCTCCCCGAGAAAGTCTTAGCATTAATCAGAGGGAAAGCTTTGCAGGTTTAATACACCTTGTAAACTCTGTAGATTCAAGTCACGGGATCTTGTCTGTGGTTGGCCTACTGGGCAGGACAGAAAGTGAATCATTTTAACTTCTGACACTTGAACCAACTACATCTAGTCTCAAATTTAAAGGTTCACTGCCCCCCCCCACCCTCACACCACACACACACACAAAAATCCACCTTCACGGTCCTTTAAGAAATGTCTGTGTTAATCCCCGAAAACCAAACAAATAAAAATGTTCATAAAAAGATTATATTCAAAGAAAACATATCAGCCACTCTATGGTTTTCAAGCAATCACTTCATATAGTTAAGCGAATTTATTTGCCTGCTAATTTACAAGTAAGTTTCGAATTCTACATGTGTAGGAATTATTTCAACAGTATACGTTGAAATGAAATAGAATAAGATTGATAAGTGACGCCATATTAACTCTTTAAGGTTGTAGCAGATACATGATGATAATAATTTGTCTGATTTGCAATAGACTTCAGACAGTGTTGCTGCACATTTCGAACCATTAAACACAACTCAGAAAGGTGGACTATCATATTTCATTATATGCACTTTAATGCATGTTTTAGATAAAGAATAGTAATACCGTAAAATTTAAGTATCTGTTTGAAGAAATTAAGCTTTCAGCATTTGTCGAATGACCAGAATATGCGTCCTCAAAAAAGTTATCATTGTGTCGTTTCTTTGAAGCAGCCAGTACAATTTCTGCTACAAATATTGGTCAGTGCACGGTGACAGTCATGAACGAAGTGCTTGTATAGTCAATATTTGTTTTTGGTTGTTTTTTTTTCTTTAAATTGACACGACTGATGAACTCCATAAATAATCTGAGATATACATCGCAAAATATATTGTAATAAATTAAGGTCGACTGACTGAAAAATCAAGCCTCCTTCTTAATGATTTCCAAACTTAATGAACACAAACTTTTTCCCACATGAAAGCTTAGGATGATAATTATCTTTGTGAACACAGGTGCATCAACGAGCAACAGGTTTACGCATCACATCAGAGAAAAATTCAAGCGGTTTTTTTTATTTGCACTACTTACGCACATCAGATTCGATTTTAGAATCGTCGAGATATTGATTTCCCATCAAGTATTCTTAAAATCTTTGGAAAAAGAAAACCAGTTAGATGCGACAAGGTCTTGACTCTAAGAAAGATGTGGCAAAACCTCGTAAAATCTAAGTCGCATTATGAAATTCTGAGTGTTTGGCTCATGTGGGGACGAGCATTGTTAAGATGGAGAAGGGCGTTTTTGCAAGGCTAAAATCGTTATAAATGTGCCCGAAATTTTTGAAGAGCCTGCACGTATCGATTGGCGTTGACAGTGCTACTGTATCCCAATATTTCTTGTGTATCACTCCTTCATAATCCCAAAACATAGTTAAAAAGCACTTTCCCAGGGGATCGAGCAATTTTGAACTTTGGGCTACTTGTCGAATCTTTATTGTCTAAATTCCATAATTTGTTGTTTTTTTTGCTTTTCTGTCAGAATAGTAACCTGACCCATGATCTATCTTCAGTGATTGAGATGCATCATCGACAGTTCATCTTTCACTCTTTCACCCATCTAACCGTATTAACATACACAAATGCATAAGCATAGACATTGTTCATTCGCATGTGAATATCAATGGGTAGAGCACCCCCTGCAGTGAACAATTCGATAACCGCACAATCTTTTAACCAAGGACATTGAACGACGCCATGTTGTTTTATGCCAACAACAGGTTGCACAAAGGCGCAGCATTATAGGCGTTTCGTCGCTTATAGGCTATAAACTCAAGGGCATCAAGTAGTCATAGACTTGAATTATGGTATTCTAGACTGGGCACTATCATGGCTACTGCTCTTTGCTCCCTTTGAAAACTTTGCTGGGCTGGTATGCACTATGGACTATGGACACGCAAACCAACGTTGTTGCTGTAGTCGAATTTGAGCGGAACTTTTCCTCCTTGCCCTTCGTTTAGTTCCAAACAGAATTAAATTGTGCACTCAGTAGTGAACCTAAATTACGCCAGAAGTGCCAAGTAGAAATAACAGACGCATTTAAGGCTTCAGTTCAGGAATAGAACATTCAAGGGGGAATTATGTACACATTCAATGGTGAAAAATTAACTAGATCAGGAAATATCGCCATCATTGTTGAGATATAACATACATCTATCTATCGTTCTATCGATCCATCGATCTCCCTCTCCCTCTATCTATTTATCTATCTATCTATCTATCTATCTATCTATCTATCTATCTATCTATCTATCTATCTCTCTATCCATCCCGTGGAATCGGTTTTTGAGACAGGTACACAGATGGGTCGAGAAATTGTAGACAGAGAAGGAAAGGAACAAAACAGAAAAACAGAGTAAGAGAGAAAAAGATGAAGAAAACGAGAGGGAAAGACCACTGAATAACAAAAAAGTGGGGGACACAAATTGCCCATATTGTAATAACATGGTATTTCAAAAAAGAAACCCAACAATTACCAACATAATATAGAGGAATTAAAGTGATTTGAGCTTTCATAAATATTTCAGTAAGATCTGTCAGCCACCAGAGCGGCCAGACTCCCAGTTTATTGAGCGTAAAGTCGAAGACCAACTAGCGTGGGATAAGAACTAATAAATCTGGTGACGGGTAAAAATGATATGGCAGAGCTATCTCCCAGAGAAGGAGAAAAGACAGAGGAAAAGAGCAATTATAAACGTCAATTCTCATTACCTTTCGCACGTGCCTTGTGAATTATAAAATGATTTTCTGGTGTTGTAAACATCTCTATTAGGTACGTAGGAGGAATAGAGGGTTCCTCTGTTTTGATCATGGTTATAAATGAATACAGACATATGAATGAATGGTGATGGATTTTAGTCAACGTCTGAATGTGCAAAAAAATTCTTTAATGGGGGGCGAATATAAAGCTTGCAAGTAGGTTTACGTTATATACGAGTAATAACAAGGCCATTCATAAAAAGAGGGTAATCTCTGTTGTTGAGGGACAAATTGAAAAATGTATAATTTGAATAAGATTCAATATCGAAATTTTTTCTTGAGGAAAGGCATTTTGATTTTTAGACTCGTTAATTGTTTGTCATTGTCTGGGTATGTAAGAGCGGACTTCACACATTTGTCTTTATACGCCAAACAAGCATTGAGATAGCTAACTGACATCCGATTAAACAAAAACACGTATTTCTAATCAGAAAGAAAACGCCAATTTATGTGCTTGGTTACTGAGATTTAAAAAATAAAACAACTGCAATGACATGAGATTCAATAAGAGCGAAAGCTTGTAATATATAGTATGGTCAAAAAATCGTTTCGCAACTTATCCTAAAATATCTACTTAACGGGTGACTCCGTGTCAGCCATACCTTGCACAGCAGTTTTCATCATATTGTCTTAACTTACTCATATTTCCAAACAATAATTGGGGCTCGATTTTTAAAAAGTTTTTTGAAAATTTTATATTAGATACTATAAATCTCCGTCACGCAAAAAATGTGATATTTAGATAGGTTTTGAAGCACCAAGAAATGAAAAATTCAAAAGCTTGTCCCAAACCCTCCGAATATCACCCATCGAAATTCTTCCATCTTAACCATCTAGTTACTAATATTCTTAATATGACTTTAGAGCATGCATCAGAATAACATTGAGTATGTACCTAGCTTGAGATTATAATTGTTTATATTAGTGTTCATTTATATTGTGCATGCGACTGTAAGCCTGTGCATGTGTGCATGTTTGTGTGAGTGTGTGTGTGTACGTATGAGTGTGTGTGTACGTGTGTGCCTGAGTGAGTGTATGTGTGTACGTGTTGGAACACCAAACAATTGTGCCAGGATCGGACAATAAAGGTGTATCTTATCTATCTTATCTTATATGAAGAGAGCGTTAAAAATGTCCCTCACTCCAACCTTTGTTGTACCATTACCCTTGCCGTCGAAACCTATTTTTGTAGAATGATCATATCTTTATGACAACATTTTACACAGCAAAGGTGTGGCTCATCTAACTAGCATAGAACTATTGACTTATACTGCTTTTCTCGAAATCATTGGATACCACTTAAACTGATTGCAAGCAATTCTCTGTCTACTGTCAGTATTTAATTTGTAGAGTATGGAAGAAGAGCATTGTATTATTATTATGTCACTATCATCAATCGTACTCTCATGCTTACATCATCGTTTTCGGGACTGGCATTTGAACACTTTGATACCCATCCTCTGCTAAATGATAGGGATTGTAGCCCCCCCCCCCCTCCCCCCCCCCCCCACACAAACTTAATTATTATCATTTGTCTTGGTTGTTTTGTTTGCTTTGTTTTTTCGGGGTAGGGGGAAAGGGGGGGGGGTACGTGTGAGGGTGGGGTGGCGATGTATCTTTGTATTAACATGATTTGACTTTATAAATAGTAATATTGTTTTTTGACATTTACTTTTTGTGTAGCACTCAACCCAATTAAAATACACAGGCTCTGAGCGCTTTTGCAAATACAAGTAGCAACATATATACAGCGCATTGTAATTTGACAAAATAAAAAGTCTATGTTCTCAAAGATCGTTGAAGGCTTTGCCATAGCGGGCTCTTGGGCCTGCACGTGCTTTAAAGGGAAAGGACATAGTCTGATTCTCGGAGGGGAAAACATCTCAGTTTCATTCGCAGGTATGTATCTCACATAGCCAAATTGAACCCTGTTATGCAAGGTCAAAACTGCCCTACGTCTATAGTATTCAAACGGTACCTTAAGGGATGTGAAATAGATATACAATAAAACAGTGTATCCGGGACGATTTTTCTTTCTCAAAACGAAATTGTAGCTGATGTTCTCTCTTAGTGTAAACGTATCTTTACTAGAGTGAATTTAAATAAATAAATATGTACAAGGAAAGTGCTTGTCAGTGACAAAGATAATTGCATCACTATCTTATTTACTTACTTATACTTCTACCTTTTCAAAATAAGTAAGTAAGATATTGATGTAACTATCTTTTTCACTGATAGACAGTTACATCACTATCAACCACACAAATACCTGCTTTCGGCAAAGCCCACATGTAGCATATCCCACGCCTTTTAAGTTTAAGAAATATCTCGATCTTGTTTCTAAGGCGGAGCAAATCCGTTCCGTTTACAGATACTGGGGTGATATAAACAGAACAGAAATGCATTTGCTTGTTTGTTTTGCTATTGAGGATTCTGGTATCAAACCCTGGGAAGGTAAACAACCAAATGATATCTCTTGATAGATATCCAGAAAGATCAACAGCTCCTTCGCAAGGCGTGATCGATCCCAGGTCAGGCAATGGGGATTATGCAAATGTCTTACATTTCCGTGGGGTCGCTATAAACCGGAAAAGCAGAAGAAGATGGGAGACAGTGCGACGGGAGAGAGCAGGATTTTGAAAAACAGCGGCGGTAGACGGATGGAAAAAGGTTGTGTGGTAGAAAAAGAGTGTTAAAATTGATGTCAAGTAAAGGATGAATGGAAGCAGAGAGAGATAGAGAGAGAAGGAAAGAGAGAGAGAGAGAGAGAGAGAGAGAGAGAGAGAGAGAGAGAGAGAGAGAGGGGGGGAGATAGAGAAAGACACAGAAAGAGAGGGCCTTGGTATGTGAAAAAGAGGGAAGAAACATACAGAACTGTGTAAAAAAGGGGAAAAAATAGAGAGTAGTCATGGTGTAGAATAGCAAGTAGTGAAGGCTGTTAAAGTAGTAGTAGGGGTTGGTCAGAGAAATTTGGCGAGAATAAGTAGGAGGTGGTCACTATGTGTGACGAAAAGACACATAGATAGATAGATAGATAGATAGATAGATAGATAGATAGATAGATAGATAGATA
>NW_004797284.1:351331-354047 GCF_000002075.1 Aplysia californica | reverse complement strand
TGTGTGTGTGTGTATGTGTGTTTGTGAAAGTGGGGAAAACCTGACATTTGGTCTCATGTATAACTTTGAGATCTCAGCTCTCGTTTAATTTTAGTTTTTGTCATGTTTGTTTACTCCTTTTTCTAAATGTGAGCCCCTCCCCGCCTCTCACACAAAAATCTCCTACACAAAAACAGAAACAAAAAACTCAGGTAAAACAAAACAGAATAGCACCTTGTTCGTACTACACTATGCAGCCGAATCTATGTCAGATTTCATGTCATGTTTGAAGCATTTCCTTGATTTTGAGCTGGCTGAAACCGGCCTAAGAGGGATTTTCTTTCAAAGTGACTACACAAAAAGCTTCCCTTATCCGAAACTCTTGTCTCTGTCCCGCTTTTACGCAGCTTATATTGTTCAGAAACTCACATCAAAGTATAAGTGCGTATCGAAATGTGAATTCAAGGGATCTTAATCTATTGTTGTTGATGCGTTAACTTTTTTTTTAGATATTGAGTCAAATCTTTGCATCTACAACAGAATATTACGTACGGAAATGACACTTTTTGCAGTGAGTTGTGGGTCTCTTTGATTTAACCAGTGAGCATTGCTGGCGGAAATGACGACTTTTCTTTAAAAGGATTTTTGTTATGCACCCGACGCTGAGAATGAACCAATCTGCATGTGACGTGTAAGAGGGGAAAAGGAGGCTTTTAATGAGCAGCACATATTTCTATACATGGACCACTTTTTTACAGCTGTAAGTGCCTTCACAGACGACAGAATCGATGAGAAATCGATAATTAAGAAACACCGCCTCCTGCCCCTGCAGCGAGATTGATAGGTTCATTCTCTATCATTTCACAGGAGCAGTTTGCTTGACCGACAGTGTGCACGCGCTCGCTGTGCTGCAAATAGCTGTTGCCCCCTGTATCAACACACAGGCATGTGGTGGCGTTCACACGCTGGCAATCATGTCTTTTCTTAAGCATTCCGCGAGAGCTGTGGGAAGCATCATCATTTGCACTGTGTCACCTCTGCTAAACTGTGAACGGCAGTGAATGGAGCACAGATTTATCGTTGCAAACAGTGGTCCGTCACAACAGGCGTTATTTCTGGTGCTGTATTGGCCTACATTAAAATATTGTGTTGCGTGTGGATGGCACTTGAGGTTGATCAGGTCAATACGTATCTGAAAATACCACTTGCATTGAGTACAAGAAAACGATCAATGTTCTTTCCTTAGTACATCGTGCTTCTCCAGGTTCTGAGTATCAACACTTTCTGTAGATATCCAAGCTAAATTAAGTTACATAACTACTTACTATAATGTCGGTGAAACTGTAATAAAAGGATTCTTTGAAACATAACTCAAGGCTGTACTATATGAATGTTTGTAATACGTACATGTACACTCTTACCATCTTTGGGGAGATTTAATCGAAAAAGATTAAAATAAAACGTTGGGGATACGTTGTTTCTTTTAAAGATGACCCCCTTTTCCATAGTAACTATGGAAAGCAAGCATACAACAAAGGGATTATTTAAAGATATCACTAAAAGTAAGACATATGTTATCATTATAATATAGGAATACTTTTCTCACTTTCTTAGTTTAGAAAATGGGTCTTAGGGTAAACTACTAGTCTAATACCCCCATCCCCCCTGCGCCCCTGCAAAATAATATTATTTTCACTAGAATGATAGTAGTTACAAAATTTAGGAAACAAGGTGCGTCAAAGTGTCTCGTGATCCAATCCAAAACTGAATGGTCGAAAGCATTCATAGGTAAAATTACCACTTGTTAACCGTTAACTTGTTTATTTAAAACAGAAATATCCCTTTTTAACATAAAAATTAAGATAGTCTAAAATAGACAACGACAACACCTCCCTAAGAATTAAAGAGAGTTAAACACCTGACGTAAAATTAATGCAATAAACAAAAATAATATGGCTCTATCTTCTTTCAAAATTAAATAGTTAAATGTATTCAAAATATTTGTATTAGAAATGTACTTATGATTTCCAGAAATCGATTTCATGTTAACTGGGTGAAACTCAAGTCTGATGCTTTTTAAAAGTATTTTCGGCTTCAGGGCATTGACAGTTTTTATGACATTGTCGTTATGCAAATTACATGGGTTACATTTCTTACAAGACAAACTACACCGACTTCATCATCAGTATACCTTACAGAAATTACAACAGCCGAAGAAAGTGTCTGAAACTAAATTCAAACTAATTTGTCCAATTTTTTATCATTGTTAAGTTTCAATCAAAGCAAACTCCATTAGAATATTAGCGTGGTCTTGAGGTTTTGAAAATATTGAACTGGAAGATCAGAATAGATGCCATGACTTTATCGAAATGGTATTATTTCGATGGCCGGAGCTTACACGACAGAAAAGGATAAACCCAGTTAAGGTTTACTTCTAAAGAACTGGATTCCTAAACTATCTCAAAATGAAAGTCGTACAATTGCCAGTAATTCTGTGATGCCACGACATGACCTTTTCTCTTGAACAGAAATAAAAGTAAGCAGGATTTCAACATAAGGAAGTCATCATATCGACTTTTCCCATTATTCTTCTAAAATGTTATATCTCATGCACCTTGGGTTGGCCTCGATAGGCGGTGTCGAAGCAACCTTACCCTATGTGTAATCAAAATGATAAAAATTTTATAACAGAGTACGAAACCGTTAACAACGACCACACTAAATATACAACTATCCA
>NW_004797284.1:340309-344848 GCF_000002075.1 Aplysia californica | reverse complement strand
GAGCGAGAGAGGCAGTTAAACAGACAGGCAACGAAAGACACAGTTTGGAGGAGGGCACGACGAGAGGGATTACAGAGGATAATAATATTGTTGTAAAAAGATGAATGCTTTAGAATACGGGGTGGTGGTGGGCTCCAAACAAAGTAGCATTTTAGTCTGGGTTGGGAGTGGGTACGGTGGCTAGGTGAGAGGCGTGGGGGAGGGGGGTATATTTAGCAGTCGAAGAAAGAAGTCAAGAGGGTTGAGGGGGTGAACCAATTGTGCTGAGGTCGTAATAAGATCAAGACGATTGGCGAGATTGGAGCCGGAGACTGTGATTGGAAGACAAGAAGGAAAAGCGGTGAGGGGGTGGTGGTAAGGGTGGGGATGGGGTGGGGAAGTCGGAGGGGACACCGTAGGTATACGAGAGATTGGAAAGGGGGGGAGGGGGCTGTAGCGGGAAATTCAAGCAAGATGGCATATTTTAACGTAGCAGAATACACAATGGGGCCGAAGACAATTTGAGTTGAAAACTGGATGTAAAGTTATCAAGGGATATGTAAGCTATGTTTCTATTTATCTATCGATTAGTCATTTATATGAGACATTTTTTAAAGTTATGTCTAGTTAGACTTTAATAATATACTGCAATGGTCTCAGCGTAGAATTTGAGAAGGAAAGGTTAAAACAAAAAATAAAATAAAATAAGATTTAAAAAAACAACCAATGAATGTTTAAGTAAGCGTTCTTCCTCAAACAAGAAAAGAATAAAGAAATCAGGAGCATCAACATAACACTATGAAAAGCAAATCAGTCCTGTGCGAGTGTTTGATACAGGGAGACAGACGTTTGGATTAGTGGCGCGCTACAGACAGGGTCCTATAAATCTGAAAACAAGCTAAAACTATCAAAACACTTATGTCCCCATCACAAAAGGATGTGCATACCAAAATGGTTCACGAAGGATAATGGATGCACAGGTTGCCCAGCTGTTATCGTGCAGAGTAAAAATCAGAGAGACATTGAGTTGAACCCCTTGTAATGTGCTTTTAAACTTATCTATCGTGACGAGTTCCAAGGTTCTAAAATCCCCTGGCTCTGCCAATATCAAAATGAAAGAGCTGGTCTTAACAGTGAAGGCAAAGAGAGACAAGATAGGGCGACATTGTGTAGAACATTCGACGTGTCTTACTGACATTAACATTTTGCTTCTGAACTATGTTCAATGGATATTCTGTCCTGGCATACTATACCATACACTTTATTACGAAATGGATTGAAATAACCCTGGATTTTGGAGCTAGTTTAACATTTCCCTTTCTGCGTATTGATCACTTTATTTATCAAATTAATATGTTCATGAGCTAAACACCCGTAGTAAATCATAAGGAGAAGCCAACGGATGTGTTGAAAAACGTCAGCAATCCTGTTTATTTCTGGCCTCTAAATTCGTATCGATAGTCCATTTGGAAATCGAGAGTCATATTGTTGTAGCCTACTCCAGTAAGTGGAGAACTCAAGTATGAAAAGGGTAAAAAAGATCGACAAAAGCTGAGAACCAAAGATCATGTGGGACATGACCTTATTAAAAGCTCTCAACATTAGAACATACAACCTAGAAAAATCGACACCATTAAAACAAGGAAGTCACGGCCATTCATTGTTGAGACGAAGATAAAGGTCGTAGCAGTGAAGGTGAAAAAAGAGATAAGACAATACATCAGTGCATAAAGCATTGGCCATTTCCTTGTTCTCACTCTAACAGGCATTTTCCGGGTCCACCTCACTTAGACTAAATCATCCACATGCACATTCATCACACGACAACAATATCTGTTTAGAGAGCAAAGCACTGCCGTATTTTATGACGAACAACCCGAGTATTTACATACACACACTCATCTTATTTTTTTCTGGCCTCTGTTAACGTACGGTGTGGAGGGGAGAAGCAAACGTATTCTCTTTTATGTTTTGGCTTTATCGCCTATAGCCTGGTTATATTGTCTTTGTCAAATGTTTTTCTGACCTCTTCATCCCTCTTTTCTGAGGTTGACCTCTTCATCTGATAACTGGTTCATTGCATTTGCTCCGGCACTGTCTGATGGTAGTCTTGAAAGATGTCCAAATCAAAGTCAAACAATAGTAATACTAACAATGATAGTAATAATAATAATAATAATGATAATAATAATAATAATAATGATAATGATAATAAAGATGATAATGATACAGAAGATAATTTCATAGCCCCTACTCCTACCTATGTGCACACAGCTCTAGACGCTTTATATAAATCCAAATCAAATAACCATTGTATAATATTTGTTCATATGAACACACAGAAGAAATCACACATACACATACACACATTTAAACACACACACATATGCACACACACACACACACACACACACACACACACACACACACACACACACACACACACACACGAAAAAAACCCACACACGAAAAAAAACCCCACACACAAATTCTCCCTCATCACATACGTATGCATATACATCATTGCGAGTAAGCCATACAAAACAATAGTATAAAGACAAAAATGTGTTTTTTATCGTCATTTTTCTCTCAGCTAAATGTTATAATGAACTCAAAACAGGAACGCGCTGGATTAGCGATACTTTCAGGTATGGTTGCTCGCTTCAGTGTATCGTTACTACGTAAGTAGTTTTGTCTATGATATGAAACAATTTCCTTCATCAGGTAGAACTGTTTTCTCTTCCTGATATGCCTTCCATAGTCAAACAGAACCCTGGCATTTTCAAATACTCGATTCGGACGTCTGTAGTGCAGTGGTTTGGTGCTTCGCCTTTGCATGCAGAAGACCTGAGTTCAGTTCCTGATCGGACTCGCAACCGTAAGGTCGTGGGTTCGAATCCCGTTAAGGGCCCGACGTTGTGTCCTTGGGAAAGGCACTTTACACGAATTTTCCTCACTTCACCCAGGTGGGAATGGGTACCCGGCTATAGAGAGCGAAAGATCTTGTCAGTTTGTTAGTGTTTGAGCGCTTAATCGGCTGCTCGCACTGTATGCTTCCCGGGAAGCTGAGAATGTTTCGGAGTGTTCTATGGTCTGCTGGGGTAATAATATAGTGTAAAGCGCATAGAGCCTGTTGTTGAGCGGGGATATGCGCTATACAAATGCTATCTATTATTATTATTATTATATTATTATTGGGGAGAGCATTTAGCGAGTATCACGTTTGGTCTTTCTTCAGCCCTCTCAACCTGGGTTTATAAAAATACATACAGAAAAACAAAAAACAAAGAGGGTATCTGAGCTCATTTTCTTCCTCACGCCAGCCCCTTTCCCCTCAACCCATTGTATTAAATACGATGTAAACTTGGGCAGAATGGACATGAATTTGGTTCCTGTGTACTAGAAATGTTTAAAAAATACTTCTCTTTCTCTGCTTGGGTGTAACCAGTAACCAGTAAAGCCCATATTAATGTGGGCAGGAAAGGTTGGGGCTGTTAGCTAATAAATGATCTCTACTGTGCCAATGAAACAACAAGGCATTTTTATAACACACTTTCGTTCTAATATTTTAAAACAACGTCGTAAGCTGGTCTTCTGCTTCGTCCAATTAGATTTTTGTGATAATGAAACATGTCTTGATAAAGGAGTAGTTCTTTACTCGATGTCTGTGGACAAAGATCCAATCAGACGAGCAGGATCTTATTAATCCATTTTCAAAGCCTCTGAAAACTTAAAGAGCACGCTAAGAATAGCGCGCGAGCCTGGGTCTGGGCTTTCAAAAGTCGACTAGGTACCACTCCCCTCCCGAAATGGGGTACTCACACAGGCTCAGATGAACGCATCAGATAGTGACAAGATTGGAATTGCCAGGACTAAGAATTAGACCCGAGTGTGATCTACTTTTAAGGGAGAGGGTCACGTTTGTTGGCACTTTGTGTCAAGTTCTTTGCGTAAAATGCCTCCCCAGACAAGGAATGGAAAGAAAATTGGGAATGTCAATATCATGATCCCCCCCCTTCCAAAAAACAACAACAATGGAAATAACAATCCATTTCCAGTCCTGCGCTTTTGCGTTTCTTCTACATTGTATCTTCGAGGTTATAAAAGATTAAAAGAGTAATTATTACTTCGTGCTGACCTGAACTCATGACTTTCGAGATATCGTTTCATTACAATAAAAACGACTGTCCGCATCCCCATTCCTCAGGTACGTTTTCTATTTGTTCAATAAAAAAAAATTATGACACTGAGCTCAAACAGCTGTCGTTGGTTAGCAATACAAGGTGACAATGTTGTTCAAAAGTATATACCTGATAATATTCATTTTGATGTTAATATTCACTATGGGCATTTCCTTCTTCAAAAACAAGAGCTTGGTACTAGAAGCTATATGCTTATGTCAATTAGAGTGCATAACACAAATTTATGTTCACAAAATAGAACTCTTCTGTTTCTTCTCCTTCTTCTTCTTCTCCTTCTCCTTCTTCTTCTTCTCCTTCTCCTTCTCCTTCTTCTTCTTCTTCTTCTTCTTCTTCTTCTTCTTCTTCTTCTTCTTCTTCT
>NW_004797284.1:337341-338837 GCF_000002075.1 Aplysia californica | reverse complement strand
TTTCCATCGTGTGTGTGTGTGTGTGTGTGTGTGTGTACTTGGCTCACGTGTACCGACGTATGTTTATTCAATTATGTTTGTATGTTTCTGTGTGTGCGTGAGGACGTGTTTTGGATTTTTTTAATGATGAACTATAAAGAATGTCATGCAGTGAACAGGCTAACAAACAAAATGTCTGCGACTGAAAGACCAACACATTAGCTACTATTAAATTGAAAGGTCTGTTGATTGTTTTGATAATGCAGAAAAAGATTATAGTCTCAGTAAATAATGTTTATTGTAGCAGGTTTCGGTTCACTTTATTTGACATTGGATGGTAATAAGACAAATGCCATTTTAACCCAATAAAGTTTTGTCAAAGGCAGGACCTTGGATGTCATTCTCGGATAGCTGCAAGTCAAGAACAGGAAGAGATACAAAAAACGTCTCTTAAAACCCTAGCTTAAAAGCATCCCATTCTTAATCAAAGCTAGAATAATCTGCATTGTAGGCCAGCAGAATTCCTACCCAACAAAACGCTTATTTTGAAGTAACCTCCAAAAGCAAAGGTGGCATGGGGCAGAAACAGTCAGGATTATCGCAATTATATCTCTTACTTAGTGTTATTTTCTTCTCTCTGTCAAAACCTATTGGAACGCCTAAAAGTTTGTTTTTTTAAGTTATGACCCACAGACTCAACTGATCCAGTACCTAGTGAACAGAAGTTCTACTGAATTAACAAGCATGCATAAATTAAATAATAATTAAATAAGTGTGCTGTTTTGTAATCTATTCTAAAAGTCAAACACAAAACTGTCTCAATAGTCCAAGAATGCCATCGTGCATTTTTTTTTTTTTTTTGCTCTCTGGGGCAAACGAAAAAAGGAAAACGGCAGACAGACGGAGGATAGGGGAATGTGAGGGAAGAAGGTTCCTCTTTTTCTGTGGACAGTGACTTTTCATTACTTCTCCGCCCTGACAGATTGCCAAAGGGTTAAATCGGGCCATCTCCGTCTGCGAGCGTTGGGGAAAGCGATCGGCAGCGATCTATCACTATTTGTCACCGATCCAAAGACCGGAGTTTGATGCTCGAGCCTATTCTTCCTCCTCCCCGCTCTCAATTTGTCCAGTGCTTAACGGCACGCAGAGAGACACCCATACACGCCCCGCTCGTGGCTAATGGAAGGACTAGGACGGGAAGGGGGCGGGGAAGAGTAAATTAGAAATGGGATAATGAAAGCTGAGGTTGCGAACGTAAGCAGATTTGGGTCTGAGAGGGATGACGCCTTGATAGCACAGTCGGTACGTGACTTGGGGCTACGTCATTCCTCCGACCAGACGCACAGCACTCTAATGTATCCTAACGAAATATTCGTATCTATCTATCTATCTATCTATCTATCTATCTATCTATCTGTACAAATGGCACCATGGTCGAACTCAGAATATTCCAAGACAAAAAGTAAAAGTTTTGTCGATTGCCAAATGTCTCCCTCACAACTGCACTTCAGAAACGG
>NW_004797284.1:332868-336294 GCF_000002075.1 Aplysia californica | reverse complement strand
GGGGGGGCTATCTCGCTTATTAGTGGATCAAAATTTACCACATTTCAATATTATGTCATAAATACGTCAATAACAAAGCTCCCTCATAATATCTTAATGATCTAATCCAAATTTATGTTTCATCTACATCACTAAGATCAGACGATCAGTACATTTTAAGAGTTCCTAGAAAAGAAGGTTAAAAAAATTAGCTGAAAGATCGTTTGCCCACTTTGCCCCATCAGTTTGGAAGTCTCTTCCCCGACCCTAGAGACATACACCATTAAAAAAATATTTTAAAAGTCACATTGGGGTCTCTCGTGGCCTAGAGGTTAAGGTGTTCGCCTCTCAATCAAATGTCCCGGGTTCGAATCCGAGTAGCCACGGAAAAACTTTATTCTCTAAAGTCGTCTGCTTTCGTCTCCACTTTCTTCCCCCACCCCCTCACCTCCTTTGCCCCCTCCACTAGACTCTTTTTCTGTAGCCTTTCTACTGCTACTCATTGGCTCCTTCATACTGCTGTCTTTCAACCAAACCCGCGATCTTCTGGTAGGAAAGATCTACTCCTAGCCTTCTCGGACAAGGGAAGGGCGAAAAATCTTGGAGGTCCCATGTGCAAGTCGCGCACGTTAAAGATCCCTTGGTGGTCCAAATTCGATAAGAGTAGGTTTCGGCCGCCTACCGGGCAAAATTCAAATATTCCTACCAATTGAAAATGTTTGGTGGGTCCAGCGCCATTATTTAACCTTATGAAGTTACGAGCTCCATAAAACACTTACTAATGAAAAAAGGACACATTTAATTATATCATTTTTATATCAGCAGTTTCATGTTCAGTACAATGTTATGTAAATGACTATGTTTCCATCTTGCGAAATGCAATGTGTATAGATCTATCATTTTTTAAAAATTATTATGTGATTTTGTATGTGCTTATTTCGTAATGATGTGTAAGTGTGCGCGTGTAATATGAAAAGTAGATGTAATGTGTGTGTGTGTGTGTGTGTGTGTGTGTGTGTGTGTGTGTGTATGTGTGTGTGTGTGTGTGCGTGCGTGCGTGGGTGAATATTGTTCGTACATGCATTAAAATGCATTTATGTCAAGCGTCTAGACACAGGAGTGGGCGCTATAGAAATTATCTACCTTTTATCATTATTATCATTAATCTTATTATTATTATTATTAAAGAAAAGTACATTTAAGTTTACAGTTATAATAAACCTGATCTTCTTTTTACGCTAATGCTGATAATCTATTTTTGTCATATCGGTAAAATGGTAAGTATGACTCAAGAACATCAAACATGAACATCCTATTCTATCTGTTCAAATATTTCACTTTGAAAATGTAATAATTTTACAGTAGATCTTTACAGAAGTGATATTTTTTATAACTAAAATGTTTTCCTACCTCAACTGCTATTAAAATGCATGGGGTGTGAGCACACAAGTGATATTTCCGCTTAAAATTCCGCGGGCGACGCACACGTTTGGAATGCAATAAATTGTCTCGACTGATTTAATTGAGGGGAACTGAGCTCTTCAACCAGCCTTGTAATGCCCTAAAGTCGCTTCACATCCTGAGGCATAGCCGCCACTAGGCCAGTTCTATGTTTGTGTCGCCAGTGGCTTGTCTGGAGGTCTTGTCCCCATCCCCCCAACACCCTTTCTCTCTCTCTCTCTCTTTCTCTCTCTCTCTCTCTCTCTATCTATCTATCTATCTCTATCTCTATCTCTCTCTCTCTCAACACACACACACACACACACACACACACACACACACACACACACACACACACACACACACACACACACACACACTCGACATTGCCCGCTCTGTCCTGCTCTATCAGTCTTTCTCTACATTTGAAAACCAGGCTCTACTACAAAAAACTTTTCTTAAAAATGTTATTGGAGAAGTCTTACGCCCCCGTCAACTCTATCTAGATCTTTAAAAAGGCGGGCTGCTTCGACCCGCCTGTCAGGAACACCTTGGGCGGAGAGGGATACAGCGTCCTTAAAGAAAGATGGAGATACTGGGCAATAACTTTCCCCACCCTAGAATAGAACTCATTTCCCCCGCATGTGACACCGAAGCACATTACCAGCTACACGACAGACCGTGGCATCAAATTTATAAAAAATAAAAATTTAAAAACAATAATTCATAATAAGAAAAATTCTTCAACTAATTCATTAGATAGCCTTAAAGACAAAGGAACACACGTTTTGAATTAAGACAATTAATATAGCAGCCACCCGATCGAAAAAAAGAAAGTAGCGCAAAACACACTTGGGGGCGTGGGTGGAGGGGAGGGTCCGAGGGAAGAGAGACAAGTAGGTGAAGAGAAGGGAAGGGGGGTGAAAAAAAGAGAGAGAGGGAGAGAGAGAGAGAGAGAGAGAGAGAGAGAGAGAGAGAGAGAGAGAGAGAGAGAGAGAGAGAGAGATTAGGGGAAAGAATAAGCATGAGAGATAGAAAGTGAGAAAGACAGAGAGAGAGAGAAAGACAGATAGAGAAGGACAGAGTGGAAAATGCTGAGAGAGAGAGAGAGAGAGAGAGAGAGAGAGGGGGGGGAGGGGGAGAGAGAGAAATGGTGAGAGGTGGGAAACAAGACCCCCCCTCCTAACAAGCTATCCAACTCTTTCTCCTTTTGACGATGATAACGAACTGCCCGAGACGCCAGAAATGACTTGTGTCCAACACATATCGCAACCAGTCTACGATTAACACATATTTACATTGTTTCATTGTTGACATTTTTCCTGATTTTATTGGAAAAACAAATTCAAATACCTTCCATTATTCATTAGTACAAGAACAAATCTGTAGTCGCAGTTTCCTTTAGCGATTAACAGTGTGGGCTCCACTTCCACGCACTCATACTTTAAGACGAAGAAGAAGAAGAAGAAGAAAAAGAAGAAGAAGAAGAAGAAGAAGAAGAAGAAGAAGAAGAAGAAGAAGAAGAACAACAACAACAACAACAACAACAACAACAACAACAACAACAACAACAAACCCACCTGGAGCCAAGGTCAATCAAATGGGAGCTCATCAGCTCAACAACAGTGATTTATATTGATTTTGAAATGGTAAGTTATTTGGCAACCATGATAGACGGACCAGGCGAATTAGAGCAATCCCAAATCTACACCTTGACCAACAACAACCTTGGTCGTAGATTGTACATCATCATTTTCCCGTGCAGATTTTTCGTAAACACGATGGGGAAAAACCAAAAGGAAACTATTTCTTCAAGTCGACAACAAATCGAAGTGATTTTAGCTTTCAAGCGAAATAATATTAAAGTTAATCCATAAAAAGGATATTGAAATCCTAACAATTCTGCACGGTACTTTTCTCCGTTAACGTTTTTGACGTTTCTGACGTTTCGCTTATCATCATCATCATCATCATCATCATCATCATCATCATCATCATCATCATCAT
>NW_004797284.1:323747-332678 GCF_000002075.1 Aplysia californica | reverse complement strand
ATTATTATTGTTATTATCGCAATTACAATTACAGAGTAATTAATTTTTGTTTTAAAACTTTGTTCGCTATCGTCTACTTTGTATTCTTGGAATAAACCTAACTGGTCGTAAAATGTACGAAAACAATGTAACGAATTGCAGCTCACACTGCCGACTCTGCTATGACGTAATGGTTACGTTCTTGATATACAGTGCAGAAGTTCTTAGTTGGTTTTCGAGACGGGTTCCAAAGTATTATTCTAATCTTTCACACGACGCTTGCACGCTTGGGAGAAATATAATGCCCCCTCTTCGAAAAGGCTCACATATTATACCGTGTCTAGCGGGGCGTTTGACTTCAACAGCTACTGTTTTTGTCCTTCCGGGACTGAAAACCGTTTGCTTCTTGATATGAAAGTGTTGACGTTTTAATAATGTCAACAGTGACGTCTTTTTCTATTCGTTCGATTCTCGTGAGATGTCACCGTCAAATGTTATCGCTAAAGACGATGCACACAGCATAGCATTTTCTACATGCATGATCAAGTCTTATTAATGTTAATGGCTACCCTGAACATGCATAAAAATGTAACAAGGGCTTGCGTCTCTTGAATTGCTGATACACTTTTAGGGGGTGTGTCAAGGGCGACCAAAGGCATTTCAGAAAAATAGGACAAGTCGATTTTAATAGATAGTGTTAGACAAAAAATTATGGTGCTACTTCATCGACACGTGGCTATCATCTGTCCCTTAAACATCACAATTCTTATATCCTTCAGCTTTTGTAGCATTTAACGTTTTACGTAAGAATGAAAACTAGACTAGACCCGTCAGTCTGCTGTTCTCTAGCAAAGAAGGTAAACTTTTCAGGACACAAAAATTACCGTTTCATTAAAAAAAATATATACGTATACTATAGATCTGATTCAAAAAGAAGGTAAATGAATTCTTTATTGGTTGACAAAAATCGTGTCGTAAAAAGATGTCTTAATATTGGGATAAGCGGCTAGGTACATTGTTCCATTCCTTTTTAACGCTGATTAAAAGCACTAAACCACACATCTGGTCTGCTAGAGGTCAAATCAGTATAAGGCATATCACAACTTCCATTGATATCATATATAGTTTTAGATTTTTAGAATACAAAACATAAAAGACAATATAGCACTGTCATACAAGAAACATGAAAGCATTCCAGTTGAAACTGTTTGACCTCTTTATTATAGACATTGTCAGACCTAAGATTCTCCTCTAGTGGAGAATCTTTGGTCAAACTGCCTTCTTGACAATTTTTTTCACTTTACTTTCTCTAAAAAGTATCCAAATGAGTGACCTGTTCTTGTACTTGCTTCCAAGTATTGCTGATCATTACATTATGGCAGAAATGAACTACATTTGAATACTTTGAAAAGTAAGTCTCTCTTTTCGCCTGTCTTTTTATCTTTATCGTCAATGGAAACATTCATTTACATACACATTCATTCAGGACGCACAAACACCCACCCATCCACACACACACACACACACACACACATACAAACACACACACATATATCCCCCACCACACACAAACACACATATGCGTACACATGCTCACGTGCGCACAATCAAATATATTTCCAAATTCTTTTACGAGTGGATGCTCTAAGTTGTCATAATTTAAAGGCAGGTTGCCCCAGTCGAAATTCCTGAATTTAATTCCAGTAAATGTTGGTATGTTGAGCTTGCTTAAGGGTTTTTTTTGCAAGCGCAGTTAGTACAGAGGCAATAGTGTTTGACCGCTTGTGATTTCATGGTTTGGACATGATGTCTTGCTTGCCACAGAAAGTGCTTCTTCTTCTTCTTCCTCGTTCTCGAACAGAAAGCGCGATTGTAATGAATGTTTCCTTGTGAAGAATGGCCGAGCACTCGTATGTCAGTCCTTTTTACGCCAACGGCTCTTCTTTCTAGTCAAATGGCCGAGTATTGTTGTGTTAATGAATATTTGTTAAAGAAAGTATGGTCTACGTATTTGACTAAGACTTTGTATGGTCACAAACGTTGACGCGACGGTCATAAGACATTCTTACGAGTAAATAGTCAGACAGTAGGTGCGCCAGGGGGATCGTCCAATGACGCCCTGAAAGCTTTCGGCCTCTATTTGGGTTTGTCCTTTTGTGGGATGTTTTTGTACCATTGTGATACTGAGCTTACGTGCTAGATCTGAGATGGCGAGTGCAAGCGTTTTTAATTTGGTAAAGGCATCCATCATTGCACAGTATTATTCTGCCATGGGTCTTGACAAGGGGGCGTTGGTAGTCTATGATGCAAGATGAATAGCCAGAAATAAAATTTCACGTCGCGCCTTGTCATAGCGTAATTTATGCACAGCAAGCTTTGTTCAATAGTACAGCGCAGCGGCCTTGAGCATAGGTCACAATAAGACACAATGGCAATCCATGTAGATGGCACCCACTTTGTCCGGTGGTTCCTTTATTTCCGTCTCTGGGGTTGTCTTTTTGCCTTGCTGCCTATTTGCTTTCTTTGTGAACAACCCCTCTCCCCAAAGTGTCAGGAAAGCTCATTTTAGTCTTGTCAAATTGTGAACGTCTTTGACATGTCTAACGCTGCCTCCTTGCGGGTTTTCGATGTCAATTACGAGGGTGAGAATTACAAACTCCCACACTGTAAAGAAATTTTGGTAGAAGAGACTGAACCGAGTAATAATGTAACGATGAGCCGGTGTATTTCCTTTTAATATAACATTTAGCATGTTATCTTTGACTAGCTGAGCGCCCACGGGTTAAGTAATAGCCCATTATAACTTCACCTTCTCCGGCTGAGCGTCAGAATCTCCTTTAGCAGTCTTGAAAATGCAATGAATTTTTACGCCCTTGTTGTCGTTAGTAGGCACAAAAATGTAGAAGTTTTTGCACATCTAAGAAGAACATCGTAGTCATCTCCAAAACGCAGACCTTTGTATGAAAAAGAACGTTCGGTTGACTTGACACTGCATTGCGTTACCATGTTGGTGGTCCTGCAGTGGCCATAAATCAAGCTGACCAGTACTAGGATACATTTAAACAACTGTTAATTGACAGTCTACCGGCAATGAACTTTATCATTTCTTGCTTCTTTTAAGATACAATTTGAATTTTGTCTAAATATTTCTCAAGTAAACGCAGCCGATCCCATAGATTAAGAAACTGCATTTTTCTTTTGTTGTTGTTGGGGTTTTTTTTTTATTGGCTTCTGCCATTTTAATTACGGCTGGCTGGCGTAGTGCACTCTTTGGAGGACTCAGGGCAATGGTTTGGGACTGCTCTGGCATACTCACTGAGACACAGTTGAAAGTCTACCGTGCTGTTGTCCTCCTACTCCAGGTACAATGTGCCGAGAACTAGACGGTATACCAAAACCATATCAAAAAGTTTGATAATTTCCCGGTGAAACGAACCAGGATTGTTCTTGACACAAAATAGCAAAACAAAATACCAGACACCAATGTGTTCAATTTGTTTACAAAGCTTAAAAGAATAAACTTAACTGTGTTGGTCATGTCTTAAGAATACTGCCAAAGGCAGTATTCTATTCTGAAGTGTCCTCATGGAAGCGTAAAGTTGGGGCACCAAATTAGCCTGAAAACGTCTCTGAAGGAGGTGAACATTAAGTTTCTGAAAGAATTACTTGGAAAGCAGCAGTCACAATGGGTAAAAAAGTCGCATTAAATGAGGCTTTACGAATAAGAAACACGATAGCAGAAGAGAAAAGCCCACAAACTGCACACATCCACCTGTGGATATGGCTTAAAACGTAGCAAACATTTCTCTGCCGGAATTGATCTAGTATGGTCAAAGCAGCAGCCACAAATTATTTTATCCCATATTTCTTTTAACCAGCACTTGGAATAATTATCATTCTTTTCATATGCTATTGTCGTCGTCAAATCTTGATGGACGAATTATTATTATTATTACTAAAATTATTATTATTCCTTAAAGTTATCATTATTATTATTATTATTATTATTATTATTATTATTATTATTATTATTATTATTATTATTATTATTATTGTTATCATCACTAGATCTATTATCATGATTACCATTTATATTATTGTTATTATTATATTTTTTTTATTCTTCTTCTTATTTTTATTATTACTATTATTATTTTTTTTTTTAATTTTTATAATAATAATAATAATAATAATAATAATAATAATAATAATAATAATAATATAATAAGTAGTAGTAGCAGTAGTGGTAGTGGTAGTGGTAGTGGTAGTGGTAGTAGTAGTAGTAGTAGTAGTAGTAGTAGTAGTAGTAGTAGTAGTAGTAGTAGTAGTAGTAGTAGTAGTAGTAGTAGAGGTTGTAGTAGTAGTAGTAGTAGTAGTAGCAGTAGTAATAGTAGTAGTAGTAGAAGAAGAAGAAGTAGTAGAAGTAGTAGTAGTAGTAGTGGTAGTAGTAGTAGTAGTAGTAGTAGTAGTAGTAGTAGTGGTAGAAGTAGTAGTAGTAGTAGTAGTAGTAGTAGTAGTAGTAGTAGTAGTAGTAGTAGTAAAAGTAGTAGTAGTAGTAGTAGTAGTGGTAGTAGTGGTAGTAGTTGTAGTAGTAGAGGTAGCAGTAGTAGTTAAGAGATGAGAACTTCGTGCGTGGTTCCATGCAGGTAAACCAAAAAAGGGGCATCATGAAAATAAGAGTTTTATCATGATATACCGAAAAGTAACAGAAAGAGTGCTACTATTTCTTTGAGAAACAAACTGAAAAAATAATGAAGACCCTTTTTGCTCAGACGATGTCCCTCAGGCACTTCGGTGCGAATGAAAGCGTTTCGAATCCCCAATTGTGCATATTGGGCCTGGGTTGTTTCAGGCTTTCCTAAGACTCTCTATCCACTGTCCTTTTTCCTATACTATCTTTAAATGCCAAGGTCCTATCTCAGAGTAAAACTCGACAGTGTTTGAGAGGAGGAAATCCAAGTCACACCTTACATCGGTTAAAAAGATCTTCGTGAAGAAAAGAGTGGCATCTTAAATAATATTAATAATGAGAGTATTTGGAAAAGCGTTCGAGAATGTAGCCTCAAATCTGTTACACTAATTTAACAAATCATAAGAAGCACATGGGCTCATTTACCTTATAAGGTGTTAGCACGAAAGTTAAGGGAGGGAAATCAACTGTCGTTCCCTGTAATTTTGTTTTGATCTATGCGAACGTAGCTTTATTTATCTTGAACTTTGTAGAGAAATATCACAAATTATATAATATCAAAATCTGGGTTACTAGGTCCTTGCCTGTATCAGGATATGAACTCTTGTTGCTACCACCCACTCCCATCCCCGCCCCCCTCCTTTAACAAAAAAATTTCCAAAAGAGGAAACGATTTAAACGAATTCTCCTTTCTTCCCTCTCTCCGTTCCCATTTGTAATATATTTTTTATATAAGTTGTACCTGAATCGAGCGAATTTGGTTGAGTGTGTTGCGCAAAACAGGGATATTTTTAGCAACTTTCGTTTGATTTTCCGGTAGAGAGCGGCAGAAAGCGTTACCTGCTAACCTGATTGTCGATCTTCTTCAGCGAGGAGTGGGCTCACTGTGGGCGGGCTTTGTATCATTTTAAAACTGATTGAAATGATTCAAACTTCCATGAGTTTTCCTTCAGTATTTTTTTACATATAATTATAAAGAGACAAAACCTTTTTCTTCGCTTTTTGTTCATTACTTTTTTATGTTACTTGTTCGTACACTGTCTTACGAATGTAATCATCTAAAATAACACCCAACTACCCCGCTCACCTACACTGTCTTAATAACGTTATGAGTTCAATATAAAAACAGTCTGTCTCACGCATTTGTCTGCTTTTTAATAAACGGAATGTTCTTTAAGCTTCCGATGTCAAAAAGGCGTATAAGACGATAACAGACAAAACACTTAAAAATGTAGTAACAATTCTGTTTTGTAGACGGAGAAGTGACAATGTACCCCTCTTAAGGTAGGCTCTCCGTCTGGAAAAAATCAAGATTTTCATGAGGACATATACCAAGTTACAGGAACAGACTTTGGTTCTCATTAAGTATTTCTTTAACTTCTATTTTTTGGAAAAGATCAAAACACTTATTGCCTTTATTTCCATTTATCTTTCCCACACACAAGCAATTTCTCAAGTCTATTTGTTCTATTCATTTAGACAAAGACTTTCAACTATATCTTACTAGTGATTTTGATTTGAGACCGTTTAATTCATTATGTCATCTGTAGCACTTTTATGTTGTTGTTTTTCTCCCTGTCCATGAGATGCCAGATTTCGGTCGCTTCCAGTCTGTTTCTTGTGTCCAAGTCTGGCATCTATAGACCACAATTAAGTTGTCAGGGTTCTTATCAACAGAAAGAGATAAATCAAAATAGAAACGACAGTATGAAAACAACGTACAATACAGCTAATGCAAAGTCTTCCAGCGATTGTTAAGAATGAACTGAGTTGCAAATGGTAAGAATAGAAAACGGAACCACACAAGCAGCAGTCAGAAATCTCTTCCCTAAGGAAATGTTTTAAGCACTGCTTTTAAAAATCCTCTTCTGGAAGTAGCGACCGTAGACTCTAAAGACTTGAAATCAGATAACACTCTACTGTTATCTGGACTCGGAACAACGTGAATTAGGGCTATGAAAATTCTATAATTTTAGGTGATGTTTTATTATATAGGCTCAGCCCCTTACCTTGCTTGCAAACGTGCCACTCAATGTTTACCCCCAGGCGAAATTGTGTCTTATATTTCTGTTTCTGCTTCGGTGTAGTGCACAACATAACCCAGACTGGCAGGGACGACACAGACATTCTCTGTAATGCTCTAAAATACTGTTGAGCGAAAGGTATAGAATTTTTTTTAAATATTACCACAACAGCTATGATTTAGAAATGCACGTCAAATAGATAAAGTAGGTCATTGGCGTGGGGATAGTGGAATGTAGAGACAATAGAATCCGTTATTTCCCAAATTCCACCAAAGCAAGCATACCATTTTGCACTATCACGTTGCGAGCATCCATCTGGTGTAAACGGCTCGATAAAGAAGACTCATTTAGTGCCAATCTATTTTTCATAAGAGAGTCAGTATGTATAACTAAATCTTGAACTAGAACTCCTTGACTACAATATTATGGCTTAATTCCGCGATTCTCCGCAATTGGAAAGTTGAAATATACGTGTGCATTTTACTACTTCGCTTTTCGATGGTCATGCATTACTGTAGATCTAGGTACCATCAGTGAGTTTTGACGAGACGATGTTTACCGCTCACAAAAGATTAATTTCGAATAATTGTATGAGTTTTGCTAAAAGAAAAAGGGACATGTAGTAATGACTAGTTCCGCGTTACCAACAAGGTACGCTGGGCCATAGGTTACCTTGACCTGCTCTGATGACTGTTACGAAGCGGGGGAAAAAGAAAAGGGCGATGTTCAGGTAAGTAGGCAGTTGTGGGAAAAGAAGAGGATAGAGTGGTCTTCCTTTGGCGCTCATTTCTCCTATTCACCGGTGACATTAGGATCAATGACAAGCCAGACTCCATGGCGCACTTGTGCACTTCGCTCACTGTCATAAATATCGACTGCATAAATCGATTACGTGGGTGCTGGCAGAATTGGTGTTCACGATAGTGGAAAATTTAGGAAAGGTGGGGGGTGTCTGTGGGAGGAAATTATTGTATTTTATTTTATTATTTTATTTACTTTTTTTTAGGGGAGGAGTGGAACGGGGAAGGGGGGGGGGGTAGAGGGGTGAAAATAGGTGAAAAGAGAATTGAGGTGTGTGATTGTTTCCTTTGTTTAAATTATCAATATTCGGAAAATGTGTTTGTTGCTTAATAGAATAAAATTCAACACAAAGTGTATTTCATTAGTCCTAAAGGTAGCTAACAAAAAGAATTCTTGTCATTACAAACTTATTCTTACTGAAGTTTCCCCAAGGATCACCTGCTGGGTAGCTAACCCAAAAGGTAAGAGAATTGACTACAACGTTGGAGTTGCAGCCAACCCTTTTGCTTTGCATCTTAAATCTGAATGCTTTATAGAGATTGTGTTGTTGCTGTTGCTGTTGCTGTTGCTGTTGTTGTTGTTGTTGCTGTTGCCTTTGTTGAATGTTGTATGATGTTGTGGCTGTTGTTGTTTTTGTTTTCGTTGTTGTTGCTTAACACACGAAGTTGTTGTTGGAGTCGATCGCTCTAATACTGCTTTTTTAAGGCTTTTGATAACACGATCAGTCCAGCATCTTGTCCGATCTGATTCACGTGACCATTAATTAGCATTAGCGCAACCTCATGAAATACTTATTAGTTTGTTGTTGTGGTCTGGTCCTTTGTTTTACTTCAAGGTGCAGTTTTGATGAAGATGTTTTACGGCGTTATTGACTCAGTTTAGATCATTTAGGAGACGAGTACGTTTTTCACAGCCAACATGGACCGTGTATGACATCTCAATCGGGATTCAGAACTCACTTCGTTAAGGGGGGGGGAGGGGGCTACACCCCCAAAATCAAATTTCGGCTCAAAATCATGGAATTTGAGTTGTAGGCATTTTTAGCTTCCTCAGCTTCTCCTACAACTATTTCATGGCATGAGAACCCCCAAAAACCATATTTTTTTCCATACCGGGCATGTTTGTAACAACCATTTCCTCATAAAGTCAGTATTTTATTTTTCTTTATCGGCCGTTTTCTCAAAATGCTACTTTTCTCTATACTTTTTTGAATAACTCCACCAATTTTCATCCAATCCTCATGAAATTTTCACAGAATGAAAAGAAGAGGTAATACTAAAAATTAGTCTGTTGAATTTTTGATATATTGAATAGTTTTGTTGGTGGTGTATGGAGTGTGGATTTTCACGGATTTTTCGCAAACTTGAATGCTACCCCAGGAAAAAATTCATTAAAAGTATTCTAATTCGATTAGGAAAAAAACAACAGACTAATTTT
>NW_004797284.1:311925-322715 GCF_000002075.1 Aplysia californica | reverse complement strand
TGTGTGTGTGTGTGTATGTGTGTGTGTATGTGTGTGTGTGTGTGTTCCTATGTAAATGTGTCATCTATGGATAGTTTCTTTTCCCACTACAACGGTACACCAAAGGAACTTCTCACCACTAGGCAAACACAAAATTACGGGTTTATGTTTGGCTGTGCTTCGTCAAGTCGTTTCATTCTACTTCACTGGGATGCCTTTGGCCAACGACTTCGTTCCAATTCCCCATTCAAGTTCCCATTTGAGAACACAACGCAGGATACCTTTGCCATTCACACATTTATTTCCAAATTTCAAGCTCTTTTGAACAACGTCCGTTTTGTGAAATTGGGAAAACAGGTCAAATTTCTTCACTTTTGGATATTATGAAATCTTATACAGGCGGACTTGGGCTATTTTTATTACAAGCACATTTCCCCACTCAACAAGCACAGACTCAATCCCAACCAATTCCTTTCAGTTAGCTCAATAACTCGTATAACGTTGATCCTTCAGTATAAAAGTCGCTTCGTTTGCATATTTTTCTACAAATTTTCACTTACCATGGGTCACTGGGAACCAAACAAAATGCAGATTTGCCTTTGCGGAGATGTCACCTCTACTCCCGCTGTCGCTCTAGAATCCTTCATCAATGGCGGAAGAAGCTGCTCGCTTATTCGATTTATACAATCAATAACTGGCCCACCTTTCCATTTCAATGTAAATGGCTATGGTCTCTTGGAAATTCATCTTATTACTGTTGTCTACCACTTGAGAAAAGGTCAGCTTTTCACCAAATAGCTGATTATCGTCGTTTGAAAATTAGTTTGGGGGAGGGAGTAGGGAGAGGAAGATTGAGGAGGTGGAAACATGGGTATGAGTAAAATAGAAGAATGTAGGATGGCAGGAGGGGAGGAGTGAAAGGAGAACGGGAGATTACAGAGAGAGAAAGAGAGAGAGAGAGAGAGAGAGAGAGAGAGAGAGAGAGAGAGAGAGAGAGAGAGAGAGAGAGAGAGAGAGAGAGAGAGAGAGAGAGAGAGAGAGAGAGAGAGAGAGAGAGAGAGAGAGAATGCAATGCAAAGAGGATCAGAAAGTGGGAAAAGGGGTGGGGGAGGGGGGGGAGAAGATGGGAGGGAACAGGGGATAAAGTTAGGTGGAGGCAAGTGGCAAGGGCATGCATTTTTATCAGTATTATGATAATCTGAAAAATCAAAAAATCTGGTTTTAATTGATACGTTATTCCATTTCCATTCACCATAATTTTAACAGGTACATCGCTCCGAACCACTCAATAACTTACAAAAAAATAACAAACAAACAAAACCCAAACCTCTTTTTACCGTCACGGTTGCATTCGCTTCCATTCATCGTTCCTCACGCATTCCTTTCATAAAATTTCATCCACTTTCCAAAATTACATTTCTTGTTTGTCAGAAAGCAGCCCCCCCCCCCCTTTTTTTTTTCTTTTTTTTCATCCCATCTCTCGTGCTCACTCTCATGTTTTCATCTCCATAATATTGTCTTTTCTCACGTTTACCGATGCTCCCACAAGCTTCCCGTAGCGAGCAGTTTTCACGATCTCGCGTGACTCCATGTGTAAATAATCGGAATGCACGTGCACAACCACGTTACCCGTCGTCTTTCGTGCCAATCCTCAGAGCAGAAGACAGCTACCAAAAAGGACATGGCTTTCTGGGGGGTGGGAATGATCTCTGTTCCTTCAGACCCAACGCTTTTAGAGGATTTATTTGAGCAATATTGTTCAAAATACTTTTGTTAAAAAAACAACAACAACCCCCCCCTTCCCCCCCCCAAAAAAAAAACCCAACAACAACAAAAAACAAAAAACAAAGCGACAACCAGATAACCCACAATAAATGTAATAAGTGTTTGTTTTACGCGATCATAATTATACACAATTTATATCATTTAGGAGGCGGGATGTTTGCACCTTGCCTGCCAGACTTTACCAGGGCTGAGACGGACACGCTGTCCTTATGCAAACAGACGAGGCAGACACAAGGGAATAGAACTCACGCCTTTTGTGTGCAACGCCTTACCGTTACATCACATATATTGGTACCAAGATGTGTCATTTACACATGTCTATCGTTGACTTGTTTTGCCAATTTAAGTGTCAAGGCGTTTAATAAATACTTTCCTAAAAACGTAACAAACCCATGAATTCTCTTTAATAAAGGGGGTGAGTCGATGGTGATAGTTTGTCTGTTAGGAGAGGGATTGTTTTTGTGTCGCGTTCGCGCGTGTGTTTGTGTGTTTGTGTATGTGTGTGTGTGTGGGGGGGGGGGGGGGGATTTGTGGTTAAAGAATGCACATGTGTACCTTCCTCTTACCTTTCTAATATTGCTTTTTTGGTTAATATGGATGACGCTCGCCTATAAAAATAATTGCCAACAATGCACATTGAAAGGTCTAATGGCGTCTCATGTTTAGTGCGTTGAAAGCACGTGCCTATACTCATAATATACACTCGTGGCCTGGTTTTAGAGTTTTATGGTTCGAAGATTTGTCTGAAGATAATTGCCTCATTTGGAGTAAACGACGGGCAGGAAAAAAGAACACGAAACCTTTATTAAGTTATGTCATAAAACATAAATATACCCCTTTCCCGTTTCCTTACTTACAATATTTAAGCAAAACATACAGGACAGATAACTCAACCCATACAAGGAAAAAAACGACAAAGAATAAAACCATTTTTCAGAACAGTTACGGTTCAGGACAAAACAATAAATTTAATTTTCTAAAAGGCTTATCAACTTTTCATCAATGCCTTCCGGTTGTATCCCTATTTCCCCAATCACCAAAACCTGAAAACTGAGAGGTTATTTACCTGTGTGGTTCAAATTCCAGTTTTCCTATACATTGCACTGTGTATAATAAAGAACAGTCAGCAATAAAACCTGCTGCGGCGGAGGAAAATTCTAATGTATTACAACCCCCCCCCCCCAAAAAAAAAACCCCAAAAAAACCAACCCAGCAATAACAACTGCATAATTGTAGAGCATTTGACAAAAGCGTTTAGAATATTCACACTTATCTTTAGGATGTAAGAGTTCCTATCGACAAGGCACGTGACACAGCAGCAACCCTCGATATTACCGTTAGAAAGAAACACTTCGCTTATTGCTATACAACACTATTGCTGACTTGGCATTTTGAAGATGCAAAACTAAAGAGGTTTGGGGGGGGGGGGGTACTAGTGCTGCAACCATTTTTCTGTATTAATGCAGCAGGTAAATGCCACCTAACAACGTAGAGAGTTCACTTCTCCGTATCGACACCAGACCAAGTGCGCTCCAAAATTGTCATCCGTACTTCTAATCTCAACACACCAGAAACTTATATAGTGACCTTTCACTTAACACAATAGATGTGGTGAGAGTGGTCTTAAAGTATTATATCTCAAGTCTAAATAGGAATTCATCACTTTTCACCCTATTGTTTTGTTTGTTTTGTTGGTTGGTTTGGTTTGGTTTTTAAAGTTGTTTTTAACAGAAATTTGAGTCGAACACATCTTTGCCGTCGTGATAAGGTCGGGTAAGTGACATTGGGTGATTTTTTTCAGGAGAAGAATAGAAAAAACAGATTTTTTAAAAGGACAGCTTTGAGTAATCTGATGCTGTTAAAAAAGTTCGTGTTCGTTTTTCTTTTATTTGAATATACATTTTAACTTGCATGCTATGTGGGATACGTTTCACTTTAACAAAAAGCAAAATCGAAAATTTAGTAGCTATTCGATCTTATCCTGATAGCGACGCAATATCATCCTATTGGAGTCTGTGTTTCATTGACTTTGAAGAAGACAAAGGGTAAATTCTTAACTTGACTGCTAATCTTTTTCTGTGGCTTGTCACTGAACTCGAAGTCCTGGTGTGTTCATGTGGTCAGAACAAGCAGGAACTGACCATCTAGAAGAACGCGACACTCACCAAACTCAAGGCCCAACAGAATTATACTGAGCGCCACTTGTCACTAGTGTTTTCTCACGCAACTGTGCATTACAAACTTTTAAGGACCATCTTGACAAATATCCCTGATTTTTTCTTAAAGTCCGAAAAGAAAGACAACTAGGAATGTTTCAAAATTCTTTGCCCTGAAAGTGTCGATGGCAGTGTGTACTGCAAAGCTTCCTAAAGGAGGCTAAACCACCACGTGCCGCACGGAAATCCTCTGGGAATTTTAGCCAAATATCGACTTATGTGCGATACCACGAACATCCCTCAGTTAACATTTCTGATGCACGTGATAAACGAAAGTATGGTTTCGAGTTGTGTTCACTTTGGTGGCAATATAAGCCGCCGTTTGCGCTAAATCAAGCATCGCATCAGCATGCCACCATGACGAGAGCTGAGAGACTTTGATGCTGCCAGGTCTATGGCAAGGCTGCAGGATGGAGTTGGAGCCCAAGAAGTTGCCAGAAGACTTGTCGTGTCACACTCTGTCATTGTCCACCTGAGGCAGCTCCATCAAGCCACGTGCAGATCCACCCAAGAAGACCACTCAGAGAGAGGACCGATATGTCCGCATCTAGGCTCTGTGACAGAGGACAACGACAACCAACAGCATCAGGCATCGTCTGTGTGTTGCCACCAACACGGTGGTGAGCTCCCAGACCATTCAGCGTCGTCTGCATGCTGCTAATATCTTTGCCTAGCGTCCAATCAAGAAACCAAAGCAAACTGCAGGATACCAGGCAAGTCGTCAAGCTCGGTGCTGGGACAATGAATCATGGACACGTGCACAATGGGGCCATTTGGTGTTCACAAATGAGTCACGATTCCACGTCAACCCAAAAGATGGAAGTGTGCCTGTGTGGCGGAGTCCACGAGAATAGTTAAAGGACATTAAAGTGCAGGAGGTGACTCCTTTCGGTGGTGGCTCCATAATGGAATGGGGTAGGATTAGCACACACGATAGAAGCCTCCTTTACCTTGTTGATGGTATTCTGAATTGCCAATGGTACCTGCCAGAGATTCTACAGTCACTCGTCACTGGCCAACACGCAATACTCTTGAACAACAACGCCACCAGACATCGTTGCAGAGCAGTAAACGCGTTCATCAGGCAAGTATGGATCACAAAAATGCCTGGACCAGCCAACAGTCACCTGACTTCAACCCCATTGAGAATGTGTGGGGTGAACTTGGCCGGAGAGTCCAGCAGCACCAGCCACCACCAGCTAACCGACAAGAGCTATTACAGATCCTGTAGCAGGAGCGGGCAAACTTTCCTCAGGCCTTCATTGCCACCACCATCCACAATATGAGGCGACACTGCCTTGATTGCTTTGCTCAGCGGGGTGAGTACATCAGTTTTTGAATGGACTGTTATATTCACTAATTTCTGGGCAAGGGGGGGGGGGAGTTGAATGGTACTGTTGTTCAGAACGACATATTGCCGAAGTTCGCGACGTCATCATTCTGAAATGGAATTAACTTTGTTAGGAGAAATGATCCCATTAACTATTTTTCACCTATTTGTGCTGCGAGAATGTTTGCAAGTGGTCCTTAACTTATGTTGAAGTCTTATTTTTTTATCGGCTTTCACTTGAAGTCTGAGTTACTCCTTCCCCACAAACTAGCTGAACTGGCTGCAGTCGTGTCCACCGCTTCCAGTTTATAAGACGCATTACGTTAATGGAAGCTGAACGCTCTATCCATTAGTTATTGACACTTGTTATAAGACGAAGTGTTACCTATTATGATTTTATTTGTATTTAGTTGGAATGTCACATTCTCGTGACATTCGTATTCAAGATTAACCTGTATAAAATTAAATTAATCATTATCGCATCGTTAGAAAAGAGACTTCGAGCTAAAATTCATACTCAGTGATGTATGCATACTGTTCGCTTTCCATGTCTAAGAAGACTGAAATAGAGATGTCACTCTGAAGAACAACTGAACTTAAAGTAGGCATGTGATCATGTGACCAGGAACAAAACACGTGACAGCATGAGTCATCACGTAATTTACTAATCGAAAGAACAGAGCTAGCGCCCTTGTGGCATCTTCAACGTGATCAAAACTAGGCGAAAATGAAGGGGGCGTCCAACATGCTTCGATTTTCAATTGCAACGTCTGCATAACATTTTCCACGCCTAGACTCGAGGATCGTAGAGAGTTTAACTTGTCCCAGATATCTCAAAATAGCTACTAAATTTAGACGCTGAATCGTATGGGTGGGTCACATTCAGGAAATGGGTAATCAATTCTTTTACTCGTTACTTAGTAGGAATGCATAGCCCCCGCAGGTTTTACGGGTAAAAAGCA
Source organism: Aplysia californica (assembly GCF_000002075.1). NCBI lineage: Eukaryota > Metazoa > Mollusca > Gastropoda > Aplysiida > Aplysiidae > Aplysia > Aplysia californica. The sequence goes on along the minus strand of NW_004797284.1, from coordinate 316,443 downwards.
TAATGATATAGTTACCCATAGACTCGTGATTACTGAGTTGCTTTTACTAAATTTAGAACAAGGAAGACGTTATAAAACTCAATACACCGCTTTTTCTTCTCTTATGACTATACACTCTGTTCTTACTTCATGAAGCAAATGCTGGTGAGGTTCCAAATAACATACGTGAGGCATCAAGGTGAAATCAGCCACTCGTCACAATAACAAATTAGAAGAATATGACGTATTTCCATCAGTGGAGCTTTTTATTTTCGTTTTTTTCTGTTGTGAGCTAAACACCTTATAGGTCCATTTGAAAACACGTTTCCGTATGGATGTTTACTTTTTTTTAAAAACCTCGATTAGAGACAGGCAAAAAAAGTAAAATGTAAATTTGCAGTTTCCAAAGCCTCTCAAGGTTTGTTAGTCACGAAAAATTAGTGGCCATTTTCTCACAAATTTCATCTCTAAAACAGGGTAACCCGCACTTCCTTCAATCGCAAATAAATCAGCTTCCATTCAATAATATTGGTTAGTATTTTTTTTTCATTAAGAGCACGACAAATTAACACCATTCAAAACGAAACCAATAACTTCACATGCCCAAAAAGTTGACGAGCGCCTGATTCCCCCACACCCTGACATTATTATAATACGTATTATTGTGTGTGCGTGTGTTTGTGTGTCTGTATGAACTCTCTCTTTTTCTATCTCTGTATAGATAATAGATATTATTATATATATGTATATTATATAAATATAAATGTTATATTTGTATGCATGTGTCTGTTTGTGTATTTGTGTCTGTATTTGTGTGTGTTTGTGTATGTGTGTGTGTGTGCATGTGTGTGTGTATGTGTGTGTGTGTGTGTGTGTGTGTGTGTGTGTGTGTGTGTGTGTGTGTGTGTGTGTGTGTGTGCGTGCGTGCGAGCGCGTGCGTCTGCGTGCATTCGTTTTGTTTTTATAAAAAGACAGTTTACGCTTAGGGGCCTACAATGTGCGTCTAACGTTTTACGCTCCCTCTTCCCCAGTGTTCTTCGTCAGTGTGTTCTTTCAATCGCCCCGACAGATTTAGGACTCGCATTGATCCTAAACCCGCTCGAAGACCACCCAGGCCCCGGCCCTGTGGTCTGATCCCCGGAGCTCGGAGGATGTCTTAAACAGATACCCTCAGCTGGCCACGCGCGATAAGACAGCAGGAGGGGAAGAAAGCTTCCCTGGAGATGTGAAAATTTCTATGAACAAATTGTATGTAAAATGAGTTTATCAATACATTCAAAAACATTGAGATATATAGAAAGATATACATACAGACAGACAGACAGACTGGCACCCACGCACACACACACACACACACACACACACACACACACACACACACACACACACACACACACACACATGCGGCAAACGCATAACCTTTATACAAAGCTTCTTTATTAAACAATACATTTCTCGAACGAATGCATGGCGTTGTAGAGAGGAAATTATACTGAATTACCTCAGTGATGCAAAATTACGCTATTGACCTTTTTAGATTTTAGACCTTTTTTAACGCTAAGTTTACTATAAACTTCTTATGCCATCATATACATGTACTCTTTTAAGATTTTTTGAAGGTCAGTATGATTCTCCTGTAACAATTAAAACCACCGCCACCAAGACCACTTAGAATTTGTCTCTGTTGACATGCAGACAGAGATATTCGACAACACTTTTTTACGGAGGAATCAGTTAGCATTACTTCTTCTTGTGCAAGGCGAAGACATGAAACGTGACGACGATGAGTTGGAGTTTTTAAAAAAGATGGCAAAAGTGGATAGGAGAGTAAGTGACAGGGACAAAAACGGAAACCTTATCCTTTTTTTACTCAATGGTCTATGTTTGTTCCAAACCTGCTGGCTATGTATCTCTGATGGAGCATAATATCAAAAAAGTCAAGATCTGAACGGAGGAAAATGGTCAATGTACAATTGACTTCCACCATATTTATGTGCCAGAAAAAGCTATATGATGCATGCTGTGTTAAGGTCGTCTGTCAATATTCAAAAGGCCATAGAATGTTCTTCATTGTTAAGTTTTTACACGACATATATGGTATATTGGTTAGGCTAGTGGTCATGAGCGCCAAAGACGTTCAATATCTAAGGGAGTGGGAAAGTAGTCTCTTTCCTTAGATTTTACATCCCACCAAGCCTGGTTCGCAGTCCGTCCTCTGCTAGTTTTTCATTGCGTCATTAACGAGTTATACACGGAACACAGGAAGCAGAAATCAGAGATGTGCCGATAATACAAAAAGCATTTAAAAGAACCCCAGAAATATCCCTCTTCGAACATAGTGCCCAAACTTCAGTGTGATAAACCATTGTCAGTGTGTAAACAAAACGTCGAAAAAAGTAGCTGGCAACCGTTGATGGCAGTTGGAACAGCTGGAAACCTCACTGTGATCGCAGCTGCTCAAGGCACTGTTTGTTACAGGAATCCGACAAACACATTATTTGTTCATACGGGAATTCAAACGATGGCATTAAGGAATGTGACAGGTTCGAGTCCTAAATTCTTTCGAAAGCTCTGACTTCACGGAAGTTGGCACATTGAGTTTCACAAACTTCGCAGCACACGTACGCTTCTCTTGGCTTGACTTACTTGTTTTATATAGGGGGTTGTGTGTGTGTGTGTGTGTGTGTGTGTGTGTGTGTGTGTGTGTGTGTGTGTGAGTTTCTGAAATCTGTCGTTGACTTTGCAGTCAAAGAAAGTGACACCAACGTCCATGTAATTGCTCAGTAAGCACGACGTGTTTTTGTTAGGTACACCAAAAAGCTTAAATTGACCAGGAACAGTCAAGGTACAAGCAATTGGTTGCTAAATGATTTCCAGGATGTTGATTAGTGGGGTGAGGTGGGGATGTTGAAGTGTGAATGTGAGGAGAGGCGTTTTTATATTTGAAAGACTGACTTATAACTACAATATTACCGAATTTAAAGGGATTTGTGTAAAATCTGTCTGGGTGTCTAGCAATTACTCTTTTAAGTATTTTCGATAGTAGTCTATAACGTATTCCTGACACAATTCAAAACAAACAAAAATCTGCTGAGCTTGAGGTTACTTGAATCTATGGCAAACTCAACAACACATACACATCAGATGTCACAATAACATCTTTTGTATGCAAAGAAAACTGACGGCTTCGTTTTACATAGTAATTATTTTCTGGAGTTTTCTAGTTTGGGTTTTTATGAAATAAACTGTTCACCTCTCACGGAATTGAGTTAAAAACAATTCAATTGTGTGCTCAGAGAACATTTCTCTCTCTCTCTCTCTCTCTCTCTCTCTCTCTCTCTCTCTCTCTCTCTCTTTCTTTCTCTCGGGCGTGCGAGCGCGCTTGTTCTCCTTTTTTCTTTGGCCCTCCTTCTTAACATTTTACATAATATTATGTGTTTTTTAAAAATTACATTTTGGCGGCGTTTGTGTCTTAGTTGCCTGTTCAAAGACGTGAAACTATTACAATAATCACCCTTGCTGTTAATTCAGGGAGTAATACATGCATTCTAAAATAACCAAACATGTCTCAGTTTCTAAACATTTATTATGCTGTGTCCACTTTCGTGAGAAACCTGGCAATGTAAACTAAGTTTCAAAGTTGAACGTCCTTCGTTTTCAAAGTTCAATGTCTTTTGTTCAAAAAGTTCAATGTCCTTTCCGAAGAATAACTTCGAGTACGCAACATCTGTTAATCTCTATTATTTTCATAACACCAGAAGAACGCCGTTTACACCCCTTTCATGTCCCAGAGACCGCCGGCATTTTAGGAAAGTGTTTAAAATTACATGTATCTTTTTATTTGTCACTGTGTCAAGGAGGAACCGCTTCGTGTCAACAAGACGTCGCGTTCAATATTTATATCTGGAGATGGCGGTCAGACGATGCAAAAGCCTAAGTCATGCTGACATGTCAGTTTTAGTGGCAAAGTGGGGAACAGACTTGATTTGTCTTGCAAGATAAGAAAATTCGGAATTTTAAGTAGATCAGAAAAACGCTCTTTCTTACTTGAATATTTCCTAATACAACACGCTCAAGAGTGTCACTGTCGTTATCAGCCCGCAGTCTCTTTCCCCAGTATTCCAAATGGTTTTTAGTAGAGAGTAACAATTCAAAACCAAAAAGCAGTATGTATAGCAGTTATTGAGGAGAAAAAGCATTTTGCTGAAAGTTCATGTCAGTTTCTTCCGTAGGTACCACAATGTTTTCCTCCTCTCACAACGGTAGGGCACGCATCTTTTTCTTCATTTAAAGTATTTATGTGCGTCATGGATCTTCAACATCACAAGCAATATGAAGTTTCCTTATCTTGAAACCATGTCGCACATTCTTTAAAGGATATACATTTCATGTACACTATGGGAGCAGTTAGCACTACCTATATCATTCTACCTCTTAAAAAGACAAGTTTTACCAGTGAATGTCAGAAAAGGAACGTTAAAAACGACATTATAATTACCGATGTCACATCCCCAGCTTCTAAGAGGGTAGGGGTAAATG
>NW_004797284.1:306519-309004 GCF_000002075.1 Aplysia californica | reverse complement strand
GTTTTTGGCATAACTGTGAAAGCTGTCGAATAATTCTTCCCTTTGAGCCCGAAATTACTACACACACACACAAACACACACACACACACACACACCCCCACACACACACACTCGCACTGTGGCATTCAGCTATATTATACACAGTTGTAGCGAGCGTGCCTCCATACCCACTCCCACACCTACTCAGAAACAGACACTTACACAGACACACACAAACAAACAAAGAAACACAGATAATTATATAGGTGCAAATACCCATACAAAATACGCCCCGGTAAGGACACTTAATATAAATAAAAATGCACAATAAAGGCGTTCATTCAGCGTTAACCTGTCTGGAGAATCACTCCTTTCCCTTCAAGGCCATTTCTTCTGGTAGAGTAAATACAATTATTTACTCATTACGCATCAATTTGGAAATGGCAAAGCACCTTGGAATAGACTCTACCCTGAGGCGAGACATCAGCGAATCATGCTCAGCATTGTTTGTCTGGAACATCATCAGCCTTATCAATGATTCAGCCCAAGGTTTACATGGAAAGGGTGCTAATGACAGTAATTATATTATGTGTTTTACAGCCTTCCTTAAAAAAATGGTAAACTTTTCAAATGACATAATCGTAAGATCATTCTACAATACCTAATACACATGATATACGTGTACATTTAATATACGTATACTTGTTGCTGTCACGTGTATTTTGCTGTTGTGTATGCGCTTATTCGTTTTGGTTTTGTTTGGGTTATAGTTATAAACAAGGACCTTGAGTATAAAATAGGTATTATTCAAATATTATGATTCTTTGAAAATGTATTTGCGTCAGAGACATGATTATTGATGCTTCTGCTTGAGGAGTCCATAAACGTGTCACATCATCAAATAAAACAGGTGGAATCGGTATCCTAGTGCTTAGGTTTCCGGGTCAGTAATTGTGAAATTTCAGGGTTCCAGGTTAGAGCCTCAGTTTGGTCCGAAGTTGTGTCTTTAGAGAAAGGCACTTTATATGAATGACTTATTTTGCTCAGTCCTTTCGGAGATGGATGTTCGACTCAGAGGTCCTGCCTCTTAAATACCCTAATAGTTTTGATAGGGATGTCAAATCTATATCATTTCACATTTCACATTTTAAAGTAAAACAGCATAGAATCACATCAATCTATGCTCACATCACACACATACACACACACACACACACACACACACACACACACACACACACACACACACACACACACACATAATGGAGGCATGGAGCTCAAACCCCTTGACAAAGTCTGAAAAAGGCCAGCAGTAGCCAGTGGAGTGAGCATCGATGAGCGCCAGGGTGTATGCGTGTGTGAGAGGGGACAAGGGGAGTGACTCTCCCAGTCACGTGAGACGAAGAGACGAAGGAAGTCCCTGGTGAGGCTCGCGTGCCGCGACAGAGAGGATATTGGCAGACCGCGCTAGTCGACTCACTCGCCACCCAGAGCGGATAGCAGCCGTCTCTCGCCTACAGACCTTCGCTTTGTTGTTGTTTATTCGTTCGTGACATCTCGGGGTACCGTCATCAGTGTGGAGCTCAGATTCGGAACAAAATTGACAACTTGTGATTTGTTTTAGTTCAAATATTTTGTTTATCAGTAATAATTTTGTTTTCTTTAAATAAATATGTGAAGTCGGATTCTGTGAGTGTGAAAATTCGAAAAGCAAACTGTGCTGCATTCTTTTTCCCTTGGCCTGACGTATGACTTTCGGAAGAAACGCTTTTGAAGTGTTGTTTTTCCCAAAACAACTTTTCTTTCGCTGTTGGAGGATTACTAAACTAATGCGCACGAGTGGCTTTTGATGACCTTTACAACAGTGGAATAGCTGAAACTGTTATAAGCATCAGTGATAACATTTCTTGTATGTACTCACCCCGTTCAAAATGACTGCTTGTTTACTCAGCGTATTTTCAGATTACTTGAAACTTGTATTATGTGAGCAAACGTTTCCTTTTATGTTTCTCAGATAAGTGGAACGTTCTGAACAGAGGACAGACGTATACTTGCGTTCTTCATTAAAACTCGAGTCTTTCGGGGGATTTCCTTTTGTGGCGTCATTTGTACTGGACTAAACTATAAGGTTAGTAAAACTTTGTTTGCCTATTTCTTTCTTGAATCGAAGTTGTAGAGAGAATTGAAAACTGAAGATTGTTTAATGTCACTCCTTGCATGAAGTGAGCGTCCACCTGTTGTTTTTATTTTGTTTTTAAAATGGCACTGCGCTATTGAGAAAACTATTGTGTGAGCCCACATAACTGAATATAGAGTGGTAGGCCGTCGTATAGAGACTAAATATTTGCATGGGAATATACACTAAGAATGTAAATAAGCCAACAGAAATGTTGAAAAGGGAATAGTTTGGGAATGTCCTTCATTGATATACTATGTAATTTATACTATATACTTTGTCAGCGTTTGTCTGAGTGTGTGTGTGTGTGTGTGTGTGTGTGTGTGTGTG
>NW_004797284.1:302927-306419 GCF_000002075.1 Aplysia californica | reverse complement strand
GTGTGTGTGTGTGTGTGTGTGTGTGTGTGTGTGTGTGTGTGTGTGTGTGTGATATGCTTATTTTCTTTTGACGGAGTGCTTAACGAGCTAGACCTCCGACTCAAAGTCCCCTATAATAGAATTGCACAAATTTAAGACAGCCTACAATGAATTCAAATAAAACGAAAATTCAAGAACAGCTGGTCATCAATTCAAACCAACGTTATTTTCATCTTAGTTCAGGATGATATTAACCGAGAAAACAGTTCAGACATATTAATCAATATTAATATCATTGCATCTATTAACATTTGTAAATTATACAGAAACTACACTGTAAAATAAGCATAATATAGTGTGTCACAGGTATACTTTTTATATTTAAAAAATACAAAAGATGAAGATTTTTTAAAGAACGCAAACAAATGATAATAAAGAACAGGAGAAAAAATGTATAATCCAAGTCTCAAACCTCCAGCATAGGAAAGAATGGCAATATACGGTAATAATGAAAATAGAAATGAAAATAAATTATAATGATAATAGTTGTCATAAGATAAGATAAGATAAGATAGATAAGATAAGACATAATTTTTATATTATTGTCCAGATCCTGACACATTGGTTTGGCGTTTCACTACATACACACACACACACACACACACACACACACACACACACACATACACACACACACACACACAACAAAGAAACAGACAAACAAACGAACACACAAACATGCAAACACTCGCAGGCTTACAGTCACTTGCATACTATAAATGAATAGCAATATAAACATGAATAATCTTAATGCTAGATACATATTTAATGTTATTCTGAAGCATGCTCTAAGGTCACATGAATGCTTATAACAAGATGGTTAAGATGGAAGAATTTTGGTAATTATATTGATATCAACAAGAAAATGTACAAAATAAGTATTATATTTATATAAGAATAACTGTAGCAATACTGATAATCACCATCAATTAATTATTATTATGAAGGATACTGATGCTAATGATATAATAACAACATTAATAATAATAATAGTAATAATAATAATAATAATAATAATAATAACAGGAGTAAAAATAACATGACCGATAGAGAAAATAAAATATTATGTCATGATAATAATGATGTTAATAATAATGATATAATAAAAATAAAAATTATAATGATATTAATAACAATGATAATAATAATTGTAGCAACAATATCAATAATTATGATAATAATAATGATGATAATAATAATGATAATAATATTTTTTCAAATAATAATAACAAAAATAACAGTTATAATAATGATAATAATAACAGTGATAATCATAACAATCATAGTGATAATAATAATAGACCACGTCGTAATATTCTCTGTCAGTCTACAAAATAATGTCAAGGGATGATTTGGCCAAGGTTTTCTTTTATTTCATATCGAGAGTTTCTATGCTCTGTCTACGTACAGACAGCTGTGGCAAAATACCACTACACCGAATTATAATCTTCTGGCTGACTGGCTCTCGATTGGAATCAATTATGTGGTTGGGCGCCATTTGTCTGTTCCCGGTGCAAGTTTTGTTTTTTTGTTTTGTTCTGCTCTATTATGTATCTACGTAATGTGGTCATCGATGTCTCTTCTTGTCAAGCGTAAGCGTTGGGGGAGGGGAGGGGAGCAACATGGAAACTCTCCCAAGGGTCAGTTTGGGATTTTTATGTTTAATTGTGTATGCTCTACTGTGTGCTCTACTCTGTGCTCAGCTCTTTTTTTGTTGGAATCTTCATGAGTTCAAAATGAGGGAAATAAAGTATTATAATGGCTTCGGGAACTCACAAAGCCAATCAGTAATATTTTCGTCTTCAAATACAGATGTACACTCTGGTATCTCTACAAGCGTTGAAACGTACAAACAAACAAGCAAACGCACACAAATACACACACAAACACGCACACATACACACGCACACATAATCTCGATAAAAAATAAAACACACCTACACACACTACAATTACACAAGTTCCACCATCACCGTATTTTTTCTCAGTGTGTCCTTATCCCAATTCAGCGTACTCTCTTCTTTTTCTTATGTCTTATTCCCTGTTATCCTGCCCCTACCCCCCCCTCTCCCTCGCTCTCTCTCTCTCTCTCTCTCTCTCTCTCTCTCTCTCTCTCTATATCTCTCTCTCTATCTATCTTTCTTTCTCTCTCTTGTCTTCTCTTCTCCCCCCTTCACTCTCTCTCTCTCTTACTCTCTCTCTTTGATCTCTCTCTCTCTTTTTACTATCTTTCTTTCTGTTTCAGTTTCTTTTATTTCTCTTCTTCTGTCATCCTTCTGCCGTATCTAACTGGTTTTCATTGTTCAATATCACCTTGAACTGTATGGTACACAAACAGGTAAGTGTACACTAACTGGATGTGCAACCACTCTAAATGAGAAATACAATAATACTACAGCTCGAAAATATCTGACAGATATAAAACATGTAATTACTTTACTTATGTGTCGTATCTGTATTCTCCCATATTTTGTGATGGTATCGTGAGCTAAGTTGGTATCATGTTTGGCACCGATTCGGTTGACTCTCAATTGAATCTCTTACGGATTTTTTTTTGGGTGGGTTTGTTTGGTTTATTCTGAATTTCTTTGCTTCGAGAGTTTTAAAGACCCTTCCCATACACTTAACAATGACATGTCATTGAAAGAAATTAATCCTAAGTTATCTTACGAATTGAATAGAGGGATAAAACTCATAACATACATCTTTTTTCTTTACTAAACTAATCCTTGCTACAGCTCATCCGCTTCCGCAAATATTTTATACGTAGACAAATGTCATACTACAGGAACAAAGAAAAGCTCAGTATCTCATCATTCTGACATGATCTCAGGCGTGGCAAGTTAATCCCAGGACTACTGTAAACTCACCCTCGTTGTTACAGTGGTCCTTGTCTTGCTACTTGCTTTGTCTGTCTGTCTGTCTGTCTGTCTGTCTGTCTGTCTGTCTGTCTGTCTGTCTGTCTGTCTGTCTGTCTGTCTGTCTGTCTGTCTGTCTCGCTTTCTCCTATTCTCTTTCGTTCTCCCTCCGTCAATCTCCCTCTCTCTCTCTGTCTCTTTCTTTCTTTCTCTCTGTCTCTTTCTCGCTCGCTCTCTTTTCCTCTATCTCTCTGTATTTGTTCATTTTGTCGGCCAGCTGTTTAAATATTTTAGGCTTGAATTTTTGACAAATATTCTTATCGCAATTTTTTCATTTGTGGTATCCGTTTCATGAGCTTCAGGAATATTTTGTGAAATTTCAAATTCAAAGTCAAAACATGCAAGAAAAGATATACATATGTCTGAATAACAATTATGAAAGAATTTGTGCCTTTTTATAGAAAAAGATCACTTTCTCGGCTTACAACGTTTGACAAGCTCGAGGATGATACATTATTCGCGTGTGTGTGTGTTTGTGTTTGTATGTGTGTGTGTGTGTGTGTGTGTGTGTGTGTGTGTGTGTGTGTGTGTGTGT
>NW_004797284.1:297304-299602 GCF_000002075.1 Aplysia californica | reverse complement strand
TGTGTGTGTGTGTGTGTGTGTGTGTACGTATGCCAATTTAATAAGCAGACTGTCGGTATGTCACTCTGTCTAACAGCCATACATGCAGAAGTTCTGAAGTCCATTTAAAATCATTGTTCAAACCGTATGTGGCCTGTCTCTTTTTATTCCTTTCTCTCTCTGTAAATGTTATTTCTGACAATGATCACTGTTGCTGTCATATTTTCATTTCATACTCTAACCGACCGACTAAGTAGATTTATTCATGGAAAGTTTGTTCTTTTTGACGTTTGGCTCAAGCATACCTTTGCTTTCACGTTTGTTGACTGCATTGTCTCAAATATGACTCGTCCAGGTTTGTTGGGATTTTTTTCGTCACCGCCAGCGGTTCGATAATACTGAATCTCAATTCATGTTTTTCGAAGTTCTTAGTTGAAGTTAGTATGCCAGTACTGACAGTAAGCATAGGTAAGTGATTAAGTTTATTAAGTGTTTAAGGCCATTTGCGCACATCACATTATACAAAACACTCATTTGTTAAATAAGACAGTAAGAGTAAAAATGAATATTATTATGTAAAAGGTGTTGAAATTAAGCGCAGGCTCATACACAGTGAGATGAGATGCAGTTTTTCAATGACACGGCAAATATTTTCGTGGTCACTGAGGGGTAACCTGGGGCAAGATAAATGACCACTAGATCAGAAAATGTGTGCAGCACAGCTCCTTCCCTCAATGGCGTGCTACTGTTTCTGTTTATAGATGTATTTTGTTAACTTTTTCGCTTGTCTTTTTAAAGGGCAGCTATCGACGAGGAACAATTGCGTTGTCGTTTCTAAATTCCTATTTTTCTTTATATTATTGTATTATGTTCTTTTTTCTTTCATTTTTACTTGCTTTTACGTGAAATTCTCTGAGGTCAATCAGGATTCTTATTGCTAAATAAATCTGAAAATCCAGTCTTTGAATTATTTTCCCTCATACGTGTATTCATGTGTTTAAACCATTGCCTTCCTATAACGAAGTTCAGTTCAGGTTACGAACAGTGGTAACCGACGCAGAGTTGACTTGTTCTGCTTTAAAATTTACAAAAATATTCTATATTTTCCTGAACGCCTAGTTATTCTTTTTAGTTTCCTCTTATCTACTCCCAAACTATCTGAAGTTTTCCTTGCTCATCCCCTACTCTATCCTATCTTCTTCTCTCTTCCTCTATCCTCCCATTCTCTTACCTACTTTCATTCTTTCCACTTTTCCCTCATTTCCCTATTTCCTTCTCTGTCCGCCTCTCTCTTTCTCTCTCTCTCTCTCTCTCTCACACTCTCTCTCTCTCTGTCTTTCTGTCTCTCTCCGTCTCTCTCTCCCATCCACTTCCCCTCCCCTTCCTCCTGTCTCTGTCTCTGTCTGTCTCGGTGCGATAGCGTTGATATAATTTTAGAGACACATTGGCCGCTGTCGTACCCTTTGCCCCCACAGCTATTTCTGTCGTGGGGAAAGAACGGATGGAGAACTTAATGGATGTATAGAGGGATGAAGTAATAAAGGGGAAATCCTGTGAAAGGTCAGCGGGTAAACATATGCATAAAAGTTAGGATAAAAAGAAGTAGAGAATCAATTAATAGACTGAATGACAAATAGATGGATTGGAGAAGAGAACGAAGAGTGGATGGATGGATGGATGGTTGGATGGATGGATGCAAGGATGTTTGGATGGATCTATGGTTAGATGTAATGACAGAAGTATCTATGAATAAAGCTACAATATGAGATGCGTAGAGAATGATATGATATGCGTAGGAAGATTAAAATACACAGTAAAGTACTCATAAGCCAAAATGCAGAGAGTTTCAATACCCGGATCGAGGGCATTCGCACGATTATATTATTTTTCCTAACCCTATTACCTCCCTGAACTTTTCTATTCTTTCCGTCAATAGATCTAACAGAGTTCATCACACTCAATGTCAAGCTGACTAATTAATTATGGTGGCCCCTTGAACGTGCAAATCTTTCTCTCTACTAATATTATTTTCGTGTTCTGTTCCAGAATGGGTTCTTCTTTCTGGAATGGCAAGGGTTCGTGCTTAAGCATTTCTACTTTATTGAGTGGAGGCGTTCGGGGACAATTGAAGCAAAATAAGCCAGACTGGGAAAAGGCATTTCGTAGATTAATTTGGGTTAATTCAAACAGAGAAGAAAAATTATGTAAGAGCATGCCATGTTTGAAGCTAAATTAAAAATAAACAACCAAACATTCTTTGATTGTCTGATAGTATTTAATACGTATAACACACTCACACACACACACACACACACACAC
>NW_004797284.1:295363-296683 GCF_000002075.1 Aplysia californica | reverse complement strand
GATAGATAGATAGATGGATAGATAGAGAGAGAGAGACAGATAGATAGGTAGATAGATAGATATATAGAGAGAGATAGAGAGATAAATAGATAAGTGGGGATGGGATGTAATTACTTATATATGTATATATGTGTATATTATATTTAAGCATGTGTTTGAATGTCCTTGGGGTGTGCACGCGTGTGTGAGTGATGCACATAATTCTTTAAGGAAAGTAATTGTGTTCGTGTGCAGACGTCCGTGTATTTGTTTGTAGATTTGCTAGTGTGTATATGCCCTTTTCCACCTCTGTATAAGTGTATGTACGGGTGATTACTTATGAAAGTGTGCGCTAAAAAGTTAACACTTGTATGCATATATAGATGTGAATGATTACTTATCTATAACGTATAAAATTCTGTTGTTTTCTTCCCAAATTCTAGTAATGATAGTCGTTCTTTGCCCTTGTCCTACTTATCCATACCAAAGTACAATTTTTTTTCTCTTCTTTCGTGTCAAAATGCTCTTGCAACAAAGAAGGTCTGTGCCTCTATTTACCGTATATTTTTCTTTCTTGTTTTAGTAACCGCCTACGTTAATTAATTGCGCTCACCAAATAATCAGGCCACAGTACTGTGGCCTCGATACTCCTACATGAAAATAGATCTTAGGAAATCCACCTTCTCCGACAATTATTCGTATTATTTTTCTCTTCCCACGCCCTGGAACACGATCTTTGCAGTTACAGATAAACACAGACAACAAGGTGCTTTCTCCTACGTTTACACAGAAAACAATTCAAGGAAGCACATTGACTTTACTTTTCTCTTAGGTTGTTTGTTTCGTTGGCTGATCAGTTGACTTTCATTTTTGTTATTTTGTGCTAGTGCTAGTACAGATTTGCCCTTTTAAATACAGAAAGGCTCGGATTCAAACATTCAATTGTTTAAATCCGAGCCTTTCTGTATTCAACAGGGAATTCAAGTTTGAAACCACATTCAATTCATGGTCTACTGTCATTGCAAATCAGTCGATATGTTTTGTTTTGTTTTAGTAAGAGTTTTACAGTACATGCATCACAATAAGGTCATACAAGGGTCGCAGATTAGAGATGTTACATGAGAGTAACAAGCTCCAAAAAGGAGGAGAGATATAAGGACGATAGTTGTTCGATAGGAACAAGGAACAAACCACACCAGAGCACCCGCCAACCACCCACTTCAATGTGTTTGGTATTTTCAAAAGAAAAAGAAAACATGTTACTCGCGCTGTTATGAGTAGATGTACAAATACTTGTGATCACCGAATGAACAGTTTTGAGATTATGCCTAATAATTAAAA
>NW_004797284.1:288641-292869 GCF_000002075.1 Aplysia californica | reverse complement strand
AGTGTGTGTGTGTGTGTGTGTGTGTATGTGTGTGTATGTCTGTATGTCTGTGTGTCTGTGTGTGTGTGTGTTATGTGTATGAGATAGAGGCCGTGAGGGAGAGAGAGTGTGTGTGTGTTGGTGTATGTGTGTGTGCCTGTGTGTGTGTGAGAAAGAGATATATATAGAGAGAGATAAAGTGAGAGAGAGAGAGTGTGTGTTTGTGTGTGAGACAGAGAGAGAGAGAGAGAAAGAGAGATAGAGAGAGAGAGAGAAAGGGAGGTGATAGAGAGAGAGAGAAACTCAGAAGACAGAGGCATGGACAAAAAGCAAAAAGGTTGCGTGGAAGACAGACAGTCTGAGAGAAAAACGCACCGGTTTGGATCAATGCTCACAGCTTACTGAATGGGAAGGCAAAAATACTGACGCTCTCGAAGTGGTGCAACAGAATGTCAATAGCAGGCGACCAATAAAAGAAAGCTTGGAGTTCAACAGGCACGCTGGTATCGAAAAAATATTATGAGAGCCGATAAGGCAATGTGGTGTCATTTCGTGATGGAGAGATGTTACTCACACAGTAAACAACTCCGAAAAAAACAACAAAAATAGGGTTTCAGTTTGTAATCAGACTTCTTACCCCACCACACACATTCTTACATTGGATGGGGCTGGTAGGGAAAGGAAAGGCAGGAGAAAGAAATCTTAGTGCAAAAGGAAAAATCGAAAACGAAATCGAAAAGAATTGCAAGCATACAGAAAAGACGCTGAATAAAAAGTCTTGCGATTAATCCAAAGCAATATTTGATTTATAGACATAATTATCAAATATGGATAAGACCTACCAACAAAGTGGTCCCTTGTGGGAAATAGAATATGACCATTGCGGTCGTGGTTTATCAACGTTCCCCTCAACTATATACACCGAAATGTGCGACACGCTAGATTAAGATAAGCCCTAATGATAGCAGCCTCGGCGTGTTTCCTGGCCTTTTTTATTAACGTTCTTGTAATTTTCTTTCTTTTCTTCTTTCTTTCTTTCTTTTTCTTCTTTCTTTTTTCATCATTTTTAAACCATTATGTACTCACGTTTAGTTCATGCAGTCATTTATCTTTTTACTCATTTATCTGAAAGAGCCATGGGTGTTTCATTATACTCCTATCTCCAACTAGATGAATAAAGAAAGTTATTAATTATTAAGCCAATTCGTGCCCATTTCGTGTTCATAACGAACTCAATGACGGCCGTAAGCCAAATAAAAGAATAGTGTCAAGCAAGATGACATTACTGTCACTCCGGCTCGGTTAAGAAAGGGGATACTTAACTAGAAATAAGTTATTTTACATTCCCCTTTCACTCTGTACGGACTTTCTCATATATGCCAAGCAACAAAAGGAAAATGTACTTTAAAAGAGGTCCAGCGTGCGACGACATCTTAACTGATAGAATCCCTTCAGTGTGTAATTTATTTATTGAGTGTTATTTATTCTTTCTGTCCTCTTTTTCCGTCCACAGATAATAATTTCGTTAAATCTTGATCACAAGGAAATCACAGTCCCCGAATGGTGAGAGAGATGGCGGACATTCTAACCCCTTCTCCTCACGACTTCACGGAGAGCAAATTTCCGTTTCACTCTACTTCAAAGCTTGCCATGGACACACAATCGGGCTCCAAGCTGTCCATGGATACACTGAGCCCCCTGTCCCCTCTGGCCACGAACATTAGAGACAATGGCTGTGCCACGCTCCCAAATGGAAAACCACACAACTACACCAGCAACAACGGTGGCAGCAACAATAACAACGCCACCATACGAAGCGTCGTGGGAGACACAGGGAGTTATGGCAAACGCAGTAACCACAGCAGCGGAGATAGCAGCATCAGCAGTGGCGGTTCTAGCGTCAATAGTGTCTTCTTTAGAGGGAGCGGCAAGCCACCAGTACCCGCCCCTCACTCCGGGAATGAGTACGTTAGGGAACCTCTCAAGGTCTCCCAACACCTGCACTCTAAAACGATCCAATGCCCTCGTCTGTACCCACACGGGCCGTTGCCTAGCGACAGCAGTGACACCTGCCTCAAATCGAAAATTGGACTCTCGGAGGAAGTGACGTACACGATAACGGACGAGATGGACGACGCTTCCAACCAGGTGGTGTTTCTGCCCCCGCCCCCGACGGATATCGACTCGGACAACGACTCTGTCGGTGGTTGTGACATCGGAGGTCCGTGCTCCCCTCGGCACCACGACTGGCGGTCCTCCCGGGACCTCAGCAAGTCGCCGACCTCGAGAACGTTCAGTGGACAGGGCAATAACAAGTGAGTGGTTTCCACCTAAACTGTATTGTGTGAATATCTAGTGTTAGGGATATCTTTCTTACTTCTGGCTTCATTGTGTGTGTTTTCGAGTGTCCTTTGGGGTTTGGTGGTTCATTTTTTGTAATGGCAGAGGGAGGGGAGGGGCGGAGATTTTTCTGCCTATGGGCTCTACAAGCAGTAGAGTGATTTTTGTAAAAACACGTAGATGTTTTTACGGGCCCATCCACACAATTTACATCATTTAGGAGGCAGGCTCCAGACTCTGCTTGTAAAGGCCAAGCTGATCTTAGAGGGATACAGCATCCCAGTAAAAAGACCGATATACTCCATACAAATTTGTCCCTACTGGGAACCGACCTCGGATCTCATGCGCGACCACAGCGGAATGCCTTACCACAACATCACAGATGCCGTAGGAGAAGGGGTGGAGAACCAATAACAAAACAATACAGAGGCGTAAACCTATTGTGGGTCGGGTTGTGATACTCTAACACAGGGACAGAAGCAAATGTGCCAACAACAACGAAAACAAGTTTGGTTAGGGTGGCGTCGTAAATAATGTCCTCAACAACAACAAACAGGCATGCAGACTCGTGTTGTTGTTTTTTTTTACAATATTTGTTTTTCTTTTCTAAAATTTATTAGTTCTCTCTTATTGCAACATTGAAATACTGATATTTGATTATTCTATTCTGTCTACTTTAACAGAAAAGTTTCATTTGATAGGAACGGACATGGATAAACTAGGCTACTTGCCACAAAAGGATAGAACGCACCGGTAGCTTAAATGAAAAATCACAATGATCTGCAATACACAAGTTCAAGTCCTATATGGAACTTTCTTGAAGACTTGTTCTTAAAGGTCAGGTGTGGATAATATAGAAGACAAACTAGGAGCTCTTGCATTTTAAACTACCAAGCAGTGTTAAAAGGGCATTTGACAATCAGAATACAAAGAAATAGTTTTGAAGAGCGAAAAATAAAGTATAATTGTGGAACTAAATTATCAAACGCTTTTGCAAATGGAAAAAGTCCATCACGAGCTAAGACGGAAAGAAAAAAATATTTTATCTTGAGGGTTCATAACATTTTAACACGTTCAGTCTACTTTTTTATACCACAAATCAAAGGTTTACTTTAATGAGCTGATCTAAGTGTGATAACGCATAAACAGAACAGCCATGCTTTGATCGTTGGCCCCTAAGCGTGATCAAGAATCGATGCCCATGGCAAAGCTTGTAATTTTGACTTATCCTGAAATAGAGAAGGACTGAATTATTACTGTAATCTTTTCTCAAAGTAAAACTTCTTTACCCGCAAAATAGGGTAAGGGATTTATCAGGCATAGACAAAGTTGGTGTAATCTAGGAAGGCATCTTTGCTTCAAATTGTTGTTTTCTTCTTGACATTGGCACGTATTAAAATTTGTATCTTTGCATTCGACTCTAATTCTTTACACCCATTCAGTGTTTTATAATAGTTGTTTCTAGTCTTTGCACCTGTTGTTATTGTTTGTTTTTAAAAAATTATTTTTGTCGTTATTGTCGTCGTCGTTGTTGTTGTTATTGTTTTTGTTGCTGTTATCTTTGGTTTTAGTGACATTTAATGATTGTGAAGGTGATACTAGCGCTACGGATGTTTTAAAAATTATGAGATTCCAAATAGACCATACTTTCTTTTCTTAAAAGTATACATTGTTAATTCTAAACCATATAACTAGTACTTTTTTCGACTTAGAATGCCTTTTTCCTTTTTCGTTCACTTACCAATGCCTTTGCCTTGCATGGTGAGAGACATCTGGTTAAGTTTCTTTTGCACACGGTCAACACTTTCATTGAGATGAGTTTGTCCTGTTGCTATCTCCGACTGCCAACTTTTTGTTTTCTATCCTTTGATTCTCCCTTTCCCCTCTTTCTCTACACCCCCCCCCCCCC
>NW_004797284.1:286195-287491 GCF_000002075.1 Aplysia californica | reverse complement strand
CACACATACACACACTTGTACTCTCTCTCTCTCGCTCTCTCGCTCTCTCTCTCTCTCTCTCTCTCTCTCTCTCTCCCTCTCTCTCTCTCTTACGCAGACACACATGCACACATGCAGACACACACAAACACAATTTTTTCACTGAATAACGTAAGCTGACTGGTTTTTGCAACTGATTACGTTTTCTCTAAAATGCGCTGCCTGATTTTAATGGTCTCGCTGTAGTTATGTAATAATAATAATGATAATAATATTTCAGCTTAGGAGTGATACGAATAACCATAGATTCATAATATCTGAAATCGTTTTTAGTAGATGCAATACTCTTCTCTCCCGAAAGCCTGATTTTGATTGCGTCACGATATCCATCAAGGAATCTTTCCCAGTAGTCAATGCCAATTGCTGTGTAATACGTACTCCATACATTCTCATTACAAATCTGCGATTATAGTTACAAGGAAAAGAGCACACAACAATACGTGCAATGACTCACTACCACCCTCACCACTCGGTGACAAGCCATATAAAAAATTCTAAGTTAAATTTTGATAAGCGTTTTACGACACAGACAATACTATACTAATGAAATTGCCCAAGAATTTCTGAGGAGTGAGTGATGATAAATCAAAGAGCACACAAACAAACCTTTTTGTGACCCTCCTCACCTATTGGAAAAAGGCACAAAAGGGTGTAGAAACAGGTCATCCACCCCATGGCAATCTTCACAAAACATCGCCACAGGCTATCCTTTGGGAATAGGGTTATTACTAAGCCCCAAAACTGCTACGAAGTAATAGAGATAGCTTGAAGATTATAACATCGATACAGGATGAGAAACGTTTATCCAGCACTTCGATTCTTGCATTTATAACGTTCTGGTTGGGGGAGGGGGAGGGGATGCCGACCTACCCTTTTCAATAGAACGATAGGAATTACTTTTTTTATGCTTATCCAAAGTGTTAAATCATGTCCGTATTGAAATATGAGTTTGTACAGCAAGAGCCCCGAAGCAAGATATTAAAATTCAACTCCAACAATTTGGATTTATGTGAACTTAAGGTTTTGGGTTTGATTACCGGGTGGGGGAGGGGGCATAATCTTATTGGGTATATTCGTCTGTGTGTAGGGCTTTTGTACCTCTCTCAGGCTGCGGTCAAAGCAGCTCGCCTCCTAAATGACATAATAGTGTCGGTGGTGGCACCACACTGTCCCAGTCTTTGTTTTGCTACTGGTTTCTGCAACTTTATCAACTTCACGCCCTGCTTTTTCCCTCTCCACCCCCCTCTCTCTCTCCCT
>NW_004797284.1:275888-280888 GCF_000002075.1 Aplysia californica | reverse complement strand
GTCCCGCTCTCTCTCTCTCTCTCTCTCTCTCTCTCTCTCTCTCTCTCTCTCTCTCTCTCTCTCTCTCTCTCTCTCTCGCTCGCTCGCTCGCTCTCTCTCGCTCTTTCGCTCTCTCTCCTTTTGTTTCTCTCCTTTTACCCTTCTTTATCTCCGTCTCTTCCCTCTATATACCCATTTCTTTATCTCTATATACCCATTTCTTTATCTCTCTTCTAGCTCTCCTTTCTCTCCCTCTCTCCTACTCTCTCCTCTCCCTCTCTCCTCTCCCCCCTCCGCCCATTTTCTGTCTCTCTTTCACACTTGAACACATGCCTTCAGAAAGCCTTAGTCTTTAATAAAAAGATATTATCTCAATATAACCATAATAACACGACATAACATCACAGACGAAATACAACGAGTCGGTTGTACAAACTTGACTATTTCATGGATGGAGGTACGGGTACGATTCACCAGCAGGCTACTAACAAAGGCCATTCCCACAGATAGCGCTAATTCTGACCGTCGCTGGGAAACAAATAGAATTACTGCCATCTTTTCCCCTAAACGTCATAGTGCTGGAGGGGCGTGGGGGAGAATGTAGTTTCGACATAACAAAGAGTTGCCGGGCGAGAAACAAGTCAGAAATGGAACACAAAGTACCCCACGGCGGTACGAAAATACCGAAGTTAGTAAAAAGACGGGAATGAGAGACTAGTGAGGAGATGTTGCGTTACATAATTTAGCTGATTTTTTCCCCCTCTACCTTGTGGTAAATGAAGGTGAGTGGGCCGGCTAAGAGGGATTGGGGGTGGGGGGGGGGGGGGGCTGGTAGTGTTGACATCAGCATTTTAAATAGATATGGACACAAAACTATTGAGTCCAGGTAAGATATCCTGCAATTTCAAAATCCTTTAAAGAATTCTAAAATAACAACAATCCATAAGCTGCTTTTGATATCGAATAGCCTTGCAAAATGAAATTTGGGCCATACGACTTCAACAAATCAGTTTGTATGCATACCTCTTAAGCATTGTCTTAAAAACGAATATCACATTTAGATCTACACCAGATATTTACTCAAGTAAGACCCCGTAAGCGATAAACATTTTTGACGCTGGTACTGATATAATATAGGCTTTTCTCACGAGATTTCTTACAGCTTCTTATTCGGAGGAAAGGGGGGGGGGTTGCTCTCGTGGTCTAAAGGTACAATGATTGCCCTTCAGTCAAAAGGTTCTGGGAACGAATCTTGTCACTGACGAAAAAGTTTTCCTTTCCGTTCTCTAGTCACATTCTGTCATCAGGGTTCATCACCACCTTCTCTTTCTTTACCTGGCCTCTTCTCGCTGTTGTTATTTAGGCACACACCTGATAAAATTATATCGAGCCTTCTCAGATGAAAACAAAATAATTCTGAGGTTCCTTGTGCAAGCAACGCACTTTAATATAATTTGGTGGTCTTAAAATCGATCAGATTAATAAGCTTCGGCCGCCACAAGGAGAAAACTCAAAATTAATTTCTACCGAAAGTAAAAATGCTCTCGTCAGTACCAAACCCCTGAGGTCTAGCAGAAAATGTCACAAAAAGACATGAATTTAAATATTAGGCACATACACTTTGGTCTATGTTTTAGTCTTTTAGAATATTTTACACCTATGTGAAAGCAGGAAGCACTAACTGAATTCCTGCGTTGTTTTCATAGTTTTCGAGCTGCTCGGCATGGTTCAATCGGAGATTAACCTAAAAGTGAATGGCCCAGCCTTTTTAATAGCTCTCTTGTGTTGAGACGGAAATGGGTGGGGCTTTAACTTAATACCACAATTTTGTCACTCAACCAAACGTATTTTTTTAGCAAAGCTATTCCGCGCTAATATGACCTAATGCAGTTGCGAGCGCCGTAAAACCCTCTAGTATAAAAAAGCTATTCCTGATTAAACCAGAAAATTCATAACGAAATCAGTTGGCTCTTTTCCAAACACACAAAAGAGATAAGTTCGATTCCAAAAAGAGGAAGTCTATTTTTATTTTTAAAGCCCAAGGTTGCAAGTCAAAGCAAAAAGCTCTTTTGTTATAAAAGTTGTGTAGATAGGAACTTAAAACACAAACTGGCATTGTCTCGGGAAAAAAAAAAACTTTTCACAAAGAGGGGTGTGATATTGGTTGTGGGGATGACCTAACTGCCAAAGAGAATTTAGGGGAAAAAGTTCCACTTTGTACGCAACTACCGCTAAGGCACAACATGTTAAACTTTTAATATTTTCCTTAGAATCAGCGTGAGGTTCCAATCATTTTTCTCCCCCCCCCCCCCCCCCACCTTAATCGTTCAAATTTTTTTGGGTTCTTTTTTACGAGTGTTATAGAAAAAAGGTTAATCAACTGCTAAACAGCAGAAAGTAATGCGAACTTTTCTGACTAGCGTTCCTTTTTTTTTTTACCGTTCACAAAAGTCCTGACTCGAGAATGATTTGACCCGTCTGCTGCGTCTTCTCGATGGAAAACCAGGGCAGACTATGGCCCGATCAGTTCACCCGCTGTGATCGCATGTATCGGTTACAAAATCAATTTTTGCGCTTGATTAGGCCGTTCTGGCGATACCACAGACTGAGCGAAGGCGCAATTTCTTTCGCTTTCGCTTGATTTATGGCGCCTGCTGGCTCGAATTTGGCTAGCTGTTCATTTGAAACTGCGGGAAAATGCACAAATGGTTAAGCCAGTTTGCTCCAACGCTTTCAACTGATGTCTGCCTTTCGATTTTTGATAAACAGTTTCTCTGATCCCATCTCAGTGGGAAGAAATATCGGTTATTTCCGTTGTTGCCGAATGTGGATTGGCTGTGTTCACAATAACGGCTGACATTATGCACTGCACGCTGGTGTAATCAAAGATGTGGGGTACAGGTGCCAAGGGGGCGGAGGAGGTGATGGTGAAGTGGGAAGGGTTGGGAAACCTACAATTTTTAAGTGAAGTCAGGACATTTCTAGCTATGTTTTCTTAATTTGTATCGAGCGAAAGAAACCCCGCGATGGTGGCCGTTACTATACAATGGCTCGAGGGACATGACCTCAGTAGAGATCAGATTTAAAATCTGAAAACAGTCGATAAAAAAAGCAGTCAGTGAAAAGAGGAGATCAAGACTAATCACTAAACGATGGAGAAATACTTCCCAAGGTTTATGCAGCCTCAACAGAGACTCGAAAGACCACAACAAAAAACAGCTCATAAATCACTTCCTTATCGTCGACCCGCTGTTTCATTGTACTAAGCCCAGAAAACACTATCTTTTAGGAGAGCAAAGGTACTGTTTTATTCTGTTGAAAATTGTACTTACAATACGTATCTTTTCAACATTTAGAATTTATATTTCGGAAAAATGTATCTTGAGCACATGCAACCGATACCTCAGATTATGAAACTCCAATAGAATATATGTTTAAAAATGTTGGGTTTAGTACATCTGAATAGCTGGCCAGCGTTAATGTACTCACTACAACGTTTTTTTAAAAACCAGTTTGCATAAGGACTAATTAGCAGAAGCACCATCACCGCAAGGCGTAAGCTGTAGACTATTGATCAAAGGAACACAATTATTTTTGCTTTATAACTTAAAACACCTGCCTTGTATTGCTATATAGTATTCGGAACCAATTGTCAACAGAAGCAATACAGCAGAGGCCCATTCGTAATATCTAAACCACGGATGGATCGAGAGGGACAGCTTCGAAATTTACCAACTGTGGAAGTAACAATTTCCAATTTAGTTTAACTCTTTGAGGACGCATATTCAGTTTATCCGTTAAGACGTAATGTTTTAGGGTACCAACATAAATTCGTTATTCATAGAGCCTTTCAATACAAGCCATGTTTGTGTTTATCTGAAACTTAAAAAGACATTGTCAACATGCATACAATAAAATATACAAAATCTGAATGTGCTACAACATAATATTTGGTTCAGCTTCTACAACTAAAGGCGATTTTAAAAGAACAACAACAACGAAAAACCCAGCAGCCTTTCCCTGCGTAACTGAAAGAGATTTTCAGAGACCAGGTGAAGACGAGTCACTAAGATTTAGGTAAAACGAAGTAGAAGAAATTTGGTAAGATAAGGAAAGTAGTTTAGACACTAGATCTAGTAAATGAAAAAAAAAGAAAAGAAACCTCAAACACACGAACATTGGAAGCAGATGTGAGAGAGAGAAAGAGTGAAATGGGTTTGTGAGGGGGGGGGGTGCATTGCATGTAACCATGTCAGTGTGTGAATCTGTGGATTTAATGTCCCTTGAGTGTATAATATTGAATTATGTGTGTATGTGTGTCGAGTATGTGCGTCTGTTTGTGTTTGTGTGTGTGTATGTGTGTATGTTTGTGTGTATGAGTGTGTATGTGTGCAACGCATAAGGCGGAGAGAACGATAGAAAGGAATATCGTGAGTGAGTTTATATTTATGTTGTACATGTATACATAATAATATTATTATACCCATGTATATGCGTGCGTGTGTGTGTGTGTGTGTGTGTGTGTGTGTGTGTGTGTGTGTGTGTGTGTGCATGATATGTGTGTATGTTTTTGCTTTAACTTGTGAGTGAGAAAGAGAGATAGTGCATGTCGTCAAAGTATTAACATAGAATGCAATTTCTTCGAAGAAAGAAAGAAAGAATTCCGTCAACGCCACATGCACAAGAGTAGGAAACCCCCCTATTAGATGGAGAATTCTCCTGAATAGACAGCGAGAGCTTGACTTAGGTCGGGTGAGCTTGTCTTGTTTATGAAAGAAATCTTCTTGTCGGATAGGAGCCACCCGGGTGTATACAACTCTCATATATACACATCGAAGAACGCCAGTGTGTTAGATCTGTCTCAACACGAGAAATCTAAGCAGTGCTCACCCGGCTTGGCTCGGTTCAATACGCCATGCCAAAACACTGCCGTCCCTACACGATAATTCTACAGATTAGAAATGATTGCTTAATATTTACTATTATGTGCTCTCTCTCTCTCTCTCTCTCTCTCTCTCTCT
>NW_004797284.1:271763-273042 GCF_000002075.1 Aplysia californica | reverse complement strand
TAATAATAATAATAATAATAATAATAATAATAATAAAGGCAAAAATAACAATAACGACAGCTCAGCAGCATCAGTAAAGGCACTAGTAATAGCAAAGAGAACAAAAATAACAGTAACGAAAACAACAACAGCTATTACAACATAATATACCGAATGATCTTGAAAGACAGAGATGCGCTTTGGTAGGAATCAAAGTCAAGAAATATAATCAGTCCTAAATGATTGGCTGACACCGTATTACATGATAATATTAATTCTTATAATAAGAACAACTTTAGTTTTAGGGAAAATTAAAATCCAAGATTTTTATTTTCACTATTCATAATAAAAATGCGAGAGCAAATACCAATGAAGGATATATGATATTAAAATCTCAAAATAAGAGTGGTATATATGGTCAAACCTACATCTCGGCATGTAAGTGTTTATCTCACAATCAGATTTTTTAAAATCAAGGTTGGAAAAAATCTGAAAAGAAACCTCGGATACCAACATAACAAGGCAGGCAAAACAACCACCTGGCGGGGGGGGGGATCTTCCCATGTCCCAACAAGTAAATTGCTGGTTGTATTCCATTTCTGTCACATGGAAGAGATACCCTCTAGGTGGTCCACGCTATATTCATGTCGATCTTGTAAAGTTGATAATTTATTTTTCTATCCCTGGATCAATGCTATCCCAGTTTGTTGACTCTTTTCTTTTTCTTGTCCAATGTCATGATTTATTCCAGAATAGAAATATGGACTGGAATCAAAGGTTGAAGGCAAACGTGGAAGAAGGGAGACCTAACAAGACAATGACTTAGTGATGATACACAGCGATCGAAACCAACAATTAATCCTGGCAATCTGGTCTCGTCACGTTCTGAAGAATACCAAATGCTACCTTTCTCAAGCTTTTGAAGTCGCAAGAGAGTGTGATTTCATATTTCAAAAAGTGACAAAAAGATCGGCAACACCAGAATTACATAAAACAAAGAATCCGGTTTAGTCTAAGTTGGCCACTTGAGACTTATTCAAAGCGCCCGGTTTTCTATGTCGTGATGAAATCTGAGTTAGTTGCAGGGTAAAGCATACCTGCTTAACACAACCACCACCTCTAAGGTGTCTGAATCCGAAAATTGTTTCAAGTCAAAGAACATTATCCCCGGTAAGGGCAGAAGATTGTCATAAAATTGCCCTATTGTTAAATTACTTTTGATAAATTACCCCTCCAGCTAAATGTTTTTCAACGTAATATAAAATAAATTATACATAACAATAATAATAATAATAGATAG
>NW_004797284.1:268762-270492 GCF_000002075.1 Aplysia californica | reverse complement strand
ATCTATCTATCTATCTATCTATCTATCTATCTATCTATCTATCTATCTATCTATCGATCTATCTATCTACATGCTTATAATATGTCTACCTGTCTGTCAAACTATGTATATATCCACTTTTACAAATTTTACGTTAATTGTTTTGGACAGCTGTGTTAATTTACTGTTATGATATTACGTCGAACAGTTATTTATTATCTCACATTGTGTTGTCTGTGGGGACCAATGTATTGCTTGTTTTGTAAACACCCAGCTAGAGAGAGAGCATAATAGGCTCTATTTTAGCTGTAACCTTTTTTGGTTTGATAGAAAGATCGGTAGATAGATAGATAGATAGATAGATAGTTAGATATATAGATAGAGGGAAAGAGAGAGAAATAGAGATAGACAGATAGAGAGAGAGAAAGAAAGAGAGAGAGAGAGAGAGAGAGAGAGAGAGAAAGAGAGAGAGAGAGGGAGAGAGTTTACATGTTTATATACTTTTCTGAGAATGTCTTGACTATTATTTGCCAAGTATCCGTTTTAGAATTGGTCTACATCTCGACTAGTCACAAACAAGTCATTCCTGGGGCTGTTACGCAGAGAATTAGGTCTACCTGCTGGCATTTAAGGAATGCTGCGTTTCTTTCATCTCACCATTCTTTTAACTTTTTAAAAATAATGAGGCACACATTATGTACCTAGCGATAAAGTAAAGAGACTTTGCGAGGTTTTTAAACAGTGCTCTGTAAGCGCAGGTGTAAAGACAGAACGCGATTTATGTCGGGCAGAATTATCCAAATTGCCACACCCAATTAAAAAAAACGGATCAAATTAAGGAAGAATTATTACCAATAAATTATAATTATCACATGCTCCAAATCAGCAACGTCTTCAAAAAGTCTGATCTAAGAACGTTCTCTCGATAAAAATGAAGAAATTCTCCAATTCCTCGAGGCACCAAAAATAACTACCCTGCCGCTCTCGTTAAAAAAAGGTAATTTCTTTTTAACAAATCAGCAAAAAATTTATGGGCGAATAAGGAAAAATTAGAATGCGCGCACACAGAAGAAAACAAAAAGTGGCCAGGAAAATGTGAGACAATTTGACGGAAGAGCGGAGGGGGATGACAAACCGATCCATTAATCCGGACCCCGCAATATTGGGCTCCCCTACTCGGCCTGCGTTCAGAGGAAGATGAATGGTGGCCTCTAACCCTCGCCTGGTGGCGACGGACGTTCTTGCGCGATAGAGAAGTCACCGTAGCCCTCACCCTTATTGATCACAACATTCATCTTTTAAAGGATGGGTGCTCAGATAGGTTTTAATATTCCATTTTTTTCCAAACTATTTATAATAATAACGTTCACACTTTAGGGGGTATTTTTTTCGTCAAAGTCGTAACAATTCGATCTTCTAGTTCTGAAATCAGTTTCAGAGAAGAGAATCAGATGGTTATAGTGGCATATTGTTCGTTATTTTGTGGGT
Source organism: Aplysia californica (assembly GCF_000002075.1). Lineage (NCBI taxonomy): Eukaryota > Metazoa > Mollusca > Gastropoda > Aplysiida > Aplysiidae > Aplysia > Aplysia californica. The sequence continues at coordinate 269,025 of NW_004797284.1, read as the reverse complement.
CCTGGTGCGGGAGATGTATGGAAGTGAAGGATAGCCTTGAAAGCTGGGATTAAGTTAGATGGTGACGTAGATGAAAATTAGATTTCAGGAGGCTAGCTCAAAGGGGGCAGCAGACACCGGGAATAGAAAGTCGGGGCCGATTTAAGAACGAAAGGGAATAAAAAGGTGAGAGAAAAAAGAAATGTACATAAAACGAGCAGGAACCAGAAACTGAGAGAGAGAGAGAGAGAGAGAGAGAGAGAGAGAGAGAGAGAGAGAGAGAG
>NW_004797284.1:258029-265529 GCF_000002075.1 Aplysia californica | reverse complement strand
CCTCAAAACGCATACGAAAATGAATTACACAAATGGAGATGTATCTAAAGGGGTTAAAGAAATACATTTTAGATTGTTTGATGAAGCAGCCTATAACGATGCCTGTGACGTTTCTGTCTATTTGCTTCATCCGTCTCAGATAAGGGGATAGCTGAATCGTCACGACCAGGGGTCGTTCATGACGGTCCTCATCATACACACAATGAAGGGTCACTTCCGCCTTGCACTTGCCCTTCGATCGACGTGGTCATAATCTGTCATCTTTTGAATCGATAGCACTTAATGGCTGGCACGAAATGAGGTAGTTAATTTTACATAGGTTTCAAAATTCCCCATTAAGATACACCCGAGAAGACATAAATTGACGCTCGCTTAGGAGCATTTTTTTTCCAGTTTACTTTGCGAATGGCAGTCAGAAGTATGATTAAGGTCACTGGGCCTAAAATAAATTCGGAAAAATCACAACTAAATACTTACCAGAAGGTTTCTCTCTTTTTTTTTCGCCGTTCAGACATTGAAAGGAATATATGGTTGTATTGTTGGGGGTGAAAACGGGGCAGAAGGAGGGAGAGGGATGTTCAAACTGATCAAATCAGCGTTCTCGAAAGTGAGGTCTTAATTAAGCTTTGATGGGTTTGGTTGTTTGTTGTTGTTTTTTTGTTTTTTTCAAGGGTCAGCAAATGTTTAGAGAAATCCTACTTTTGATTTTGCCTTGACTACATTACACACAATAATTTTGTGGTGCATTTGATGGCTTCCACATCATCAGATAGAATCATCATTCAAAACGTTTTACCTCTACATTTTGTATGGCAAGGTAACGTAATAATTTCATTGCCACCAGCACAGTTCTTTAAGCATAACAAAGCTAGTTCCTCGTAAACTTAGATGACTATTTTTTTCTTTCAGAATGAAACATTAAATTTATTCCCTAATCTGAATCAATTGTTTTCGAAGGTGCAGGTTATCAAATATTTATACTTTATTCCAGTAATGAGAGGTTTGTATTTATTAAAGTGTTCCCCGATAATCACAAAAACTTCCCCCTTTTCACGGATGTTTAGACGTCAATACATGCTTTGCTTTATCCAAAACTAGTTCTCTGTCAAGTTATCTCATGGTTAACATAGAAAGTATCAGCAGACGTCCTTACCATTGTACCATTGTTTATTTTTAATAAATAATGGGAAATATAATACCATGGCTTTGTGTATGTCTCTCTTAAAAAACGTGTTTATCTTGTCTACACAAACGTTAAAGGAACCGCCTCATAACACATTGGTTATGTTGGGACGCTTAAGCATGACGACTGTTACTTTTCTCTTTACGTAATATCTGCAAAGTCTCACTTCAGGATTATCTTCTTGGTCAGTCGTTTCGCTGTTGCATGTGCCTACGTCGTGTTTAGCAACATTTTAGACTCGATGATCTGAAGGATTTCTTTGATGCCGTCATGTTATACTCGAAGATAATCCTATAGTATAAACATGTACGCCATTTGATTGCGTCTATTGCCCCTTCTTTCTTTCTCCTTTATTTCCTTTCCCTTTCGGTTTTGGTTTCTCCATTTGCTTCTGTAGGAGAGTAAATCAATCGTAAATGTAAATAAAAAATGGAACATGTTATAAATCTCTATCCAGTTTTAATTATTTCAATAACCATAAACCTCTACGTGTAACTTATCGCTTTGTCCACATACCGGCTTCCAATCACAGTGCCTGACAGGAGGCGTCACATGCGGTTGAAGTCAGAACTTCCAGGGCTGGTGGGGCACCTAGAAATCGTATTTTGGGGTCAAATTATGTAAATTGGGGTTATTACATTTTATAGTACCTGAACATTTCCTGAACAATATCCAGAAACGTATGTAAGCCTTGCTAAACCCTAAAGCGGTGTTTTTCCCTTGTATTTCTGCGAAAGCACATGCCTTCCAGACTTTTTTTTACCTTTATCGGCTGTTTTCTCACAATTCTATTTTTTCACACATTATCCCATTTTTTCTGCTTTATTTCTTTTTCAATTTCAATGTAACTTTCACAGGATACCAACGACACATAGATCTAAATTTTGGCTTCTTGAATTTTTGATTAACGGATTAGTTTTTCATTTATGGGGTTAGAAAGCATGACTTTTTTCACTTTTTTTGCAACAACCCAATTGTAAGTGTCATAAAATAAAAACTAAAGTATATATCAAAAATTCAAAAATCAAATTTAACAGCTACGTATTTACTGTTGGCATGCCAAATAAGAAGTGAATCAATTATAAAATAAGGGAATAAAAGGAGATTGAAAAAGGTATAGAAAATCCAATATGGCCGTTGTTTCCATAGTAACCGATTCACAATATACTTTTTGAACTATTGATTTCTAATCCCCAATAACACCCGATGTCCCACAGCAAATATGGACACTCTAGGCCTTGTAATAGTCAAAATAGACCTCAGGTGCCCCACGAGCCCTTAAGGTCTCCTCACAAGTTCCCAATTCATCTTCTACATCCTTTCCCTCACTGACCCACAGTTCTAACAGTGTATAAAAAGTATTAATCATAAAATGAAAGCAAGTATTAGGTGTTCAAAGGGAAAAGCCACCTTATTGGTCAAAACCCATTCAACTTCTTAGACTACTTGTTACGATTGTATCGAAATAGACTGTACGTTTAACGCATTTTTAGTTGTTTTAACTATTTGTGAAGCACGAAAGCGAGCAGTACGCACAAGTCCTTATCTCTGCCGATACTAACAGATGAGACTTCTCTAGTGTGCAGACCTAAATTCGATATGGAGTTTGTAACATTTGATTGGACATTCTATTCGTATCCTATTTCTATGCACCTCGCCAGCTTCAACAAAAGAAAGGGCGGATCCTTCACGACTAGAGAGACGGCGGGCTACGGAAGGAACAGAGAACGAATTTCCCCAGTAAATATTTACCCCAGCCCTACACCAGCCTCGCGTCATTCGATTACCCCAGACCCGATCCGCGCGAACCCCTGAGAAACTAGGCGGCATCTTTTTGAAATTAGGGCAACGGACCCTGAGTCCCGAGGCTGACTATAGGGACGGAGGAAGGTCTTTCCTTCATCAGGGTTGGCCTCTTTTGCCGGTCGCAAATTGCCCTCCAAATGAAGAGCTCTTCGGGGAAACATTGCTTTCCCCATAAACTTGGGTCTTCGTTGTCAGTCTTCCTACAGCTGTAAAAGTTTGAATCAGGGTAGTTGCATCTAACGCTGTTGAGCTAATACACTGAATCACCAAACGCGGAAATGATTGAATGTGTCTTATTTTCAGAATGCTGATTTGTTCAAACGTGAATTTTGTTTTTGTGTTCCCCCTGAAGTGTTCACCACCCTTTCATAGGTGTTAAAATAATATTTTCTTAAGTGAAAGTGCGCGACATTATCACTAGGCCCAGGACTTTGTAAATATAATTTCTTTAGGTAAAAAAAAACAACCGGAAAACTAGAATTTTATTTTTATGTAAAGTCAAAGTCGGTAACGATTTTTCCCTTTAGAAATATCAAAACCTGGAAAAGAAAGAGGGCATGTGTCTCCGTTTTGATTCAGAATGGAAAATTTCCCATAGTTGTATGAGCTGTAAGCTACGAAGAAAATTCTTCTTTTCTGGAAGTTTTCTATGTTCCATATAGATTGTTACGGAGTTCGAACATGCCATGGTGTTTCTTCCTTTTTTATAGGACCTTGTCCATGTCTTTAAAGAAACCCAAACTATTAGAAACAAGCAGAATATGGCACTGAGTAAATTTCTCAAGGAGCTCTGAAAAATAGATCTACATGTTTGGTTACAAATACTGAAAAATCTATATTATTATGATATGCACTAAAAGATTTTTACTTATGCATAGTCCTCTTTGAACAACAAAGGCTATTGAAATGTAAGGTTTGGTTCGAATTTTCTCTTACAGTTACAGTAATTACTGTTTCAACTCTCTTTACAAAGGTGAAAATTCATAATTGATTTACATATTAGGGGAGTACCTTCGCAAGTACCTTCCTTTTGTTTACTGCAAATATCTCGAACAAATCGAAGTTAATTTTTTCTGACCCATGTACAGTGGAGAAAGAATGTTCAGCCAGTGTCCCCTTCGAAGGGCTCTGGCCAGGTTTGATTCACTTTTTAGATGAGAGCGCCCTCAATGCTCATTGTCCGATCGCGACAGCACTTTGTTATTAACAGTATTAGGTAATCGCTGGGGCCACAATGGGGCATCGACCGTCTTGACAAGGCTTGTGAAAGTAGCCCTTGTATCGACCCGTCCAGTTTTATGGACCTCAGTGTCGATTTATTTAACGGGTCTGGAGAGTGTAAAACCCGCACTTCCCACTTTTTGTATTACCCTGTGTGATGGAGTCGACGGAGCATGCTGGAGTCATCTCCCTTGCTAACAGACGGGACCCCCATTAGGGGCAGCAGGAAGACCTTTGTCTTCGCCTCCAGAGCGATTTGTGTTGTGTTTTGTTTCGTGCCCAAACGACACTTGACTTTGCTTGGGGTATTGTGGGATACGTTAGAAAACACAGCGTTGGATTCAGGCCAACAGGATGGGATTTTTTAAAACCCAAGTGTAGTTGGTCAAAGCTGACACCAACAAGGCTTTGGTTTGTTTCCTGTCAAAACTCCTCAAATAACACTTGAGGCAACTAAAAAATCTACGGCCAGAAAACAAATTCTACCATAAAACCTACAAAGTAGGTTTTTCCATTTTTGTAAATGGAGAAACCACTCTTTTAATTTGCACTTAAAGTAACCCCCCCCCTTTCCCTCGCCCCAGAAAAAACGAGCATATTTTTATTCAGCCTCTTAACTGTTCATTGTGAACTCCTTTCTGATACACCATAGTATGGCTAAATTTAAAGAGAAAAAGAATGTTGGAAATAATGTGTAGATTTTTTTGTGCTCAAGATACGCCGTTCCTTTCACGACTTAATGGAGACGAGTGGAAAGGAGACAGAGAGAGAGAGGGAGAGAAAGAGAGATAGAGAGAAAGAGAGAGAGAGAGAGGGATACAGAGAGAGGCAGACAGTGACATATACCAAGACAGGGATAGACAGACAGACAGACAGACAGACAGACAGACAGACAGACAGACAGACAGACAGACAGACAGATAGACAGACAGACAGAGAGACTGAGAGAAAGAGAGAGAGTGTGTGTGAGGCAGAGACAGAGACATAGAGTGGGGGGGGGGAGACACGGAGAGAGAGGGTGAAAAGAGAGAGAAAGAGAGAGAGAGAGAGAGAGAGAGAGAGATAAAGAGGAAATAGAGACGAAGAAGAGAATTGAAGAATAGAGGAGAGAAAGAGAGAGGCATATAGAAACAGAATGATAGAGATAAAAAGAGATGCCGAGATAAATAGAGAGAGAGAGAGAAAGAAAGAGAGAGAGAGAGAGAGAGAGAGAGAGAGAGAGAGAGAGAGAGAGAGAGAGAGAGAGAGAGTGCGAGCATACTACACGACGTGCTTGCATAGGAGAGTGACTTTTTATCTTTCTTTTAAAAAAATAAAGAGGCGTCTTATCTTAACTCTTAGCTCCCAGCGGCTCGCTGTCGGTACCACTGTGTCGGTGAGCTGCTGACAGTGGCTCGGGCACATTCCTTTACGACGACTTCGACGTCAAATTTCTTTTTTAAGTTATTGCCGAAAACAGGTATCTTATACCGGAAGTTCAGTCATTAAATGAAGAGCTATCAAAGTACGTTTGCTAGTTTCGAATTTATGACCCATTTAATGACGTTTTTGTCAATTCTAGATTTAGCATAAAAAAAGGCCACGGTGTATTGGGTTAACCCTCCTCGGAGATAACGAGTTAAGTTTACTGAATGGTAAAATGCAAACTGTATGGAAACATTATTTAGGTGCTACATCTGTGACGCAAATTTCCCAGAACAAGGGAATCTCGCAAATGTTCACGGTAATGTTGCCTCCAGAGACTCTAACTTCATGTCAGGATGGACAGAGAAATATCAGAAAAGAGCTTGCAAGTAGCAGTCACTACATTGTGACATACGTGCTGTGAAAGTTAAGGCGCGTTCTAAAGTCCATAAGAAGAAAAGAATACTCAGTCAAAGGTGGGGTCATAGTATTGTTTAATGTTCTGTTGTTTTCGTTAAAAAATGTCTTTATTATGTGGCTTTGTTACTTCTGTAGGGAAACATAGGGAAATGTCTTATTTTTTACACAGTTCATTTCACGTTTGAGTTTTAAGAAACGTATGTTATGATCCTATCTCTACCTTTTCAGACGTATCCTGGTTTGAAGTATTGCAAATGAATAGTTGCTTCCTTTTTTACTATTATGACAAAGCCATTTTGGATTATGGACAGACGAATAGACCTAAGCATAGATAGATAGATAGATAAAAAACGAGAGACAGAGAGACATAGAAAGACACGGAAAGAGAGAGAGAAAGAGAGAGAGAGAGAGAGAGAGAGAGAGAGAAGAGAGAGAGAGAGAGAGAGAAAGAGAGTAGAAGAAAGAAATCCGACAAGACTCCAAATCGTCTACATTTTATCGCTCTATATTGTCCCCTTGCCCCCTATCTTCCCTCGAAAAAAGGTAATAATTGGCTTTTGAGGTGGTAGCCCCAGAACGCATCTCTTTGTCCTTAAAAATATTCTTACTATAATGTTATCTTTATGTTTCTATATTACCTAAGTTTGTTTGTCATAAAGTCTCAGCGCAATGACGAGACTTACCATCAAAGAACGGATTGCGATTATTAATCATGTATTTAGAATATGTTTGAACCTCGGAAGGATAGAATAAATCTACTTCATCAGACTGTTAACGCAAATACCCCTAGCACGATTGGCAATCCACTCGCAGCTCTCTCTTTTGTTCTCAAACTATTTTATTGACGCGATCTCAATCCCTGTCATTTAGATGCCATGAACGCAAAATGGTCATCTTTTTATCGCGTTTACAAAAAGATAATGCTCCTTTATTTACGCAAATTAATGTCCTTCAGATAAACCCAGCAGTTTTCAAATGATTTTGTTTCAGCTTCATTTCGTACAATTTCATCAGAAGTGGAAATTGAATGAGAGGTCCTGTTTTAATACTGATCTCATCGGGCACTTGTGTGTCATTGCTGCGGATAATAGATAGCATTACTCCCCCAATTCCAGGCGTTCTCGGGAAGTAAAGGGGGCCTATTATTTAGAAAGCGCTGTCGGATTGCATGTCAAAATGGAGTTCGATTTGTGGTGACGTTGGGTCTGATGCAGGCTTTCAGGGGTCGTCTGTGATTGAGAGAGAGCGAAGATGGGGTTTATTAGAGGGACTAGAGAGGGCTGTAGAACGAGTAGGCGTGTGTGCTTGTGTGCGTGTTTGTGAGTTTGTGTGTTTGTGTGTGAGAGTGTATGTGGGTGTGTGTGTTTGTGTGAGTTTGTGTGTGTGTGTGTGTGTGTGTGTGTGTGTGTTGGTGTGTGTGTGTGTGCGAATTTTGATACGTGTAAGTGCGTGTGCGCGCGTGCGTG
>NW_004797284.1:255638-257788 GCF_000002075.1 Aplysia californica | reverse complement strand
CACCCCACCCCACCCCCAAACAAAAAAAAAAGAATAAAATTCATATAAAAGGCATATCGCATTGTACTACTTTCTAAAACATTTATAAACAACCAATGATAAGCAATATTGCAGTAAAATCATATTGCACACATGAGACCCACAGAGAATTAATACCTACGATGCCAAGTTTATGGAAATTGCAACGTTCGAGAGGGCTCTCTTCTGCCCGAATCTTGAGGCCGGACGGAGTGCCGAGAAGAACAATAGTAACCATTGCTGATCTTGACTCAAACTTAAAACTATTCTCTCTCCTGCAGCCCCCTCCCTCCAAAACTAAACAATCAAATAAAAACAGATAAAAACTAAACACAACAAGAACCACATCCAACGCAGGCTCTGTCTAATTCTTCCAATCTAATCCGTACTTTACGGTATTTTGCTATACCGAATGGGAGTTAGGAAAATAATTTTGACAGTGATTGATCCTCATGGGGAATTTTGGTTTACACTGGCAAGTACAAAACTCCCTTGCAGCCATTCGTCAACGTCATATAAAGACACAATATCCCTCCAATACAAACAATCCTGCAGATACGTCACTGACGGTTGCACGATGCAGCGTCCAGTTTTTGAGTTAGGATGATCATGTTTTGCTCAAGGGCACACCCCAGTGACAACAAACATAAAGGCAGTGTCACCAACACATGCTTGACGTAATTGTGAGCCTGGGATCATACACCACTTAGCAGCTGGAGACCCTAATGACTTCCTTTACTCCACCACAAGACGAGGATTCTGAACATTATTATGTGTATTGTATGTTAGTGTTCATTGAGGTCATTAAGTTTCGGTCAAGTAAATTCAGTAAACAGAAGTCGCTTTTTTTAACACGCCTGTTCTCACACAGTCAATAAGAGATATAACACCAGGAGACAAATACACAGTTAGAGAATAAATGAAGCAGACAGATAGGCAGAAGGTATAGCCAAAATGTATGATTGCAGAGGGTGAAACAATAGACCGGAGAAGAACAGAGAGATAGAAATGGAAAGGCAAATAAATAGCAAGGAGACAGAGAGAGGAAGAGAGAGAAGAGAGAGAGAGAGAGAGAGAGAGAGAGAGAGAGAGAGAGAGAGAGAGAATGGGGAAAAAGAAGAAGAAGTGAGATGGAGAAAAGGAGAGAACTGTTGCAAAAGAAATCACAGCACACATTTCTGTTTTTGTTCCAGCTATGCCGTTTTTCCTTAACCCCGTATAATCATTCCGTATGTTTTAGAAAACGTCAACGTCGAGGTATTATTGTTTCCACCTTCTAAAGTAGTAACAATAATCATGTGTTAAACTCAGTCGTTCCAAAAATAACAATACAATAATCGTGATTTTAGTAGACAGGGTTATTTTGTTAATCTTCGTGAACAACCGATTCCTGAGAACAACATGCAATGCTATAGGTTATAAATTCACAGAGATCTTAAAGAAAATTACACATTTGAGAGGAAGGGTTTTGCTAACATTCACGAGGAATTTTTAAAAAACCTGAATTAGTATGTTTTTTCAACCATGATTTTTAAGGAAAACAAAGAAAGAATAAAAGGGAGGCGGGTGGTATAGACAACTCCAACTTGCAAAAATTCTTTCACAACAGTTTTAACAGGAGTCTGTTCCAGTTGAAATTGCGGCTGACTCTATGCCTTGTGGGAAGGAAGAGGAAACAGATGCTAAAACGGGAAAATTGTTTTGGCGAAGGGAAATCCTTTCGATTAAATCGTCCTCCGATAAAGCAGATTAATAGTTTTCCCTTCGGCTCGTCAGGCAGTCGTTTGAGCGGAATCGATATGATAGGGATTTGGCGGTCATTTTGGGCAGTGACAAGATATTATCAAAGTCTGAACCTTCCAAAGTGAGGCAATGGAAACGAACGTTTATCCTGGCTACTATTTTTCTGTAATATCCCTGTCCTCGTCAAATCTACCATTACCTCATATCAGTCTGTCTTGTTGCACGCAAGAGGGAATGAGAAGTAAAGGTAGGAAAGTGAAATAAGCAGAGATAGACAGATATATAGATAGATAAATAGATAAATAGATAGAAAGATGGAACGATAGATAGATAGATAAATAGGTAGATAGATAAATGGATAGATAAATAGAGAGAGAGGTAGAGAGGTA
>NW_004797284.1:246669-255422 GCF_000002075.1 Aplysia californica | reverse complement strand
GTGGAAAAGAGAAAAATAGCAATGCATAGAGAAAGGGAAAAGAAGAGAGAAATAGAAAGAGAGAATGGAGAGAGGGAGGTCGCAAGTGTGGAATGGAGAGAAAAAGAAAGGAAATGATTATGCTATATAATATACATTATGTAACAATATACGAATATAAATATACGCGCACGTGCGCACACACACACACACACACACACACACACACACACATGCATACATTATTTGTATGATGTTCAGAGATTGAGAGAGAGAGAGCACGAGAGGGAGGAGAAAGGGGGTATCTGTGAACTTTAATAGGCAAATAAGTAAAGCTGTAAGCTGAACAGTTCTCTCAAAATGTCTCCCCGTACTGATCTCCCCTGCCTTAACACCCACTCCACTGTTAACTGTTAACGATTTAATATTCTGTAGCTTGGGAGAATACAAACTTGAAAACTCACCAAAATATTTTGTGGGTTTTTTTCGTTTGGGAGAATCATAGACTTCAATCATAATATCAAAGATTGTGTCCTCTTATGTAATTCCCGTTCGCAATAGAGCTCACAAATTGTCTTAATTTGAAACAAAATGAAGGGAAAGGAGGGAACAGTTGCGCCAAATCGACTGAACGTTACTTGTGCCTTGCCCTTCATTTGTTCGACGTGGTGTGTACCAGCACAGCGAATGTTTTCAAAGGGAGTGTGGATATTGGAGCGGCAGCTATGATAGTGCCTGGTCGTGGCCATTATAATACAAGTCTATGGGTGGAATACATGTTTCTTCCCGCGCAGGCTGGATGCTGTCTCACTTACAACTGTGAGGCTAATTGGAGTGTCCTCAATACGCAAACTCCTTTCGAGACAGCTTATAAACATGTCTGTCCACACTCTCGTGACGAAAATGTCAAACTTGAATAAGGTCTCTCCCAGAGGAATCCAGGATCTCTTCAAATGTTGGGCCTGCCTTCGAGATCACATGACTGAGTCCAGGGGTGTGTTTTACTTACATTTATCCAGAAATGTTGTCATCGACATTTTGCACAGGTTTTGTGGTGATGGAGAATCATGCAGGTGTTTCATTGTCGTTAATTTGAGTGACATTGATTCAGGCAGTTCTTCTAATGTTGCTGCATTTGTTTTAAAATATGCCGCCCTTTTAGTCAGAAATCTAGTTACTTTGATGGAAAAGCTGTTCTTTCTCATCACTCATTCCTGTCCTGTCATCATTCCGCACTGGCACCTTCGGAAAGACAACTCCTCATTGTAAAAGTTTCGCAAAGAGACATGATTCTAACCTTGACCTTCCGCTCGGCTGCCAAAGTTCGAAAACAATTGCTCCAGGACAGGCGACCTTTTATGTTTAAGACGTCAGAATGCTTTGCTCAGCAATATAGATGAGACGCTATAATACTCGGTCGAGAGTTGAAAAGTTATATTTTGCGCTATTGTTGTGTTAAAGAAGACGACGAGGTCTTAGATGTAACATGTTAGAGAACGAATAAGATAGTAAAAAAGGGTGATATCTGGTATCCAACAGTGTTGAATGAGATTTAGCCTCTCATTTTTAGATGCCAGTAAGGTCAGAAGCGTTCGTGTGGCTGTCGCCGTAAGTTATATTTCAGAGTTTCAAAAAGAGTAGTCTCTGCAAATAATCTGCTGCAAATGTATTATTACAAACTGAAATGTTAAGATTCTGACTATGGAACTTTAAAGCTATTTCTAACTTTTATCAATAATCCTCAGCAGGCGTGTCAGTACAAAAGGTTATGCGGACAGGAACTCTCTACTCTGAGAATAATTTGAGTTGACCTTTTATCACTGTGATTCCATGAACACCACTTTGTTTTATATTCAATACGAAATATTCCCGTCATTGAAGACGCTAAATGGTATCCTGTGCTACTATCAATACGTAAGTTTCCTTGTGGAAGTAGATAGGACCATCTGACTTCGAATTCATACCTTACTTCTTTAAAGAAGACTTCCCTCGACGCTCAAGCGGTATTGACCTTTTCATTGAATCTCTCTGCGAGTACCTGATCGATGCTATCGACGCAAGAAGGTTCCCCACGCCCCCTTTGACAAGCTGGTGAACTGTAAGCCAGTAATGACATTGTTGACGAGCGCGGTGACAACAATCGATGGACGAGATGCGAACTTGTTGTTGCAGGAGCGAGCGGCTTACACGTCGGACAAGTATCGGGCTCGGCACAGGGAATTGGAAGTGTCTGCTTGTTAAGGGATCGTGAAGGATTGGAGAAAAGTGTGATGTGGTGGGTGGTCGGATTGGTTGTGGATGTGGATGTGGGTGTGTGTGTGGGAGCGGGGGGGGGGGGGAAGTGAGAGGTTGCAAGGCGGAAAAAGACTTAGTTGTTAAAGGAAGCTAGGGTTGGGGGTTGGGGAGGATAAATCAAATTTAAAGAGGATTCTCTCGTACCTTTGTAGACAAACATTGAACTCAAGAGGTGATTCCAAAAGTGTTAACATTAACGGCTGATTTAATGGCATAACCAGGGCGTTGGCGGGGTTTCGCTAGTCAACTTCAGGCAGGTAACAAGTTCAACCTCACTATCATCTCATGCTTTGTTTCGACAATTTTATAATTATATTTTAGCTCCTTACTCTGACTTGTTAGATAGACGACATAATTTGATCTCAAATCTTGAATTATAATGACACATCATTATGTCAGGTATTGGGAGGATCACATTTCACGCCCTGTACTTTCTAGATTATAAACGGAAATACTCGAAGGTTACATTCCTCCTCTTCACAATTTAAACAGGTATGAGAGGGACAATTTGGAAACAACTTTTTGTACAATTTATTCCTCATAAATAAGTTTTTTAAAATCCCACTCACAATAAAAGCATGATGAACTATGTAAAACGTATGACAAAAGAAAATGACTGCGAATTATTAGGTTCCACTCGGATCTCTCCAGTGTTGATATTGACAGAAAGAAAACCCAAACCCTTCTTAAACTACTCTTTATAATATTCTAGTACTTTTTGTTTGATGGTTGTTGCCTCTTTGAAGAACACCAAAGGCGAGTACACAAGTCAGCTTTCAGACACGCCCTTACACACACAATAATAGCCGAGAGAAGAGTTTAATTCTACAACTTGGTCCAAGAAATAGAGATACAACCTAGTCACCTGAATTCTTTGCGAATAGTTATTACATGTGAAGTAATGTATAAATGACGCAGCGTTATTGATGATTATGTGTGAAAACCTCACAGCAATCGACTTCAACCCAATCTGAAATCAATCGAGCTTTGATGTATTAGCCCTCGGGTTTTTACAAGTTTTCCCCTTCAAATGCACAGATATGATTTGTCTTTTAGTGCAAAGCAATCGGTAACAATGTGTGTATATGACACCGGCGTCGGTATTGTATGATTTAGCCACTCCATTTAGTGGGAAAAGTCCGTGAGATTGAGTTACTTCTGGAAAAAGATCATGAGTCTTCCCATCGGGCTGTATCAAATAGTATATCAAGAGTTTGGTCTAAATGGTTGATTTAAAATTGACTGCCTCCAAAATGGAGATGCAGATGTAAACCATTAACAATAACTGGGTGTACTTATGGGAGTGAATAAGTTGTGTACACCTCTGTGTTTATGCGTGTGCAAATAATACAGCCGAGTTTGTTATCTTATAGTTTTATTACTGTTTACTACATTGTAATTTCAAAACGACTAGCGCTCTTCACTTAGGGTGTAAATAATGAGTATACAAATCTGATCTTCTCATTAGAATGAAAATAATACATGCACATCAAAAGCCTTTTATACGAGTACAGAAATGTCATTTCCAATCGCTTATAATTCACAACCTAAAAACCCTAGTTCATACTTATTACATACTTTGGGCTGATGTCATATTGGGTATGATACTGGTTCAAAGTTAAACATAATAATTATTGAATTGTCATATTATAGATTTCCATATTTCCTGAGTGACCGAAACATGAGAATAGTGTTAGGTCTGTTAAAGTTGTTACGGGTTTTTAATAAAGATAAAAAATGTCTAGATAAAATTCAACTCCAGTATATGTCTTAATATACAGGGACTTGGCATAGCGCGGTGGACACACGCTATGCATTAAACGCCTTCTTTCTCGGACAATCGATGCTGACCTGGGCCCGCGTCATGATATAATACAAATAATTGTCAGCAGTGAAGGGCGACATCAACAATTACTAAAGCAGCGTTCTGTCAAACCATTTCGATTTACATCTGATTTATCACGGCACTGATTGTATTAACCACTTTCGTCCTAACGGCCAGCCCACATCAACGCCAGAGCTTTCTTTATAATCTCGACGCCAGCATCTCTCTAGCTCCATCTTCCATCTTGTCAGTGGAGATGAACGACACTCGCTTCGCATTGATCCGGGAGTAATATTATTTACTACATATTCAGTTCCCATCTAGTTTACGTCTCAGAGTGTGTTGTGACGAGCCTAACTCGCTCGTTATCATGATTTTCAATCTTTTCCATCATTCCAGTTCTCTCAACACCAAGAAAACGCCCGTTCATTTTCCCGAGCCTCAGAGAGCTTGCCCATCCCAAGAAAGAAGCCTCTCAAAGCTCAAACCATGTTTTTGTACCCGCTCTCCGACAGAGAATTTGGGTGTCTTTCCTTTTTGTTTTCACCTGATTTTTACTGGAAGGTTTCCCAATCCTTGAGAGCATATAGGATGTGATGAGCAAGAACATTTTGTAATATGCCCGGATAAAAAGAATACAGATCTGGTTCACAATCGGCTTAACGTATTGTCCATTTCTCCCTAGTTATGCATTTCTCTGGTTACAATTCCGTTCTTTCCCAATAGAATAAGCGTAAAACATGAGATGACCGACAAGGGTACTTAATATAAAATGCAGTCTGTCCCCCTGTGACGTCTCCATGACCCTACTGTGTTCTCGATGGATATCCAAAATGTACGTCTTTCATTAGAAGTGATTTAAGGTTTATATAAGATGGAAAATGACAGTCTGAGGAAACGAAGCTTTTCATTTTGGATTGCATGTAAGATATTTCCCATCGACCTTATACATTTTAGTCTCGTTTTATCAATTGTTGGTTATTGCTTTTAAGCTGCTGTTGTTTTATTTAGACTTGAAATTGTCGTTTACATTTAGACTTAATGAAAGTAACAATGAATAATACTAAAAATAGCCAAATGACCTTGGTATAAGGAGCAAAGACTAAACATGTTTTCCCTGGTTGCAAATGCGCATGCACTTCCAGCTGTATACATGGCCTTGAAGCGTGGGAGGCAGGATTAGACCTAAAACTCAAACTATGGCCGAATAAATTGTTTCTTTGCGCTCAGGTGGAACTGGCAGCATCCCATAATCCTTGGTGTCTCTTCACCATATGCGAAGGACAGCAACTAAAGGCGCTCACCCAATTATCCCCGAGATCCCATCTGCGTTTTTCCCTTACAGGTTTTTGCCCCAAATTGCTTTATCCCTTCAAGTGTTGTGTGTTCGGGTCAGGTTTCTCTGGTTAATCAAAATATCGGAAATCAGATCTGCGGAGCGGATGTTTCATGTTTCAGTTTTAGATCTAGGTGTTTATAGCTGGTGGTGTCACGGTCATTCATTTTGTCGTTACTATGTTTAGAATGTGGATGGGTTGGGTTCTGATGAGGCTGCCTTCATATCGGACGTGTACAATGGATATGATGATGATGATGGTGATGATGATGATAATGATGATGATGATGATGATGATGATGATGATGATGAGGATGATATTGATGATGATGATGATTTTGTGTTCATCGCACCCTTTTGTTATTATATTCCTTACCTCAACGCACCTGTTTCCCCCACCCTCTCTCTCTCTCTCTCTCTCTCTCTCTCTCTCTCTCTCTCTCTCTCTCTCTCTCTCTCTCTACCACTTCTGGCCTGAGTGTTCCCCTCTCTCTGGCCTTTCCGATTTGTACTCACCGCTCCTTTAAGTGTTGTGACATGTATGTACGCACTTTAGTTTTTACAGCATGTGCAGATCTAGATTCTTGTCATTTATATTGTGAATGTTCCTGAGGACGCCCGTTGAGGGTGAAACGTTAAACTTGTGTTAAAATATGTTTGGAAATACTACCAGGTCTTAACTGTTTTAATGTCTGCTTTATACAATGATGATGATGATGATGATTTAACTTTTTGTAAAACGCATTTTCTG
Organism: Aplysia californica; assembly: GCF_000002075.1. Lineage (NCBI taxonomy): Eukaryota > Metazoa > Mollusca > Gastropoda > Aplysiida > Aplysiidae > Aplysia > Aplysia californica. The sequence goes on along the minus strand of NW_004797284.1, from coordinate 249,236 downwards.
TTCCAAACAGTTAGGCTTAAAATCATCTGCGAGCATTAAAGTGCATAAAACATTTGACATACCTACGAAACAACAAAACACAATCACTCGCAACGGGGCTTCCTCAGGAACACAAGTAGGGATGTACAATGTAGTAACAAGACTGACATTCCGTCAAATCTCGGACAACCATATCGTTGATTTTGCTTCCCACTTACTTTGGTTTCAAGGAACCCTGGGGGCATAATGTTCGACCTCAATTATTCTGTTCCAAAAATTCTGGTCCCCCCTTTTTTGACGTACAACAATGACGACGACGACGACGACGACGACGACGACGACGATGATGATGATGATGATGATGATGATGATGATAATGATGATGATGATGATGATGATGATGATGATGATGATGATGATGATGATAATGATGATGATGATGATGATGATGATGATGATGATGATGATAATGATGATGGTGATACAAATTAAATAACTAGAAGATGGCAAACTACAAACGTAGTGTATTTACACATTGGTGCTTGGTTGTTGGATTGTGCTTTGTTCTGTCGAATTAACATTTTAATTTTTGTGTGGGGGGTTGTATTCATATGTTTTAAAGGTATGGTAAATATGCAAACAGATGCTATTGAAGAATGTTTGCTTGAAGAAGAAAATACGTGATTGAATTAATGAACATTATTTAAATTTTAAATAATGGAAAAGCACCCACGCACGAAGGAAACTAAAGGAACAAAGAAAGCTTACGCCAAGTAGCAGTCACTTACTAGTACCAAAGTAAAAAAAAAAATTCTTTGTTTTCACTCTTCCTGAAAATAATAGTCGCGTTTTCTGAATTTAACTATGGGACGTAGACCAGGGTAGAATTATACAGTGTTTCGTCAAAATGGTTATACAGTTCAAGGGGCGTTCACGTATTCACGAGCTGTTACTTCTTGTAACTCTTGTAGAATGTTATAAAATTGTATTTTTTGTATTGCAAATTTGCTTAGGATCGATGTTTTATATAAATAGTCCTAAACAGACTTCTGTATCGGCATACATCAAAACAAAGAATCGGAATGTCTTTGTTGAGACAATGGTTTAGGACAAACACCTCATGAGCACAACGTTTCTGCTAATAAAGGAGGGGAGGACCCTCCGTACTTCAGATTTCCTCTTATCTGTTGTCTGAGCTGAGAAAATGGATACATTGTGTGGACAGCAATAAAAAAGAATTATTAAAAGAACATTTCCTGGAATAGCCAAAGGGTATTAGGCAAATCTAATCTGAGACCTGTGACGGACTTATGTTTTTTTCCCATTACTTAACAATCCACTTTACTGAGTACTAACAAAACTGCCATTCCCTCAAACATCAGATTCAAAATGACTGCTTTGTATGTAATATTCTGGTGGGTTTATCTGGTGGTGGTCACAAGTATGTTTTGAAAAGTTTTCTCTACAGTTTTATCTAATTTTTCTGCCCTTTCGTCACGCCGCAAAGGACAGATGAAAAAGTAGGGTCTTGGTGAAGTGATTGGGCGGGCGAGTCACAAAATTCCCGTCTCCTGAGTTCATTCCCGAATTACTGCCTAAGACCGTTGATGGGCCGGGCGGTGAGAGCTGGCGGGATGACTTCTCCATTCCCTCCCAGACTTTCAGAGTCACAGCCAAGCCTCTTTATATGAGCATAGGGAAGAACACTATCCCTTTCTTCCCTAGTACCTCTTCCTGACTCAATCAGCCTTTTGTTCTTGTGGTTTTTATTTACTTGTGAGCGCGTGAAAGAGAATGTGTTTGTGTGTTCTTGTTTTTTATGCGTGTATGTGTGCGTGTGTGTTTATGTGTGTGCACGTGTGTGTGTGTGTGTGTGTGTGTGTGTGTGTGTGTGTGTGTGTGCGAGTGTTTGCATGTATGAGTGTCTTTGTAGCTGTCACACGTATTTACCATATTTATTGCAAATTGATATTAAATCTTCTTCCCAAATCGGCTTGCTAAACCACATAGCCCCTCCCCTCCCTGCAAAACAATGATAGAAAATGTATTAGATATATCAGCCAACATGAGATCACCCACTGTCTAAACTGCTGTATTTCATCTTTCTATCTCAACCTCTACCCCACCCCCCTCTTCCCAAATTCCCCTGCGAAGAAAACCTGAGTCAACAATTATTATTGCTCCCTTTTTCATTCCATCCGTCCTTCTCTAACCGCTTTCAGACCCCGCCAAACCCTCATGTAAACACGACTTAGTCCACATTGGAAGGACACTCTTTCAGCATTATCCCATTTGTGAGTTCCTCTGTCTCTCCCTCCCCCCCCCCTAAAAAACGCTTCCCTTGCCCACGATCCCCCTAAACCCCTACCCTTTCTTGCTGTCCGTCTCCCGTGCACTGTCACCGTAGCTCAACTTCAACAAATTGGCCAGAGCCATTTGTTGCGTTCGCCTGTCAGCGCTGTTCGCCTGCTTCTCTTCTTTGTCTCTATCAGATATACATCCGGATTGTGTCCCTCTCCCCCATAAGAAAAAAGCCTTCCACGCCTTGGCCACATCTCCACTGTTTCTTTCTATTCTCTTGAAAGTTT
>NW_004797284.1:243652-245526 GCF_000002075.1 Aplysia californica | reverse complement strand
CTCTCTCTCTCTCTCTCTCTCTCTCTCTCTCTCTCTCTCTCTCTCTCTCTCTCTCTCTCTCTCTCTCTCTCTCTCTCCCTCTCTCTCTCACTCTTTTTATTTTCTTACAGATCCTGCTAAACTTGCAATGACGATTACAGTATCAGTGTAAGCATCTTGAACCCGGGCAAACATTGATACTCTCGTCCGAATCTAGTTTATTTAAAGCAACATCTCTTTTTCTTTCTCCAAAAGAAAATTAGCGAGCCCCCTTAGCACCTTTAATGAGTCGTTAGGGAGGCACCCCAATGCCAAACATTCGCGCCCAGACGAATACATGCCATGTATAGCAGGTTTTACGAGTCTGTAGGTGTCTAAACCTCCACATACGTTGGTTAATCGTGATATCACTGTCTGGCTAGCCCTCTAATCAACACCCGTCTCTTTGGGCCTGTTGGGAGGGGCCGCTGGAATTTCCTCACTGATATAGAGTAACACAAAAGAGCAGTTTTCTCTAGTTTTCCAACATCAGGAAAAGTGGGAACATTATGTATAGGGAAAACATACAATGGGGTTGGAGGGGGGATGATTGGGAGTGGGGAATGTAAATAGCTGATTCTGCTGAGCTGTATTTTGTCGCTTCCCTAATCATGGTGTTCCTATTGAAGTAGTCTTAATCAACTGTTCTCTGTGTACTTTCCAGTGTAATATAAGTTACTTAGTTTATAGAAACATATCAAAACAATATGTTTTGAAGAAGCTTAGAATTGGTAAAGTAAAATAACACATGGAATGTAGACTGTAGGAAACGACAAAGTTAATAGTAAAGGAATGTATTCCATTCGACAGGAGCAATGCAGTAAATGTATACAACGTATATCTAAAGATCGAAGCAACAGGTATTTTGTAATAACCAATGGACGTGTATCGATAAAGATGTTGAAAACAAGTTTCAGAATATAGCAGGCTTTCTGCCTAACCACAGGACACCTGTCAGAATGGGAGAAGTCCAAAAGAATTCGACACATCAAGTGAGGTAGAATCAAAACCAAGAGCTAAAACCAAATTTGCATGAAACCAGAACTTGGCACAAGCCCCAGACATCGCGTGGATCGAGTCTTAAGCTCATCGCTCTCGTATCCCAAGTAAACCGCCTCTCCCTCTTCTCGTCCACAACATGACCAAGACGGCGAGGAAATAACCGCGCAAAAATTCGTTTTCACCTAATGCAGTTTTCCCAGCATCCTTCGTCATCCCGCTGTGGACAGATGGCCCAATCTTCTGCTGATCTTGTCCGAAAATCTTTTTGGCCCTTCCATCCCCCCCCCTCCCACACACACACGCACAAACACCACTTCCCCTCCCCCTCCCCCCGTCGGGAGGTCCAATCTCCTCTCACCAAACCGCGGACACCGGCGTCTTTTGGAGCCAAAATTAGTTTAGCTGGCAATGGGTGATAAGTTCTTGCCTTGGCGTCCATCGACCAAGTGAAGTTTGACGAGAGCTTGGGTCGTCCAAGGATGGGTGAGACTGTCCACCCTTACCTCCCCTTGTCGACCTCTTTAGTGTTGTTTTGGCTTTTAGTGTCAAGTAGACGAGGCAAAGGTTTCTTTCTGGATAACAGAGAACCTTAGCATAGACAACTGAAGCTTCTTTAAATGCACCATTGGTCCTTCGGTTGATTCAAATAACGACATGAAAGGAAAACTACTCCAGGAGACAAGAGAAAAAATATGAAACAGTCTCAAAACATAGATGGATTAAATGAAAATATAATGATTCTGCTCGGTCCAGTAATATCTATCTATCTATCTATCTATCTATCTATCTATCTATCTATCTATCTATCTATCTATCTATCTATCTATCTATCTATCTATTTATCTATCTATCTA
>NW_004797284.1:242114-243371 GCF_000002075.1 Aplysia californica | reverse complement strand
TATCTCTCTCTCTCTCTCTCTCTCTCTCTCTCTCTCTCTCTCTCTCTCTCTCTCTCTCTCTCCCCAACTAGTTATTTAGCGCCGTTGCCCATTTTGTCTTCTTTTCCACATCTTGCTTCTTCAGTTTCCACCCGTGACCATAACTCAAGTAAGGAAAAGCAGTAGTCAGTTATACACTGCCTCCTTTCTGCTAACTGACTGCAAAACGTCAATACCCCAATGTTGACCAACTGGAAAACCAATACGAGCTGAAAGCATAGCATCCGATCCAAACTACAGGAACATGTTGTAAACATGGACCCCAACCTTTATGGATTTGGGTACTTTTAAAAAGTTAAGGAGTTCAATTACTCGAAATGTCAACTTACGAATTTTCCCAAACCCCACTTAATATTGACTCTTGAATTCACCCCCAGGCACGATGTCAACTGTGGTATGGCCTCATAGAATCTGGAAACTTGCACAGAAGATTGTTGTCCTTTGAAAGATGCCAAACAAAGAATAAGCGGCATTTGAAAACTCAAGAACGTTTGTTTTGGTCGTGCTACACTTTTAGCAAATCACTGAACCCAGGTAACGTTGCTTACCAACACCCGTTTCCAATGATTAAACTATTTAGAAAGATTTGTCAGGTACTTTTTTATACACTTATGTGAAAAATAAACAGTTTGAAAAGTCTGCCAAACTACTTCCTACTTGGCACAGTTAATAATTAGTCGATTATAGCTAAAGCCAATTTCAAGTGTCACAGGCAGTGAAGGGAGTGAAGGGAGGAGGGGGTAAGGGATGTAAACGTAATGACAGGATAATGATCCCCATAAAACGATCTCCAGAACATTAATGCAGATGCATTTGCAGTGATTAGTAAGAAATGTTGAAAAGACAATCGTTATAACTTGTTTCCTTAAGTCTGATGGAAGGTAAATAATTTTAAGAATTGCGTATTTGCTGTTGAATGCTTTCCTTTCTTTTCTTGCTATCCCAATAGAATGATTGGCGTGGTAACGACCTATAGAGAGAGAGACAAAGATAATGAGAGAGATAAAAAAGAAAGACAGACAGACAAACAGACAGACAGACAGACAGAGAGAAAAAGAGAGAGAGACAAACAGAGAGAGAGGGGGGGAGATAGGGACAGAAAGACAGAGAAATACTGAGAGACAGAGATAGACAGAGACATTGAGACGAAAGAAACGAGCTAATGCAAAAAAATGGAGTGGGGAGTGTATGCGTTCGTTCGAGAGAAGAACGGGGAGG
>NW_004797284.1:240096-242014 GCF_000002075.1 Aplysia californica | reverse complement strand
CTTTAAGTTACATCATGTTTGTTTGTGTGTGAGTGGGGGGTGGGGGGTGGGGGGGTATGGGAGAGTGAGAATGTGTGGGTGCATTTGTGTATGCGTGAGTATGCATGGTTATGAGTGGGAGCGGAGGGGGTAGATGTGTGAATGAACATTGTACTGGTAAAATTATGTGTATTTACATTATGTTGCAGAACCTTTCCAAATCATAGTATTAATTCTTTTAACACTGCGTTGATACAATATCAATCTATCTTATCTTATTACACTTTACCAATATTGACCGATATATCATGGGACTAGCTCGTTAAAATTAAGCACGCTCATAAACAGTCACCCTTATTATGGGCAAAATCACAACGACTCACACCCAGTTTTTGTGCCATACACTTTAAAACAAAAAAATAAGAAAAAAAGGTTAGTTATCGACCTGTACCCTTCTCTGAGAGACAAGCCCCGAAGCGAAGGGCGCTTCTTGAGCCTCGGGAGGAGCGCACTGAAGCATACTCTGGCGGCATTAGACAAATTCCAGGACTCTCCAAACCGTCGTGAGGTGGACCACAGATCAGGAACCTTACAGGGACCGCTGAATGACCACCGTCAGCCATCAAGAGTCGTTTCTGGGGATACACAACTAAAATGGGATCCTATTGTTGGTAACTTAGATATATTTCACAATTATTGGGATTATTTTTATCAACTGAAGTTGCTGAACAACTAACTATGAGCATGTGCAATTTGTCATGTCTGCGGGATTGAATCTAGTAGGGAGATGTCCACTTACTGTACAGACTGAATAAACAATGAACTCTGTATGATGTTCACCCTGTATATTTGAATATAGGAAAACATTTACCGCACAGGAAGAGTCAACTAACAAACCGGTAAATTGATTGTTGGTAAGAGCGTTTGCGTAGTCTCTTTCTAACAGCCTTAAATTCCTTTGATTTAAGAAATTTTCGCCATCCGAATATGCCCCAGTGTGTGTGCCCCACTTGTACTACATAAGGTTATCCTCCAATTGTAATGTTTGTTGATGACCAGTGCATCTGCTGTGGAGCATATTTCTAAAGCGAGACAGTACACAATACGGATCAAGAATGTTTGTGGTTCTGCGTTGGATAATACGAACAATTCTGGCAGAGAACACTACGGATGAACATACTACAAGGAAACATTATTATACCACAAATTACTTAGTTGCTAACAACCTTATTTCCTTCTCTGTGTCCATCGCGCTCTGGCCATCAGGCTAAGAGAGGATTACTGCTGAGGTGGCTTTGGTCCTCAGTCTCCCCGCCAGGAAGCGCCAGGGTCCGGTCAGTTTAATGGCCCCCTAGCCTGTCACCGTACGCCTTCGAGGCGTGGAGAGAGATTTGCGGGAGGCTTGAGCCAGATCTCTGGTCCGTCTGCCTGAGCAAATGATTGCCCTATCAATTAACGCGTCTGAGGAATCGCATTTGCCATATTCATGCACCCAAGAGCTGAATGCCTTTAGGGGGTTTTCCATCGCAATGCTATCCTCGAGATTTCAGACTCTTCTTGTTCCAATTTGCAGTGTTCATACTCAGGGTAAAGATATATTTTTCTCTTTATCATTGATCTAAATTGTGTCTATGGGCGTGTAAAAACACCTACATTTTAAAAAATGTGTTCTGTTCTTGTTTAATTTTTCTTTGCATGTTGCTGTAAACATGCAGTCGATATATTATAAATACCTCATGCATTCTGACACTCTCTCTCTGTCACTATGCATCGGTCCTTCAGGTTTTATCTCGGTCGTTTTCCCTAGTTTTATTTTGCTGCACACGACACAGATGCGTTGTGTCATTTTGTACAATAGCTTTTTATTTATTCACCATACTTTTTTTTAACAGTTCACACGTACGTGACCGACCTCTTTTTTTCTGAAAGGGGGTGGGAG
>NW_004797284.1:236154-238886 GCF_000002075.1 Aplysia californica | reverse complement strand
TCTCTCTCTCTCTCTCTCTCTCTCTCTCTCTCTCTCTCTCTCTCTCTCTCTTTCTCTGCCCCCCTCTGTCTCTCACTCACTCATTCTTTCTACAGTTTTACTTACAGTCCCGGTTACTCTTGGTTGGGGTGTCAAACATTTACAAAGTGTTCACAATGCATCTCTGATTTGTAAAGATTCTACATGGAATAATTTCATTTGGTCAAGAGAAACTAGTCATATCCAGGCCTAAGCATGTGGTCAACGCCGAATCTCTGATACGACCATGTGCCACCTAGTAAAATGTTAGAAATTCCATTAACTATGAGTAGTTTTATTTTGAAACAAAAAACAAATTGTTACATCAACATAGAGGTGTGGTCTGGGGTGTTAGGAGCGGTCAAATAGTGTCCTGCTTGGTCAATTTGCTACCCTGCATGGCGGGAGTAAATAAGACGAATTCGCCTAAGGTGGAAGAGCACAGTTCTTACTGTAGGCAGTAACTGAGTTTTTAAACCTTCGCCATGTCAACTATCTTTAGCCACAACGACTCACTAATCCAAACCTAGAAAATGGTTAAGGATTTCTAGTAGTTTTTCTCTATATGACCTTATCTATGAGTCTCTGTGAGATGCTTGTTTGCTTCTTTCCAGGTATTTGTTTCTGCCCCGTGCCCGTTTGCAAATCGTTAGACCTCAGTTTGTTATTTAATTTAATAAATCAAGTATATTCATTGACTAAGTATTCTCGAACATGGCTTTATTTCTTAATGTATTTTTTTTTTTAATTTTTATTCATTTTTTTCTTTATCAAATATTTTTGGCGGTTTGAGATTGGGTTGACGGCTAGTTATAGGTAGAAGAATGTATTTTATCACTGTTTTCCGCCGCTTCTATGAGACATGGGCTGGCACAACTGTCAATGTCATTCAAGTCCCAATAGGCCTTCGTATCAGAAGCAACGTGTTCAATTTCAAAGAGAAGTACTGGTCGAAAGTTAATCTTTTGTTCCAAAGCTCGACTTTCGTGTTTACAAATGGAGACGGAATATCTCTTTACATTCTCCCCTGAACATTTCTCCCTCAGCAAGTTTACTGAGTGGTGACATAGTACTCTGACCTCGAATTTAACAGCATCGTGTCGAGTGGGTGTGCACTGGACCAACGATAGGAATTTTTTTTAATAGCGCGAAACAGTCAAAATAACAGCACATGTCTGCTATTTAATTTTTCCACAAAAATAAAAATAATCAGAAACAAGAAATAAAAATAGCACCAGCAGCAATACAATAAAAATATGAACAAAACCACAGACAGAAATAACTCCACCAGAGGCTACCCGAGAAAAAAAAAGCCCCAGGGAAAACGAAAGTACTCGGCAAAATATACTTTCCTTCGTCAGAATCAAACTTACGTATTTTGCGTACAGCGGCGAAGAGTGACAGGCCCAGGTAAAACCAAAATAGATATAAACTAAGCTAAAAAAAGAGAGGAAACAAATGATTTAAATATCAACCATACTAACTCTGCATCAAAAGGCTTGAAAACAAAGTTTCTTTAATGAGAAGGGGCTACCTATACCAGGAATAAAATCTTTAACATTATGTTTTTCACGAGCGTGTGATTGAGGGGTGACAATTTTTAATTAGAAGCGAGGGTTAGTGTTTTTGCAAGGTAAGCAATGGAGATCGGTTTCGATTTTCCGAGGAAAAACTTTCTTTTCCTCACGGCGACAGTTTGACGTGCAAGGGCAAAATTTGGTCGTGGGAAGGGAAAAACGAACAGGGAAAAATCCTTGCGATACCACTGACTACGTGTTCCAAAAGCTTACACAGAACAAACTTCTTCACTCCAGATACGTCGCTTCTGTGTGCAGAAAGTCAGTCCACGCCAACTCCCGCGTTGACGTATAATTGGTCCTACGATCCCCCTGGGAATTGCAATATTGGCGTGTTACAACTAGTCATGACAAGGGTGCTGGTTCTTTGAAAGGAAAGCGAGTCGAACATCCGTGTCATTTAATGGCGGATCTGTGGTCCCCAGGCACGTTGGACGAAATGAGAAGTGATGTAAGTGGAAGAGAGAGATGGTGATCCCCTTTGGTTGAATGATAGTCTTTATTGTTTGTGATTGAGGAGCTCTTGATTCCGACGTGATGGGTAATTTTCCTATTTCCCTTCTTCCCATTCTATGCTCTCTCTCTCTCTCTCTCTCTCTCTCTCTCTCTCTCTCCTTCTATCTCTCTTTCTCTCTCACTCTCTCTCTCTTTCCCTCACTCTTTATATCTCTCTGTCTCCCGCTTTCTCTCCTCTCTCTCTCTCTCTCTATCTATCTATCTATCTATCTCTTTCTCTCTCGTGCGCTCTCTCACTCCCTCTCTATCTGTTGTTTTCTCCCTAATTCTCAATCTCTCTGTCTATATCTTTCTCGGTCTATATGTCTCTGTGTGTGTGCCTCCATCTATTTGTCCATCCGTCTATCTATATATCTATGGTATTGTTATTTATTCTTACAAAAACACATCCGGGCATATAGCAAACAAATTCTCTACCGACTAAGTGCTCAGAAAGAAAATTCGTCTTACAGCAAGTATCGTATTAGAATCTCTCATAGCCCCGGCTGTGATCCTATCAGATACTACAAGCGTGCGAAAGAAATCGAAAAGAATCAGGGAGAACTCCACTGGGAACCAAGAGGTCTTTGAAACACTACGCTTCCTCTGTCACTTTGGGTGGCTGATCAAGTCTCCCCCCCC
>NW_004797284.1:233071-234428 GCF_000002075.1 Aplysia californica | reverse complement strand
ACATACACACACACATACACACATACACACATACACTCATACATACATACATACATACATACGTACATACATACATACACATATTACACATTTACAGAAGCATACATTTTCCGTTATTTCTTTACAAGTGGCTCCGTAGTAGACACTGCCACTCGTGTTTTCCAGCGTAATTTGTTTGACGACTGTTTTTTTCCCAGCATTAAAAAAGGCCAAACTTGCCAAATGTACTTTTCCTTTCCGAAAGTGAACTCTCTGACATTTAAAATATTAGTACAACGCCACGTAGTAGCAAATTAATGTCTTAAAAACATGTGTAAAGAGCGGACGGGTACGAGAGTGTACAGACCTGTTTAACGTGTACACAAAAAATAAACTTACTTTGCTTAGGGGGGGTCGATTAAAGCTCCGAGAAGCAAATTCAAAAGAAAATTTGCTTTAATAATAACAGTTATTAAATCTCGCCACATTCAAGATTCCGACAGAATTTGGATATACGTTGTTCAATAGAACTTGCCTCTACGCTTCAACATTCGAATAGCATTGCTCAATGAAATGTTCTACTTGTCTAATTCGCAGTAACGTCACGCACACTGTACTCTGACCTTCAGTTCTGAGCTGTGGAATATGAATGAATTTATTATCTGTAACTGTGTATTTATTTAGCTGTTTAAAAGTAAATAGTAGAAACTTAAATTAATTGCTCAAACATTCCGCTATTACGCCCTTCTCACACGTGCCGATAGTACTCAGAATGTTTCGGTTAAGGCGCAACGTTTAGGCTTGTAGTAAGAAAAAAATTAAAAGAAAAACATTGAAGTTAACAACAGTTAGTTGTGTCAACTTATTTTAACAATTTCTGTACCCTTTTTAGCTTGATATTAGCGCGTGTCTCTGACTAGCGTAACCGCACCCGATGTATCGCCTTCGGTAATTTACAGCAAACTGAAATGAAATGTCATCAAACCATAACCTTTACATTTCAAGTCGAGTTCACCTATGTTGAAATCTCAATTCACTAAGAGGAATTTCAGATACCAAAAAGAATTAGTACACGGCTTGCGAAATGTGTAAAAACAATCATTCTTTCCACTCAATTCCTTTGTCGCTATGTAAGCGCCCTCGTGTAGAGTCATACTCTCGTCATGTATTTTTCCTCGGTTCACCCACTGAATCGGTGCGCCATGAACTTGAGGTGTACTCTCTGAACCGATCATTTTACTTCATATTGCTCAATGTGCGAACTTTTCCTCAGTTCAAAGCGTGCATCGAGGATAAAACACTAAAAGTAAAAGTAATTTTCTTTTAAATTGTGATTACTTCTTGGCAGCGTCATACGTTTAACATGCATTTACCCCCT
>NW_004797284.1:225695-230976 GCF_000002075.1 Aplysia californica | reverse complement strand
GGGCAGGGGAGGGATAAGCTACCTGATTTTAGCAATCAGAATCCACTTCCAAATCAATAGTTTGTTTCCGAAACGTCAATCATGTGTTTCTTTCTATCGACCTTTCCCTTTATGTTTCCTTTGTCATCTGCTGAGACAAATTGGCCCCGCAGTGGGAAGGTGCCCATGAGACTTTTTTTCTTCTTTTTGAGGGTCCTTATGCTTGAATTGACTGCTATTCATACATGCCTTTCCATATTTCCCTCGGGGTAAGGACAAGACCACGTTTTTCTTTTCATTCTCTTCATAATTTTTCCTTTCTGTCTTGCGTGAAATATTGGCTTAATGAATTTATTTTTTTTCATATTACGTCACTGTCTCGTTTATGTCAGGAGGCTGGAGGCACCTTGAGACGGATTTTTTTCCTTTTAATTGACGGCTATGAGTCTGTTATGTAGTGATTGGACCTTTCAACATGCCCCCAAACCAATACATTTAGTTCTTGCGTTCAGGAAGATGCTCTATTTAGTGCACTATTGTGCTTGGATGCATAAAACCAAGGTTGTATATTCATAAATAGTCGGACTCCTCCCCCCCCCCACTTCTTTCACCCTTCCTAAAATTTGTAGATTCCATAGACTTGGATGCATGAACTTACGTGATAAATGTCAACATAGACAAACTCAGTACTCAAGAAAAAGTGACTTATCTTCAGTCCACGTGTATCTTCTTACAACAACTTATTTTGACGCTTATCGACCTGTCTATTTCACTACTTTTACACCTCACTCAAACCCCAAACCCGAAACCACAAACCCACTAATCAACTCGTTTAATTAAGTCAAGGGTACTATAAATGTAAGAAAGTATGCCTTTCCTAGGTATGTTTTAATAATGATACCTATTGGGCAGACACTGAGCACCAAACAAAAATTGGCAACTCTCCACTCCTCCTTTAACACAAGACAAATGTGAGGCAGCGTGGTGGAATCAGGCTCTCGTCAAAATAATCAAAGTGAAGAAACTTGCATTTTTCTGCTGGTTTGTGAATTTTTATCAAATTTTTGTTTTTTTTTGGCTCAACACCTTTCATGCCCATTAAAGAACTCATTTCTGTGTGGATTTTTCTGAAAAACGTTGATTAAAGGCCCAAAAAATTTAACTTTTCAGTTACCACGGACTCTTAAGCTAAGGAAATAACTAATCTTTGACGGCCATTTTCTCACGAATTTTACCTCTGAAAACAGGCGACCCCCACCTCCTTCATTCGCAAATATCTTGACTTGCATTCAAGATACATAGATATTTTTTTCATCTAAATAAACACAAGTGAAAGAGCTTTAAGAAGATACCAATAACTCTACATGCCCAAAAATTGACGAGAGCCTGATTCCACCACGCTGCCTCACAAATGTTTTAAGAGGTAGGCTCCTGCAACCGTGCTTGCCAATACGTATCCAACTCTATAGAGTACATCTCAGCAGAAAGACAAATACGCTTAATGATAATGAAACGTATGTGTAATGCAAAGGGCACTGTTGAGTGGTCTAAAAAATCCAATTAGTTTAATTGCTGTTTATAATATGCCCCTCAATAGCTGTTGGAATTTTATGGTACTGGTAAAAAAAGGACTATTCGAAACATGTGGCCCTACATTTCCCTGAAGGAGCAAATCGGTCTATGTAGAGAACACTCAAAAACATGGTACCAAGGCTTATCTCTACGCTTGTGACATTTTAATATCAAGGTCACCTATTACACTTATAAAGGGAGAAGAGTCGATTATAGGCATTTTACATCCATTTGAGTAACGTATTTGATTTCATGCACTTTCTAATGCTTCTTCTGCAGCCGTACTAGACAGAGTATTCAGAAGGGGATTCATTGAGCATACAATTTGACAAGAACATAAACGCTTATATTTCATGATCGTAAGAAAACGAATCACCTTGACGACCACATTTGCCCTGTGGGTATTGCGCTTGGGTGAACCCAGCAATTAGTTATGAAATGTGTAATTGGAGGTTTCTTTTCATGTTTCTCTTTCCGCATGAACAAGATTGTTTTTTATTAGCGCTTTAGAAAAGAGAAGTTTGATCTTCTTTTCTCATTTTGTCGTCAAACTTTTTCGAACTCGGCTCTTGCTTCAAAATTACCTGTCTTGTCTATCTTCTAACTGTTATTTTGATGTAGACCCATTATAGTGTCTGCCTTGTGTGAGCTCAGTTTACAGAGATGAATAATATTACAATAGTCACAGGAAGATTATGGATCAAAGTATAGCTTGACCTCTAGATGGTAATCGTGGCTGGCGTCACTAACGGGTATTCATTTTAGAAACCTCTAGTGACGGAAGTTAACAGAACAGATTTATTTTAAAAAACTTAAAAACCAAAAACACAAAAAACAGTCCATGGATCTGATAGCAATCCAAGAGATTGCCCTTTGAAATATGCTTGTCATTGTGGAAAGTAAAATGACCCTTTTTGTCAATTCATGAGGCTTCAGAATTAATATCAGCCTCATGTACAGTAAAAGTGTATAAAATGTGAGGACAAACCTGGGATTTCTGGGATTTAATCAAAAGGTATTTTGACATTTTTAACAGCAAAGAAGATATCTCGTTCTCTGTTTGCCACGCTCTTATTCAGTCCATTTCAAATATCATACAAAAAACACCGTTCGAAAAAGCTTTAATATAATCAAGCTTGCAAAGCCAGAGAACACAAGCCAAAAATGCACTCAGGCATTTAGATACTTTTCCTGTATATTGTCAAGTCCAGAGAAAAAAAAGACTTAGTGAAGTTGTATAAACTAACATTAGATATCGTAAGTCAATCCCGTTATTTAAGAAAATACAGACAAATGCACATTTGGCCTGGCATGGTGTGATGGCATAACTTTCGAAACGGGCAACGGATACAATAAAACAAAAACAAACAAGTAGAAAAAAATAATGGACGTTCATATGAATAATATACGAAGTAAAAGGCGAAATCCGTTCGGTTTGCAAGTTGTTTGTTTTGTTTTCTCCCTTGGGTTGGGTTTTTTTGTACAGAACTGGGCGTTGAGCGTCCACTCCGCTGAGGACAAGAACCAGCGCCTCCATGCTGTTCGGCTCTCGCAACGCCTCTTTGTCCTTTTCTTTTTGTTTTAGTAGAGGTTTTACGGCGCTCGCAACTGCATAAGGTCATATGGGCGCCAATACTAGTCTTTTTGGCGTGTGACGCGTTGACTCTTCAGCATAATGATGAGTTTTTGAAAGCTTTTCTTTGTTGCTATTGCTGTTTAACTATGCAATCTATATGCATACACATACATCACGTACAGAACTGTTCGATTGTGGCGTAACATAAATACAAATGAATGACAGAAAGTTAATTTTCGTTTGTTTGGGGGGTTTTTAGTGGGAAGGAGGTGGCTAGGAGAGATAAGGTGAGCAATTGAGAATGCTAATAAAAAGGCAACGTCTGCATTCATAAAATGGATTTGCTTGTTACGTTTGTCTTCATCTGATTTTTCTGAGCACTAAAGTTCTTTATCAAAGTCAAAGTGTAATTCAGAAGAGATTATACTCATGTAAAGAAAGTAACTTCAGAGACTACATCTCTCCTAAAATGCTGGAAATATTTGTGTCTCTTTAGTTATTAACTCACACATAATGTTTGGATTCTGTTTTTGTTATTAATTGTTGCTTTGCTTGCCACGAGGGTTTCCTTCGTTTTCTTCTGTTTATAGTTTTTATATCTCCATTAAAGTGGTTTTAAAGAAGAGTGCACATGCATGAACTTTGCAGTCTTGACAGGCACGCCTTCATCTGCAGCTTCTGTGCAACAGCACGCATCAAGTTTTTTTAAGAGACGTTTTTGTTATTTCTTTTTAGATCCTTGGGCTCTTTTGAAATGTCTTTTTTCTGGCAAGTGAAGAGGGGAATAAAGATGGGTCTGCTGTTATTTGTTATACTTTCATTAACTTTCTTGAGTGTGTCAAGCTCATATCCTAATAGAAGGAAATGATCACAGTATATTCATGAACTATCAAAAAAGGACACTCAAAGTATTCCATTGTTTGGTTTCTTTTGTGAGAAACAAGATTTATCTTCTTTTGCAATAGTTTATAACAAGAGAAAGTTAATCGAAGGATACTATATTACGATGATAAACAACAAGGATTTGACATAGAAAATGTTACTAAAGCAAACCTTTACCCGTGTTTTAGTCCCGTGTGTTTCATGTTGACCTAAAAAAGGTCTTGTTCTCCCTCTTGCAAAGTTGTGCATGTTACTTTCTCCACAAACCACACATACCTCCATAAGTACACACGAAAAAAAAGTAAAAGGAAAGAAAACTGTGCAGTTTTTCTGTTTTAATAATACGCATTTATTATCTTCAGGGTGCGTAAAGGGAACATGCATTGATCTGTGTTGAATATAATAACTAGGTAAATATTCATTCATTTACAGAAAAGGATACACACATGAACAGAGATACTGTTTTATTGGCATTCTGTTGTTCCATGTGTGTACGTAAAAATACTTCCTTTCCCTCCTCATGGACATTTACCTCATGTCTAAGCAGACGATCAGCGTCTCTTCATATTACGCCTTGATCTTGGGATTCTTATAGAATATGTTTAGATCGGTTAGTGTAAGCGCTTTGTAAACTTACCTTTCGACTAAGCTCTTGATCAAGATCTATAAACAATTCGCTACCATAGAATTACAAAGTTTTGTCTGATATTTTTTGGGCCCTTTGAGGTTAGAAACCATATTGTTATATCTACTCTAACAAAATCGTAAGATTATTCGGATTCGTTATCAAGATATTAAAAAATGACATCGAAAAATTGTGACATGTGGTGAAACTCAAAAGTTTTAGCAAATAGAACTTTGTAATTCTAGGTTAGGGAAGTAGTGTCTAAAATTAACCTGGAAGCTGAGATCTCGATGGCTCTCCTTTTCACGCTGCCCATGCACGACACAAGAGCACACACTCGATATCGCAACATAGTGTTTTAATGTACTCATGTTACTGGTAGTGTCGTGACTGGCCTTTTTGCCCTCAAAGGTATGGTGGACCTGCACCCACCGCTGGCATACGTGGTTTCATTGAAGCGGACTCTAGTACTAGACGACATGGACATGATGGAAATGCAACTTGGAATTTTTGTACGCTCCATTCCAAACCGCCTTGGGAGAAAAATACAAAGGAAAACAAAAGAAACAAAATTTTATTGGACATCCATTTCTCGCCCACATAGTCTTAAAAATGGTGAGATGGGGTGGGGTGGGGTGGGGTTGGGG
>NW_004797284.1:224466-225595 GCF_000002075.1 Aplysia californica | reverse complement strand
ATATGTGTGTGTAAATATGAGTGTATTTTTTCAATTACATTGTTAAAGATCATAGATAGTATTCATGAATTTTAATGCTAAGGCGGTATTGTTTCATAAAGCTACTGGTATAGGTCCTACTTTTCGTCTTTCCCTCTGTACTTTCAGTTTGGCTGTCTTACTTTTTCCCGTGCACGTAATGACTTTCACTGTGTCGATGTGCAACTCTTCACTTAAACAAGGCAACAGTAAAATCAATGCTGTGAAAATATTATGTATTTCCTTTTGCCTGTGTAAGCTAGCATCGTCCTCATCTCTCCTCCTTCTTTTTTATGTTTGTTACTCTCTTGTGACACCTCTAATCTTTGGCACTAATATGACCTTATTGTGTTGCAAGTGCCGTAAAACTCTTACTAAAACTGAAATTGATTCAAACTTGGCGCAGTTGAATAAGGATTAGTTTGCTGTGACTCTGTCATACGTTGTGATAAAGAACGTTTATATTTCTTATTGACGTCATTCATATGCTGTTTCCATGTAAATACCTTTGATGATTATTTTTTTTACACTTTCATTTATTAACTTTTTAAAAATTGTTTTGTTGTCACTAGAAAATAATATAAGGAGTTAATGAGTGTTTTGAAAAACATGTTATATGCCGCTCTATGCCAAATTTCCGCAGTGGGACTTATTTTTTAAAGAAAGGTTACAATGTTAAAATATTTTTTATTTCCAGATGTTATAAATATATTAGTTTTTTGCTACTGTTTGTCAGCACAAAAACTCTTGAAGTAGGACCCTGTTTACTTTCAGGCTGCAGAAAAACAAATGCCCCCCCCCCTCCCCTTAAAAAAAAATCCCTTTTCTCTCTCTCTCTCTCTTTCTCTCTCTCTCTCTCTCTCTCTCTCTCTCTCTCTCTCTCTCTCTCTCTCTCTCTCTCTCTCTCTCTCCCTCTCTCCTATAAATAATTATACACCTACTTTCTGTCCCTCTTTTTTACATTTTATTTTTCCATCCAAATTGTGTCTATTTGTCTGTCTGTCTGTCTGTCTGCACCTCCACCCCCACTCTCTCTCTCTGTCTGTCTGTCTGTCTGTCTGTCTG
Source organism: Aplysia californica (assembly GCF_000002075.1). Classification (NCBI taxonomy): domain Eukaryota; kingdom Metazoa; phylum Mollusca; class Gastropoda; order Aplysiida; family Aplysiidae; genus Aplysia; species Aplysia californica. Next base: position 224,512 of record NW_004797284.1, on the reverse strand, counting down.
TCTCTCTCTCTCTCTCTCTCTCTCTCTCTCTCTCTCTCTCTCTCTG
>NW_004797284.1:215534-224228 GCF_000002075.1 Aplysia californica | reverse complement strand
ATATAAATCAACTCGCTCAGAAACGGAGCTAAAAAAATGGTCAAGATTATATAATAAGTGGATGTATCTTTTGTGCCAATTTAATGATTGATACTAATTTAATCTTAAATTTTTCTTTTTGACACTGATGAGAGAAATGTCAAGTAAAAACCCTCACATACGAAAGTACTGCTTTTTCTGATCTGAAGGCTGTGAGATTGAAGTTTACAGAATAAATATACGACAGGAAAAGCGGAATGGAAATGACAAAATAATTGCTTTTGAAAATTTAGAAAAAAAAAGGAAGCCTATTGAACACCGTCCAATGACAGACTCTTTTGCTCAAAGAGTTCCACTTTGAAAAGTGCGAAGGGGAGACAACAGCGAAGTGACCGAACGAGAAAAGGGCTAAGGCAAAGACATTAGTATAAAAAACGGGTGCACCACAAGACTTTTCTCTTTAACAAAGATAAATCCTGGGTTACTCAACACATTTATTTTAGCATAAAACAATAACAACAAGATTGATACCAAAAACAAACAAAAAATCGACAAACCATAGAAGACAGAAAATGATTTGCCTAGAAATGAGAAAATGAGGCCTTTTTTTCCTAGAAACAAATGAATAGGGCAATGGGATAGCAGACTGGAGTCGAAGGGATGGAAAATCGACAGAGTCTTCTACTAAGGTTACAACAGCGGACTGGGGCAGGTCAACGGAAGACAGAAAGGAGCACGCATGCGTAGGCAGAGATTCGATGATTTTGGAAATGACACAGAACAATTTGATTTCGATTGCTCCTAGGAAGACAAATTTCATTACTCCAAGCGCCAGCGAAGACCCTTCTTTGGCGAACGCCTACGTCGCTGTGCGCGCTTCACGGCTAAGATTGGCACCTTCTCCACATCGCGAAATCTAAGGGGTGCTCTATCGGAAAAGAGAAAGACGAGAATAAGGTGGATTACTAGCACAGGAGGACGAATTGGTGAGAACGACTGGGCTCCGGAAATATCCGAGTGTTAACGAGTTGTAAAATCTGCCGGAAATTTGTTGTCGATAGCAGAAATGTGGAAACGTGTCTCACAAACAACGTTTGGAAATGTCTGATACTTTCAGTTCTCCGGTTAGCAAGATAGAATTTCCATCTTTTGTCGAGACTTGGTGCCTCAATTATACTATATTGTGATTCCCTAACTTTAACTTTTGACAAAATCTTTACAAATACATATTTTGTTCATGGATATCCTACTAGTTTACCGTAAACAAAAAGCACGAATTTGCCTTCTTCGATTATGTCTGTATTATCCTTTTCTGTTCATCAAATTGTAATGGCTCACTTGTTTTTGATTAACCTATATACTAATCATCAACGTACCAGACCATTCATCAATAAGTGTTTTATAAAGTTGTATGTTCATGTGTCTGCCAGACGCTCACGGGTCGCTCCATCATCTCCTGTCACCTTTTGTACTATCAAAATCCCTCCCCGCATTTCCACTAAACTATATCACGTAACATGAACAAACCGAGACAAAAGTAAGGCAGCTCAACTTCACAGATCAAACAAAGCTATTCTGCATCACAAGGAGATTTTATTTAGTCATCAGTTTAGTCTTGAATCAATACAAGACACTATTTCATTGTTGTTCAATTTCCGTGTTCCGATCCCCCACCTCTTTCCTTTTCACCCCCCTCCCGACAGGCATCCGGTGTGATAATTGAGGTCTTGCTACGGGGTACCGTTTCTCTGCATTAATGGAATACTTAAGAATAAATGTCTGATGGAAGCTGTGCCCCGCCTCCACTCCTCCGGCCTCTCCCTCCCCACATCGTTTCCCTGACCTAAATAGTTCAATCACTTTGTGGATCAAATCGATGACCCAATAAGTACGACGTCAGGAGCATAATGGTCACCTTAAGTGTTGTCAACATAGTCCCTATTATCACGTAATTGAACATGCTTGTCGTCCTGAAGGTGTTTGTGTATGTGTGTGTGTGTGTGTGTGTGTGTGTGTGTGTGTGTGTGTGTGTGTGTCTGTGTGCGTGTGTGTCTATGTAAAAATGTATTTTAAAAAGCATGTACGTACATTTATATGTTGATACAGTAGTGACTGGGCTGCTTTAGGTGTGCGTGGGTGTAGACAAGTGTGAGAGGGCATGGGAGAGAGAAAAAAAAGAGGAGGAGAGAGAGAAAGAGAGAGAGAGAGAGAGAGAGAGAGAGAGAGAGAGATCGAGAGAGTCGAAGAGGAAAGAGGTGGAAGAGAGAAAAGCATGAAAAGACGACTAAATTGATAATCAAGTTATTTATGTCCACTTAGTAAGTCATTTAATTCGAATGATTGGTCTTTTGAAATTTCGAAGTATCTTAACCCTACCTTCAATGTTGACAATCGACTGAAAACGACTTTATTATGTGTTTTAGTCCAGCATTTTCTGACGCAATGGACGAAGACGGTTGTTGACAATCCGCACTTTCAAGAAGGTCCTCATTAAGTGGCACATGGTAATGTGGAACCGTGAAGATTGCTTTACGAAACAGAGAAATAATTTTCGTAACAAACTGGAATGTCTCTAATGGACCATCAAGTATGGTTACAGTTTTATCATCTCATGAGGACTTTAGTTCAGTCACTTTGAGGATCAAATCAGTCAGTGTGTGGAAGTGACTCTGGACTTAATACTCTTATCTGAGTCAATGAAACTTAACATTCACATGTCACGGATCATTTACAAAAATGGCTTTGAACTTTTAGTTCATTCCCCAGAGCAGCCTCTTTGCTTAAATAGCTACACAGTCGAATCGGATTGTATTCCCTTCAGCTAAAAACCTAACTATTCGTGGGCGTTCAAAGCTACATGTAAGAAGTTACAATCATAATTATTGGAGCAAACATAAGTCTAAGGCATTTGATTTGCGTGAAATTAATCTAAGTATTGGTTGTTTTTGTTTTGTTTTTGTTTTTATTCTTTTATCCACGACACGGTATTCCTGTAGACTCAGAAAAACAAAACACGATTAGTCTAGCATTAAACGATTCGTTCTGCGGTGTAGCGATTAGGCGCTTCGCCCTGGGTTCGATTCCCGTGTAGGAAACATTTTTATCCAGTATCTCGTTCTTTCTACTGGGATGCTGCATCCGTCTCAGCTCGAGTTGGAACAGACATGGTCCAGTCCGCCTCTACAGTGATCTATACTAAAAGAATGACATGAACAGCAGAAAATGTATAAGGTTTATTTTTCGACTGCAATTTTTTTTTATGATTTGGTAAAAATACGCCGAGAGTTAGCTTAAGTATACACATACAGTTACAGTGAAAAGTTAGAGGAATGTTTCTGTCACTGGTCTTATGAATTCAAGTCTTAGTTCAGTGTGCGCGTATACACAATTTTACTTTTATAGGTTTCTGAATCATTTTTATATTGCATAGGACGTCTCAAAATAAAGGTCTAAATGTAACTTATATTGTTCTTTCTTTCAATTTGTCTGTGTTTTCATTTCCTTGTCCATCGATCATACACAATCTATGTGATGGTCAGAAGTTTGTTTCATGTTTTATCGTTCACTTTTCCCAATAAAAGAGTACAGCTTCAGCAAATTTTGACCCATTGAATTGAAACCGGTATTCAATTAAAGATATGTCTTTATCTTTAAAAAAAACAACAAAAAAACATGTATCATATATATATATATATATATATATATATATATATATATATATATATATATATATATATATATATATATAAATATATTATATATATAATATACGTGTGTGTGTTTGTGTGTGTGCGTGTGTATGTTGTTGTTGTTGTTTTTTGTGTGTGTGTGTGTGTGTGTGTGTGTGTGTGTGTGTGTGTGTGTGTGCTGAGAGAGAGAAGGAAAGAGAGAGGGAGATTAGGTGTTTACGTATGAGCGTATATTATTACTATGTGGTATGTTATGTTATTTATGTGTAAATGTACACATTAGTGCATACACGCTTGTGGTATGTCACGGTACTGAATGTGCATGTCGAAGAAGTGTAATACCGTCATCTTTTAAAACAACATGAGGCCTCTTATTTGAGTCGGTTTCATGTCAATCAGACAATACTAATTGACGAGGTTTTTCCGTGTTATTACATACATAGTTATATCTGCTTTATTTTAACAGTTGAAACGGCTTTGAAAGTTAATGAACATGTTTTGACATGACAAGTTTAATTAGCGACAGGGAATTTTTGTTGAAGCTAAAACTTTCAGCATTAATTGATACACTTTATTACCATGCTTTCACTTAGTTCCAAGCCAACAAGCTATGAACAAAACTTCAGGGGCAGGTCCATTTCGGCTACTGAAAGTGGATTTACGAATGTACCGTCCCTCACCCCATCCCATCCCACCCGTAACATTGATCTCTGAACTAATAGAAGAAGGAGGCTGTTTCTTATCCAGCAGGTCAGCCGGAATCTAACACACATTATCAGAACACTTAACTCCATTACCTGCTCTATTTTTTTCCCGTTGTATTTTGCAAACATCGCCCGCTTTCCACCCCCACAAATACACACACAAAAATACCATCACACAGCAACACACGTACACACATACACCCACATATCCACACACACACACACACACACACACACACACACACACTCACATACACATACACACACAAATGCACGCGCGTGCGCATATTTGATTCAACAGCACAGCACATCTTATACTTGCTCCACTGGTATTTAAAGATACACATTCCTAAACTTTCAGCTTCAATGATATCTATCTGTACAATAATAAACAAGTTTTAACGAACAGATTTTAATTCACTTTTTGTCTATCTTTTTATCTTCCTATCTAATAATTCATCGGTCACTAAATCATGTTGAAATACATGAACCATTAAAATTTCTGGAAGGCAAATCCATCTCCACAGAAATTATGTGTAACACGATTGTTTTTTCTTTGATTACAGATCGCTATAGCCTATCCGACTTCTCTCTTCCTCTGTTTCTTCATTAATTCATTCAGGTCAACACTAAAGTACCACTACAACCTAGCTCAAAATACCTCCTTCAATTTTACGTGTCTTGAGCCGAAAAACTTAAAAGTGGCTCCTCGCCTTTCTTGCTCAGAATGTGCGTGCAAATCCCCACACCGTAATGGAGTCCAGCAGGCAGCGATCAAGCAATTCTCTGTGGCCTCATCCCACAGGGGGTTTGCCGAGACCAATAAGCTACCTAATCCCTTCCTCCCAGACATTGCACCTGCCATCAATAGATCGATGGGACACAGAAACGGATGGCTTCCTGAAGAAAACATTGTCCTCAGACGTTTTGCTTCTTTTTCGAGCTTTTTGTTTGTTATTTCGATAGGAGGCCTGTAGGTGGGCAGAGTGGGGTGGGGGCTTTTAAAATGTAGCCAGTTTTAATGCCTCTCGCAGCAGCTCACTCATTCAAGAAATCTGAAGACGTTGTACTAAACTTGTCAAAGTGTCTGCTCTCCTTTACATCTGTTTTTATGGCTTTTGCCACTTGCCATGCAGCCAGCACCCCCCCCCCCTTTTTCCCCAATCGTTCTCTTACTCTTTCTCTCTTTCCCTCTCTTTCTTTCTTTCTCTCCTCTCTCTCTATCTCTCTCTCTCTCTCTCTCTCTCTCTCTCTCTCTTTCATTCTTTCTTTCTTTCTTTCTTTATTCTCTCTCGCTATCTATCTTTCTTTATTTCTCCTCTCCTGCACCCTCTCTCTCTCTCTCCCTACCTGTTTACCCCCTTATCTCAGTCTCTCCCCATTTCTTCCTTTATTTCTTCTTCTCTTCTTCTCCTTCTCTTCTCCTCCCTCTCCCCTTCTTTTTCTCTCTAACTCCGTTCGTACTCTAGTAATTTCTTTCCTCCATCATCATAATAAAATCTTTAAATGTTATTACATCTGAAAAATTTGAGTCACTAAAGACACCTAACATAGAAAGCTGTTGAGAAAAAATGGACGAAGACTGGTCCTCAACATTTAAGTCGAGGTCACAAGCGACAATTCTACAAGTAATTACGTGCCACTAAGAACTCCATTCCTCCTTTTTCAGCAACCGTCTCACGAACTCAAGAGCAAGCCTTGGCCGCAACTACATTTGGTTGTGAATTAGGTTTTCCTCCCTACCCCCATGAAAACATGAAGTTAGACTATTGGGAAGCAGGGCTGTTTCTTGTCTCCCACCCAGGGTCAAGGAGTGAATGCCAGTTACCCGTTTGAACTGGAGGCACTAAAATGTCTTCAAAGTGGACCGGTAAACAGTGATAATGCCGAACGCGAGCTGCTTACCTGTACCTACTATGGTTAATACTACACGCGCATTTGTTAAATAAAAGACTGTCCACATCGAAACGAGCAAGCATGTGATATTATTAGCTACAAGTTGTGAAGTCTCTAAAAGCACAGGTAATGTGCACTATAGAGTGCGTTGAAATTATTTATTTTATTTGGAGACCAAGTTCTGCGCACAATACAAACACATCTTTCAAGGGGTTTTTTTCCGCATTGTAATGCAGGACAGATGAACTGAACTCATTGGCTGAATTCATTGGCTGGATATGGCCCAGGGACCGTAATTTGGTTGCCCCTGTCATAGAACAGCAACGGTAATACTGGAATATCTTTGCTGTAAGAGAATCGACTTAAGGTCTTCTCAATTAAAGCATGGAGCGTATCCTCACACCTGCGACGCCGCTTTGACAGCAATGAGAACTGAACTTCATCTTAGCATGTGTTTATTGTAATACGATTTTAATCATTATTTTATCGGTTTATTATGTTAAACTATGTCTTTTTCAGGATTTCTACTCGTACGCTTGCGGTGGATACCTTGAGGAAGCGGATCTGTCCTGGTTTAAAACGAGACTGCGGGAATCTCCAGACGAAATAATTCATGAACACCGGAAATACATTATCGGTAAGTCAGTTTTGTTATGTTTTAATATTACGTCGCATTTGTTTTAGTTTTCGTTCGTATTTTTTTCATTTGAAGCGTAACAAAAGCCTGATATTGAACCGCACGCGAGATTTTCAAGCTTTTAAAGACCATTACAAGTGATGAAATCACTTACAGACCTCTTCTATCCGGTCCATCACACAGGCCAAAAAGACGTGCTCAGAATGTCATATTGCATGTCTATAAAGCAAGCTTGGTACTATAACAATCGGTGCACAATTTGCGGAAAAAAGTCTTTTTAAGTTCTTTTTTGTTCGAAAGGGGAGACTGGGCAAAAGTAAAGAGGTAAAAGGGGGGGGGGGATGACAGGTGCGTGTACAAGATACAGCTCTTCTTCCTGAACTGGGCAGTCGTTACTCTGGGCTTCATTCAGTCAAGGCAATGTTTGACCGCATTGGTTTCTTGGTGCTCACGTATATTGTCGGTTGTTTTAAAGATATAGCTCTTTCGATATGGATTATAAAAATCGGAATAGAAATTACCTTTAAAGAGCAGGTATTCAAGGTGACGATAAAAAAATATATCAAAATAATAGATTGCGCTTCTCTATCACTCTATCTCATTAGGAAAAAAGCTTCGAGTGATGTACAGTCCTTAAAAATAGACAGTAAACACAGAAAATACATTCCAAAAAGTGAAAAAGAAAGACAGTATCCTTGATATAAAAACCTGTTTTTTCCTTGTGGGTTATAAAAGATTCAGTATTATGAATTGTTCAGTTAACTTTTGTTGGAGGCTGTTTCAAGTTAAAGGACGAGCAAATGCAAACGATATTTCAAAAAATGATTTGGATTTCAACTTGGGTATTTGTGTATTAAGTGGTTTCTGTTGATGACTGCAGCTGTCTTGGTGGAATGTATGGGGTCAGTAGTTATTTTGAACATGGCGTACAGATACCCCAGTTAGTTGTTTTTTCAGAGTCTGACTCCAGGTTAACAACCCAGAATCAGTTTCAATGTCTTTGCAGAGGACTTATTGGGTTGGTTTCTCCTTCTTCCCCACTCTTTCTCTCTCTCTCTCTCTCTCTCTGTGTCTCTCTCTTTCTCTCTCTCTCAGTCTCTCCATCTCCCTCTCACTCTATCTCTCTGTATCTATCTCTAGGTATACATATATACTATTTCTTGGTATCTGTTTCTTACTCTGCAACTTTCCTTTTCTTTTCTCTTTGCATATGTTTCTGTAGATATCTCTCTTTCTCTCGCTCTGTGTCCTCTTTCTCTTTTTCTCTATGTGTTTATCTATCTCCATCTCTCCCTCCCTATCCGTCTCCCGTCCTTCTCACGCTCTCAGACATTCCCCGACTCCCCAGCATCACGCAAACGCATCCATAAGCACTTATCATCGTCCTTTCCCTCGCACGGATACTTAACCACACTTACCTCCGACACGCAAGATCTTCTGGCTCGGTAATAGCCCGGCACTCACGCTAGACTTGTGCTGGTAGATCCCGACAAACTGTTACCCGCGGCACGCCACCTCGTTATCATCTCCTTCTGACCCAGCCGTCTCTCCCCTGAGGAAGATTCCCACTGACATTTGACTAGGAAGACGTGAACCAAGGTCGTGTCTGATCTGTCCACAGGCCAAAGAAAATGATACAAGAAAATAATGATTTAAATGGTAATAATATTAACAGTAACAATAATACTAGTATTAACGATGACAATGATACACTGATAAACAAGAGTGATCACTGGTTCCGTGTCTCGTTCTCTGTCTCTGTCTCTGTCTCTGTCTCTCTCTCTCTCTC
>NW_004797284.1:213145-214509 GCF_000002075.1 Aplysia californica | reverse complement strand
CCGGAAAAGAGAAATACAAGGAAAGAGAAAGACAGAGAAAGAGAGAGACGGACAAAGACCTATCGAGAAGGATGGATAGATAAAGAGATAGAGAGATGGGTTTTTAAGGGGTGACAGATACAGTTAGACAGACGGGTAAAGGTAAGATACAAAGGAAATGTGAAGGGGGAGGGGGTAGGGTGGAGGAGAGAACATGTACATGAGATTTCGGTCTGAAAAAAGGGGGGGGGGATAGAATGATCCTATAAACCGGCGCATGAGAAAAAAAGTAGAAATTCAGAATAGAAAGGATTTTCGGCAAGGAATATCTTCTTGGAAGTAGACGTACAAGGCGCTTTCAGTCGAAGCGTATTTAAATGGTCACCGAGCATGCACGCTCGGGGCTAATCCCGGAGTACTTAACTAGAAGCCCTGCCACCTCATAGGCTAAGGGGATTTGTTGCTGGTGAGTATCGTGTGTGAGCTGTTTGTGTGAGTGGCCTTTTTTATGGGAGGTGAGGGTGGAGGTGAGGGGGCGGGTGCGGATAACAGCTTTTGTGAAAAGGGATGTGCGTTAGTCTGAGTGAGTTCGGATGTGTGAGTGAGTGAGTTAGAGTGTGTGTGTGTGTGTATCTGTGTGTATGTATGTGTGTGTATGTGTGTAAGAGATAGAAAATATAAGTGTTAGCTACATTTTGTGAGGCCCCCAACAAAAGAGGTTTGTTAAACATGCTAAAAATAGAGAGAGGAAAAAAAACTGTAACAAGGGCCAATGCTCTAGGCCTATGAAAGCTGAGACTACAGCCGAGACAGAAAGCACAAAAGAGGAACAAGGTAGCCTAGAGGTTATACGATTTCCGGCGCGCTATAAACTGACACAAATATAAAAGCAGACCAAAGTCCAACTTTTCTGCATCGAGTGCAATTAGTTAAAGGTCATGTTGGCAGAGTATTCCTTGGGTAAAAGAGAGGAGTCTAAGTTCTGAAAGTAGATTAAACGCCATTCTAGAAGCAAAAGAGAACCAAGAACGTTAGAGGGGGCCTTGGTATTCCTCTCTGCCTGTCCCTCGCTGACATTGTAACACAGTTCAAAGTTGAAATTCCCATAAAATCGTTTCGAGAAAATGATAGCAGTGCTTACTATGGGATCAAGAACATTAAGATGGACATAGAAAATGGAAAGAATAAGAAAACAATAGCAGAATTATAACATCAATAAAAACGAGGATGTAAAAAAACCCAAAAAACATGTTTCTCTATCTGTCGTGGTTGTATTTCTCTCTCTTTATCCGCGATTCCTGGGGCGTTGGTTGTCTAATGGTTTCATAAATAACCTTAGTGTTGCAGGGGACGCTGAACCAATACAGTTGACCCGTGATTCACTT
>NW_004797284.1:210044-211800 GCF_000002075.1 Aplysia californica | reverse complement strand
ATTATTATTATTATTATTATTATTATTATTATCGTCATTATCATCATCACAATCACTGTTTTTTATATTCATTTTCAGTACATATATTATTATTTTTATCATTATTACTTTTCTGTACAAAATTATGATGATGCCTTTGATACTTTGCTGTAAATATTTTTCGCCAACTGCCCCTCTCCCCCTCTCTCGTTGTCTCTCTCTCTCTCTCTCTCTCTCTCTCTTTCTCTCTCTCTCTCTCTCTCTCTCTCTCTCTCTCTCTCTCTCTCTCTTTCTTGATTTCTCTCTGGCTTTCTATCTCACTCGCTTACTCTCTCGGCTCACTTTAATGTATAATCCATCCCTCACCCTCTAGTCTGCTTTCATTTTCCTCTAACCTTTCACAGAGTACCCCCGCCCTTTCACATCTTACCAATCCATCTTCTTTCTCTTTCTATCATCTGACGGGTGTACGATCGTCTCTACGACAAGCTACAAACGTTTGCTCCATAAAACATCATCCAGCTGCCCCACTTCCTCCCCTTTCCCCAAATATCATGGTCACGTGACAAACCGATAAGTGCAGGGCAATCAAAGAAGGCATTGGGGTATTTGGTGAGACGTCTTTCAAAATTATTATTCCATATCACAACATTGCTCATTCGATACAGTTGATTCTTTGCCGATTGTTGATTTCTTTTAATTGGCAATCAATGAAGTGTACGATTATCGCCTATCTTTTGTATGGACTACTTTAAGGTGACAGCCAACATCTTTAAGTCGTGTAGAGTTAAAGTATTCAACTGTGGTGTACGTGTTAGAGCAAACTATCCTGTATTACAAATAACAATTATCAGCGTTTTCCTTCAACGTGCTTGTTAGTGGCGTGTTGAATATGACGACTCCCGTGCTAAAAGTGCAGCCTCTTATCAACAAGCTTAAAAACAGGTTTACCTCTGTGGTTTGGACGACTCGAAGATAATTGCAGGTTTAAAGCACACTAAGCATCAACTCGTTAGCAAGAAACCGGTCTTTTTTTTGTCACCAAGATGTTTGATATTATGAACGTTTGCACTCATGGAAAGAAAATTGGCAGCAACCAACTTTTCTCGAATATTGAGGTTAAAATTTAATCCTAGCAAAAATAGCTGGTCACAACTTGTGACACCTTGTCCACAGTGTTGGAGTCACTACAGTCGGAACATGTCCATCTCTGCTCTGTATTTTAAAACAAATCTCCACGTCCTGGAATGCATTCAGTGAATACAATTACAAGCGCTATCAGATGAAGGTTTTTTAAATTTCACTTTGAATAGGTTGGAGCTCATAACACCCTGAAGAAAAAACAGAATGTGTAAAGTAACGTTGACTTCAACAGCAAAGAATTGCTTGCTGGTGTTGAAATGTGGGTTACAAACTGGGTCTGCGACACACTCATTGAAATTCGGTACCAATCATTTTTTCCCGTCCTTCCTGGAACATTGCCCCTCAGCCAAGTTGTCCTGGTGTGAGATCAAGTGCCCCGAAATCGAAATGGTCTATGTTGTGTTTTGTAGAGCGTGGAATTTAAAACTAGCTGCTACAAAAAGCAACAAACAGGTGTCGACATTTCTCTCACTTTAGATAATATTACAATAAAATAATGTTAGTAAAATAACAAACATTGTATTGTGCTATTGTTGTGATTACGAGGCAATGGGACTGGAAACTGTTTCTTAAGAAGACTTGTGTGAAACATGTTGCTCGATTGTTTGGGTTTTTTGTTGGGTTTTTCGGGGGG
>NW_004797284.1:207951-209204 GCF_000002075.1 Aplysia californica | reverse complement strand
TGTGTGTGTGTGTGTGTGTGTGTGTGTGTGTGTTCAATAATAAATTATTATTACGATTGCAAAAATACAAAACCATATCTTGCATGCTTTTGTGATATCTGCATTTTTTAGGAAAGGCAAATCAAGTTCCGTGATTTGTATTTCCTTTCTTCGCGCCTACGAATCTCGTGTTCGCACGCAGGCGCACCGTTCTAGCTGTGAGAGTGTTTGAAGAATTAATCAACATGTTTTCCCCGTTCTCTGCCTCCTCAGACCGACTCTCTACCTCCTACAACCCGGGTGACGACAAGTTGCTAGCTTCCTCCAAAAAGATCTTCAGATCCTGCCTGTTCCGCTCTAACCAAATCGACGAACGTACCCGGAACGTGGGTGAGTAGGCGCTCAAGACTGGAGTAGCGGCCCTTGAAAGTCGGCAATCTTCCCGCGGTTGTCTGTCTTGGCCCTTTTGCCTCTTGGGGTGGCGTTTTGCGGGATGCTTTTTGTTGGGATTTAGCTATTGTCGTATCCAGTTGGAAATGTCATTTTTGTTGTCACTGTTGTTTTTATTTGTTGTCGTTTTGTGTTGTTTTTGTCGTTGTCGTTTTGTGTTGTTTTTGTCGTTGTCGTTTTGTGTTGTTTTTGTCGTTGTCGTTTTTGTAATGTATTATTCTTGTTCTTCTTTGCAAATGACTTTGTTGTTGTAACAGTTTTTGCTTTTATCGGTTTTATGAGTGTGTGTGTGACGAGCGTATGTTTGTTTGTTACTTTGTTTTTGAAAGTGAGTTTCAAAACCACCGGACGGATACGGGATTTTTTTATAATTTAAATGAAACATTTGGATGTCCCAATAAAGTACATTCGACGTGAATTACATGCAGTGGTTTATATGTTTTAAAAAGAACATGAAAACATAAAAGTAAAAAAGGAGAAACCTCTACATACTCCAGGGAGCCTAAAGTTGCTTTTCCAATGTACTCTCTCTCTCTCTCTCTCTCTCTCTCTCTCTCTCTCTCTCTCTCTCTCTCTTTCTCCCCCTCTCTCTCTAAACGCAAATCTTCTCAATCTATCCCCCCCTCTCATTCACACTAATACATACGTAGTTTCTCTTCTCTTCTTTATTTCCTTCTCTTTTTCTATTCATCTACATATTATTATAATCCATCCGTCTTTAAAGCTACAGCCATCCATCCATCTACCTGTCTCTCTCCCTTCCTTCCTTTCTTCTCATACACTTGACAAGAGCTAGCTAACTGAGCCAGACTGTCCCCCCCCCT
>NW_004797284.1:205891-207851 GCF_000002075.1 Aplysia californica | reverse complement strand
TATATACACACACACAAACACAAACACACACACATATTATGTAATACAAATAGTTTGCTTTACCAAGCACAAAAGGATGCTAGAGCTTTGACACTGAGGTACTGAAGGTCAGATTTCTTTCAGACTGAAACACCACAAAGACTAAGACGTTCTTTTTAAAACTGATTTTCTTGTTCATTTCCATATGTTTATTATTGTCGTCTTTGGGATTTTTCGTCTTTAATTTCGTCACCCACTCTCAAAGTTATTCGTTATTGTTGATGCAGTTATCCTTTAGCTTCACCGTCTGTCGGTTGTTTATAGACGCAGTTTGTAGAACAATTCTAAGATCCATACCAGATCGATTGATCTCACACCCTGTGGCTCCCGTCCATTCATCACTATTGGCCTGTCAAGAACCTGTAATTGTGCAGCAAATGGAAACAATAAATATCGTAGAGTTCAATAACTGACCCTGTCTGATCGGATGTCTAATCAATCTCCCCGGGTTGTGATTCATTTCTGTCAGTGATGGAGAGTACTGGCTCTCGCCACCTGCTAGGTTTGCCCTTGCATTATCGCCCATTACTGTAGAACAAGGAGTGTTGTTCACTCCCTTTGATGGCAATATTTTGTTATTTACTGTGGGTTACCGCCATGGGCATTTTGGCTGAAATACATCGATTAAGGCTTTTGGGCCATGAGCTGTTGCATAACGCCGTTGTATTTCAGTGAACATATGCTTTGCTGGGTTTCTTTTATTTTTATGACGGTTTTCTTTTACACATTCTACTTTGTTGATAGATCCTCGTGGTTCTTTTGTTGCAGACGTCTTCTATTACATTATTATTGTTTTTTGTTACAAAATTTGCCCGCCATTTCGGTCCTGCAATCTCGCTGTCTTGCTCTGTACTTGGATGAAGCTGTGAACAGAAAAAGGTCGATAAGTTATTTCAGTGATGAGTGTTGCCACTGTACCACCCCCCTCATTTCACCCACACCCCCATCAAATCCCTTTTTACCCAAACACGCTGAGCAGCGTCGTACCCCATAATTAGCAAAGTCTGTGGTGGAGAGTGCACCTCATGCACTTGGAGTAAACAATAGCTCTGTAACTTAAACAAAATGTTCAAAATGTACCTCTTGCAACATTTTAATTACCCGTTCTGAAATTAGTTAGGTAGTCTGTACAAATGTTTAGAATTTTGCTGAACCTTTAGATGAGTAAAAAAAAAAAAAGGCGAACCTTTAAAATTTGATGAGCAATGGGTGACATTTTGCAGTACCGTGTTTGTTGCGACTTAGAAGTCGGCATTTGCCTTTGGCGCCTGATTGTACTTGTGTTTTACGTAGTATCGTACCAGAATCCCAACATATATTGTCAATAATTGGTAGTGTATGACTGCACACCTCGAGCTAGGCTGAGTTCCTCGCTTGACATCGATCTTTCCTTGGTACGCAAGAGCTTCAATGAGTTCTGACTCTAAATTGTTTGCTGTAAATTTTAGTTGTGAAAAGGTTACTCTTTCTCTTTCTTAAATCATGGAATAATAGGTTTTGCCGAGCGATAGAATTCCAGCAATTTTGATATGTCATCTGTCTTCTAAGCACTATGACCTATTGCTTTCTTTGCTGGAATAAACAAATGCAAGGATAGATCCAGGCTATTTTCGACAAATTGGGGAGCTCCGATTTCTAATCGCCAAAGGGCTTTAAAATATCAACGACTGTGTTTTTTTTGTCTACACGTTAAAACAAAGGGAAAGAAATTTAAGCCCATTAAAAAAACCCATTTACAATTGATAAGAAAGATAGGAAAGAGAACAGAGAAAAAAACAAAAAAGTAGGAACGAGAACAGAAACAGAAACCAGAGGAGGAAGAAGTAGAAGAGGAAGAGGAGCAGAGGACGAAGCTAAAGCAAAAGCAAAAGAAGAAGAAGAAGAAGAAGAAGAAGAAGAAGAAGAAGAAGAAGAAGAAGAA